>NC_134024.1:30761554-31082804 GCF_040712315.1 Castanea sativa | reverse complement strand
AACAATTAGATTCTAGGCAAAGTTTGAAGTTTCCAAATCCAAGAACCAGAGAACGACTCCACTCCCATTAGATTTGTGGCAAGAAGATAAGCACTTTTCATATCAAAGTTCCCTTTTGGAGAAAACTTCCAGGCCAATTTATCATTGCACCTTGCTATAAGAGTGATTAGCACAGCTTAAATATCATCTCTAATCTCCGGGGGAAGATCAAAAGGAATAGCTGACCAGTTCCAACCTCCAAGAGAAATCACATCTTTAACTTTAAGATTGGTAGAGGCTTGAGGAAGGGGGCCTTGAATATGTGGTCTAATGGGACCAAGATTTGACCAACAATCTGACCAAAAATTTAGATTACTCTCATGACCTGGTATCCACTTAATCCCTTTTTTAAAAGTGTCCTCACCTTTCTTCAGACCTTTCCAAATAGGTGAGCTTGGGAGTCTAGCTTCATTCCTCGAATTGATTCTTTGTCTATTGTAGTATTTATATTTAAGGACCTTAGCCTATGGAGCATGGTTTTCAGTGTGAAATCTCCAATTTAGTTTGGCTAGGAGAGCCGTATTCCTACCTTTAGCAAAATGAAGCCCTAGGCCTCCTATCTCCTTTGGTTTAGTTACTTCCTCCCACTTAACCCAATGCATTTTCTTAGCATGGTTAGTAGTTCCCCACAAAAAGTTTCTATTAACTCTGATGATGCGAAGAAAATCAGTAAGGTGGATGTCTCAAACTTGAAAGGACTACTTGCTATCTTAATGGTTTGAAAAAGAAAGAAAAGCAATCAAAGGTGATGGGGGTTGCCGGCCAAGAACGCTCCGATGGCAAAGTTAGTTTTCTCTTTATGATTTTGGAGTTCCAACTTTTTAGGAAATGTAAATCATACCTTTGTTTGGTTTGAATGAGCGTTTATATAGTGTCTTAAAGACAATTATCAAACTTGTAATCTCCCCTAAATTCGAGGAGGTGTAAGGGTTCAAAAATAACTTCCACAACTACTTAGGAGTTGCATATTTCTCACATAATTGTCACTAGAAGTTATGCATGTAATAAGGAGTTGTAGTACACACTCAGGAATTTTCCTAAGTGTCAGGGTTCATCTAGGGGCCCTCGTCCAGAGGTCTTCCAGTCGAGCGTACCTCGCTTCTTAGGGATGTTTTTCCTTTATGGACGACCTTTTCATGGACAAGGTTGATGGTTCCCCTGGACGACACGATGTGGTTCCATA
This sequence comes from Castanea sativa, assembly GCF_040712315.1. Lineage (NCBI taxonomy): Eukaryota > Viridiplantae > Streptophyta > Magnoliopsida > Fagales > Fagaceae > Castanea > Castanea sativa. Next base: position 31,081,582 of record NC_134024.1, on the reverse strand, counting down.
AAACTTAACCACGTAAAACCTCGTCCAGGCACCTTCCTGCATGGACGAGATTTTTATGGACGAGGTTCTCATCAACCTTTGCTTTCTTGGTCTTGCCTTGGACGACCTCCATGGACGATATTGGAGTTTGTACCCCATCAAACTCTATCAATGCCCTTGAGGATTTTTTCAGAAAATAAGCAAATTGCATAACTTAATTTAGGATGGTGGAGGACAAAGCATGGATGAGAACCAGCCGGCCAACCATGGAGAGTAAATTAGCTTTCTAGTTCACCAGCTGTTACTTGACTCTATCTAACACAAAATCAAAGTCATGCTTACGATCCCCTGTGTGTTTCAAAGGAAAACTCAAATACTTGCCAAGATTGGAGTTGAACCAGAGGGTGTTAGAAAGTAAATCTCTTTAATCAGGCTCAACATTGGGCGAGAAAAAAACATGGGACTTAGCTTCGCTAACCCTCTGCCCGAATCTAGAACAAAACTCATGAAGCACTGCATTAATTGCATGGCAATTATCCAGGTCTGCACCAACAAATAGAACCAGGTCATCCGCAAAGAAGAGGTGCAAAAAAGAAAGCCCATTTCTAGAAGCTTTCACTGGCCTCCAAATCTTGGCAACACACTTTTCCTCAATCAAATGGCCCAAATATTCCATGCAAAGGATGAAGAGGTAAGGGGATAGAGAATCTCCTTGCCTGATGCCTCTAGAGGGGCAAAAGGAATCCAGGCAACCACCATTGAAAAGGAGAGATGTTGACGCCGATGACACACAACTCATTATGGGCTCGACTAGCTTATCTGGAAAGTTGAACTTGATGAGCATTTCCCTAATAAAACTCTACTCAATCCTATCATAGGCCTTCTCTAGATCAATCTTGATAGCCATATAAACTTTCCTTCCCTTGGTGCGACCAATGGTGTGAATTAATTCTTGCACTATGATAACATTATCAGCACCTCTTCTACCCGGAATGAAAGCTACTTGGTAGGGCGAAACAATGTTCTCCAAGTGCGGTTTAAGATGAGCAACAATGACTTTGGAGATGATCTTGTAAATGGAGTTACAAAGACTTATAGGTCTGTAATTCCCAATAGTTTCCAGGCCTTAGACTTTAGGGATAAGGAAAATGAGGGTTTATTAAGATACTCAGGAACCTTCCTTTCAATAAAGGCTTTCATCGCCTCCCCTCTCACCAAATCCCCAACTAGAAGCCAAAAATTGCTAGAAAAACCCAGCATGCAGCCCATCCGGGCCCGGAGATTTGTACATTTCCACGAACCATAAAGCATCCTTTATTTCTTCCAAGGTAACCATGGCATCCATAGAACTTTTAGCTTCCTCTGATAGCTGCACTTGCCACTGAACTTCATGACTTGGGATCCTAGATGCCTCCAAATGGGATGTGGCGTATAAGGAAATAAAACCCTTCTTAAAATGCTCTATCACTTCCCTCTCATTTGTAATCCACAACACCCTCACATCTTTAATTGAAGCAATGTGATTCCTTTTCCTCTTAGCAAGGGCAGACACGTGGTAAAATGAGGTGTTGCGGTCTCTTTGTATCATCCAATTAATCATGGATTTCAACGTCCAAAGGTCTCTCGCTTGATCAAGAACAGACTCAAGGTCTTGCTGCAACTGATTTTCAAGATTGATGAGGAAAGAGCTCGGGTAGTTGGATAAGGCTTTTTGGGCACCATAGATTCTAGCCATAATTCTCCTTTTCTTCTAGTAAATATCAGCAAGGCTTATATTTCTACTCTAAGCCTTAGAAATGACATGTTGGACAACCAAAACTCTTGAAATCTAAATGGTCTGTTTAGAACCATTGCTCTGGTTGGGAGGGCTTCCATTATAATTAGGCAATGGTCTGAATGGCAATGGGGAAGGTGAGTAACTTTTGCATTTGGGTATTGAACACACCAATGTAGATTCATAAAGAATTTGTCTATTCTTTTCAAAATGAGGTTGCTAATATCTCTTTTATTAGTCCAGGTGTATCTTGGACCAGAAAAGCCCATGTCAACCATACTGCATATATCAAGGTAGTCTTTGAAGGCCAACGACCTATTAACACCGGCTCCCCTGCCTCCAAATTTATCCTCATCAACCAAAGGTTCATTAAAATCCCCAGCCGTAATCCATGGCTTATTGTGCAATTTTGCAACGTTTGTTAGATTATTCCATAAAATACACATTTTTTCACTCCTAGGACTAGCATAAATAGCTGAGAAAACCCAAGAAATGTTAGAGGCTCGTACCTTCACTTCAACATGAATCTCCTGCTCTATTTTTGCTAGCTCTTCCACCTTCACTTTGTCTGCATTCCACAATAACTAGAGACCACCAAAAAACCCAATCGTTTCTGTGTGAATGGCCCCATCATAAGGCAATCTGTTCGTGACCTCCTTAGCTCTACTACCTCCCAATTTAGTCTCCATGATCACAAGAATAGTTGGATCATGCCTCTAAGTAAGCTCATTAATGAAACTTTGAAAAGAAGGCTTCAGAGCCCTTCTACTATTCCAAATTAAAATATTCATAGTGGAAGGGTGATTGGGAGGAGGAAATAAATCAATCAGAGAGGGGGGGGGGGCTCCATTCCCTTCCTTCGACTCCATATGATCATCTCCACATCCTCATAGTCTAACCCCTCTTTGGAACAAGGGTTGGAATGAACTCCAAAACTCTCATCTCCATTACCTGAGCTGGTGATTAACTACTGCATGCCAGACTTGTTTGGAAGGCACAAGGAATCTCCCTCCCTTCATTTGCTAGTGACAGCCCTTCCTGAAGGAGAAGTCAAGCCTGGTGCTGATGGTGGACCCCCTCATTTAAGCAAGAAGTATCCATACGACTCTCAACTTGTAGCCTATGATCGGATCAGTGATCACTAGTGTTCTGCTCACTAGGTATTCAAACATTTCCCCTCTCTCTCTAGAGGTCCATCCCAGCTTTGGTTGAGGCCGTAAACTCAAAAAATGAGCTAGGGGAACCATTAGACTCGTGGGTAGGTGGAAGGACATGATCAGAGGAGGGGGAGGTTAGATTTGCAGTTAGGATTTTCAATAAGAGGATTGGCAGTGTTGATGAGGTTAGACTTAGGAGAAGTGCCTCTTGCAAAGGCTTTCTTGCCCTTAACTAAGGAAGGAATTTTTTTGAGAAGCTGAGCTGATGGGCTTGGGCTTTTGTCCCGCCCTTGGACTGTTTCTACACATTTAAATTCATTAGTTAACACTTTACTTCTAGATGGGCCCGAAATAAAAATTCTCATATGGTTAATGGTTTTAGAAGCCCAGTTCGCTAACCCCCCCTCTTGGTATGATCTCCATCTTTTTGCTTAGCATGATGAGAATCAACAAGCATTCAAGGATCCATTGCATGTTCCAGTTGGGCCTATTACAAGAGCAAGATCCAAGAAGATCCAAGAAGCACTTAATGGGCTGATTCAAGAGATTTGGGCTGATTCTAACGCAAGATATTCCAAGCTTGGCCCAAAGGAAGATGAAAGTGTAGTAAATTTAATTCAAGCTATTTAGGGCTGATCTGACTTAATTGGGAGTGATTTATGGCATGAATTAATGGCTGATTGACTTTCCAGCTCTGTATCAGTTAAGGCAGATTTTTTCCTATTTTGGATCTGCTAATTTCAGACCAAATCAGCTTTTATTTAGGGTTTTATTATTTAGTACGTTTTTTAGGTATTTTCCTTATTTTTAGGCGCATTTAATGCTTTTTAGGTCAAACTTGATTCCTGATATGGTAAGGTATCAATTAGGAGTTATTTTAGAATATATTTTCTTGTCTGTCAAGTTTTGTGGAGTCCTTAAATAGGCTCTGAAGTTTGTAAACGTTTTTTAGATTATTATTGAATAAAATTCAGAAAAGGTGAGGCTTTGCTCTCTTTTGGTTCTTCAAGAACTGTGAACTTATCAAGGATTCTTCCTTGTGGCGTTCAAACTTTATACCTTTGGTTCGTGATTCTTTATAATCATTGGGTCAAGGTCAACTTATACCTTTGGTTCGCGTTTCGATTATAAACGTTAGGTCAGGGTTTCTATCAAATATCTGATTTTTAGCTTTCCTGGGTTAAATATTCCAATATTTTTGTTGGGTCTCAAAGCGTGTCGATTGAGGTTCGCATCACATCCTTACGTGGCATATTATGGATAAGTGTTGGACCACTAGTTGACATGCCCATCCATTCCAAATTTTTTGGAGGTAGGTGAAACGGAGTATTCCAAGTAGATTTTCTATAACTCTTCATACTGGAGCCTGGTTTTGTCCCCTTGCGCCCGTACACCTTCTTGCTCACTACCATCCACAGTCCAATTGTCCATTTACTTCTACTGTCTCACCCACATCAAGCGTAGCATGACCAGGTGAAATGCACTGGACTACATGCTCATTCCGTGGGGTATCTGCTCGGACTCTCTGAACTTCCTTTGTCAGGATCAACGACTCTTTTCCCTTTCGTATAGTGTAAGGACACGCTTCCACCTTATGCCTTAACCTTTCACAAGAGAAACATAGACTATGGATTCCTTTATAAGTCACTGCCTTCTCAAAACGACTAATGAGGATGGCGCTCACTAAAGGTTTATTAACATCGATTTGGATGCATAACCTTACGTATTTACCATGAGCCTCCATGGTCGTGTAAGAGTCAATTCTTAAGACCTTGCCAATTGATTCACCAATTTGTTTCAAAACCTCAGCGTCATAGAGCTCTATAGGGAGCTCATAGAGTCGGATCCAAATAGCTATGAGAGACACATTAGCCGTCGATGGCTTAAAGAAAGGTTCCCATGGCCTTATAGAGAGAAAGTGATCTCCTATGAACCATGGGCCTTTCATAAGAACATAATCAAGGTCCTACTTAGAGTAAAACCTGACCATGAAGAACCCATGCTCAATATTAACACAATCCATCCTACCCGATGGCCTTCATACTTGGCTCAGTTTGGTTCACATATATGCAAAACCCACTGACCTTCCAACGAGCTTGACTATAATTGTCACGTCCCTGTCAGTTTAAAAAAAAAAAAAAAAAAAGGGAGAGGTCAGATTTTTGGCCCTCCCACGTGCCCCCCACCTAACCCCACTCCCCACCACTCATTTTTCTCTTATTCCTTCTCTCTTTTGGCCGGCTCTCACATTTCTTTCTCTCTTTCATTTTTCTTTCTTTTCTCTTCACTTAAACGCACCCATTCCTCAACTCACCTGCCGGCCTCCTCTCCAAAACACACCATCTCATCATCATTTTTTCGATAAGATCACCGGAAATATTCTTAGGAACCCATAAGCATCTTCATCATTTTATTTGAGGTAAAAAATTTCTAATCTCTTAGTGGTTTTACACTTTTGCTTGAGGATAATTTTTATCTAAGTTTTGATAATGATACCCATGTGATTTATGAGCATTGGAAGTGATATTTATGTGTTTTTATGTATGAGTCTTGTATTGGTGGAATTTTTGATGAGTGGGTATATATATTTTGTGCTAAAATGGCTATTCAAGGTTTGTGTATGGTGGAAAAATTTAGGAGTTTTAAGATATAATGTATGATGGTTGGTAAATTTAATTTTGCCATTGTCATTGGGTTTATTTGGAGTTAGTGAAATTCTAAATTTCTTGTCTTGGACGATATGTTGATTTTTGCTTACATGGGTCTCTTAATGATGTAGTGTAAATCTTATGAAAACTAGTCATAATGTTGGAGATATTATGAAATGGGTTAACTCTATAAATCGGAGTTGATACCTTGTGAATAAATTTGTTGAGAAACCTTGGGAATGGTATATATTATTTTTGATGAGGTTAAATAGTAGGCTTGCCTAATTAAGTGTTTATTTGGCAAATTCTAAATTTTGGTTAGATACAATTTCAAGTTTTGTACTTATTGTGATAGGTTTACTTGATAATTGTTTAGGTTCCAGCTAATCTCCTTGGAGCTTGGAGAGTTAGGCTTTTCTAGTTGCGAGGTAAGTAGCTTCTTAATGGGATATTTTTGAAAAATTACCATATTTCACAAACGATGTTTTTGGGTCAAACACATTTTGAAAAATTATATATGGATATATGTTTTCTTAAAATTGTCGTGTTGTGACCCTATTACATATTATTATATATAAAAATGCATCATATTTGGTATTGCATTTGGGGAAATGCATGAATTGTTGATATGGAAAAATGAGCATATTTTATTTAATCTTTGATAAGGAAATTATGGGTTTTATGGTATAATAGAAAATTTAAAGATGCTTATCTTGTCTTAGTACTTGAAAAATTGATAGAAAATCTTTTTGGCAAGAATGAAGTTGAAAACCTTACAAACTTTGTGGAAGTAGATTATTTAAGGTTTTTCTGAAACTACTTGGATATAAACTATATGTTTCAAAGTAATGTAACTTGTGAGTATCATGTAGTTTTAACACCATGCCATGTGTGATTTCCCGATGATCACCTGATTTAGTTTTCGTAGTCTTTATGACAACAGAATCAAATCTAGGTCAGTGCTCTTTCACTTTAGATGATGCGTTCTTCCATGCAGTCCATGGGGGGAAGAGGTTCCTTAATTGTGTGTGGGTGAAACTGCTGTCCATGGGGCCAAGAGACCACATGCAAGAGAGGACCTATTTGATGCGCTCTCTCTACTGCCCATGGGGGAAGAGGAAAACCTTGAGGGTATGCGTGAGGCCGCTGTCCATGGGGCCAAGAGTTTGCATACCAGAGAGGACAATATCATGCCAGTTGTGAATGAGTGAAATTTATCTTATGTGATAATTTATGGTAGTGTGGTATATTATTGTGATAATTTATCTTATGTTAGACGTTACGGCTTTGGAATTTATATTGTTAATGCTCACAAATTATAGTATATTGTTTCAAGGTAGTTACTTAGAGAAATTTGGTATTTCATTATTTAACCATTCTTGTCATATTATTATTATTGAAGTTGGAACTTGCATTTCCCCCACCCCCATTAATTGTGCTACTTACTGGGCCCTGTCTCATCCCATTATTTTTATAAACTTTTCAGAGTAGGCAACAATATTTTGAGACAGCTTTTGGTGGCTAATAGTAGTTAGACTAACTACTGATGAAGGCTAAACTTTTGTAATGGAGTTATTTGATGATGTACATTTTAGAATAGGCTTGACTCATTCTTTTGTATATTATAGTGGTTGTGACTATATTTCCCACTGATGGGACAAGCTGTTGATATGTAATTATTATTCAGATCTCTATTCTTTTGTGGCCAATGGTCTTTGTAATTAATGCTTAGAGCTCTGACCTACTTTGAAAGTATATTCAATGGAAGTATTACGATAATTTTTGATGTTGATACTTGATAGGATTTATGTGGATTGAATTGTCAAAAATTAAAAAATTTACAGGTACATGAGCTGTCTTTCTCACGCTTTGAACCCTTTGGGGTTTGGGGCATGACAATAATTGCTTTCGACCAGGGCCCTCTAATACACCATTTTGTTTCCTTAGAGAGCCTAACAGTCACACATCCATCCCAGATCTGACAGTTGTCTTCTCCATTCTCACAATTAGATTCCTCATCTTCATTCATAAGATTCTCAAACTCAAAAGCTTTCACACACGCCCTGGTATTTCACCCACAAGCTTGTCCTTGAAAGAACCTCTGGTAGTAGCCACTGTATTGCGGTATCCTAAAGAAGGAGAGCCTTCCTTGGAACCGTCATTGAACTCAATGTGATGAATATCCTTGACCTTCTTGTTGCTCTGAGCTAGCTCCGCTTCCTCCTCTCTAGAGAGTATACGTGGTTTCATTTCAGCTTTTTTTTTATATGTAATATCTATCTAGACCTTTTTTTAAAAAAAATTATTGTATAAAAGAGTGGTTTGGTAATTTTACTTTGGGTTAGTAATATACGGGAAAAAATATGTTGTTGCTCCCTAAAATTTGTCTTAAGCGCATTTGGTTCCTAAAGTTTCAAAGTGCATTTGGTTCTTAAAGTTTCAAAGTGGGTATTATTGCATCTCTCTCTCTCTCTCTCTCTCTCTCTCTCTCTCTCTCTCTCTCTCGTCAAAAACTCTAGCCACCCCTAGGCTCAATAGGTGTTTCTAACTCATACTAACGCCAAAGAGAAGACTTACCTACGGATTTCAATGAGAACATGCTTGAAAATTCTTAAGATTTTTTCAATATGCATTGAAAGATGCGTCACTAGCCTTTCTCATTGCTTATGTGGGCGAGTAGTGGATTTGACTCCTGAACTTTATATGAATCATCAAGAAAGCTCAATAAATTCACATGACATGATAATTTCAGCTTATGAGCATGGCAAGAGAGCAAAAAGACCCCCAACACATTGATATGAAAAATTCAGCTTTCTATTTTATTGCTAAAAGTGGGTTGCATTAAGAAAACTAAGGAACAAATATAGTCTCAAGACACTTCCTATTTAAATACAGACCATTAAACTCAGCTAAGAAAGCATCAACAACGTCCATAGGCAGACGACTAAAAAGATTAAACTGATTTTCTTGGGCCGCTTCTATCCTGACCAGCTTGTCAACAATCCTGTTCACTTCTCAAAAGCAACGTTTAAATCAAATCTGGAGAATTTGGGTAGCTAGCTATGAGAGACTTCGAAAGTAGGTGCCTCTCAAAAAAAAAAAAAAAAAAGATTTTTTGTGTGTGCTTTTTAGGGCACCTCTTTTTTTGAATAAGTGGTATAGAGTCGCCACTTTTTTTTATAAAAAAAAAAAGAAAAAAAAAACTAAATACATGACTGAATTGTTCTCTTCATTAATTGAATAAAAATTACATATTTGATAAACTTGAAAATTACATAGCTTTGGATCCTAGTTACAATCTACTAAATAATTACATGGCTTGTTATCCTAGGTACATTCTACCCAAAAATAAATAAATAAATAGAAGGCTAGATCTACTTAGCCAAAGACCTAAATTCGGAGGCTAGGTTACAAAATGGGAATGTGTTAGGCACTCATTCTGCCCAAATAGATTCTGGTCTTCTAGACTCTTGTGACTAATGTACCTTTTTGTGCATGTCATGAATGATATGTTGAACATGTTAAATAAAGGCTAACTTACACAAATTTATTTATGAATGAAGTCTCTTCTTTTGTTTTTAAAAAAATTCAAATATGTTTTGGTTGGTAAAAAAAAATTGATTTTGATTTGTCAAAATGTCAAATCTATTTTGTAGGATGTAGAAAAAGGTGGTTTTTGGAGATAGAAAATTCAGATTTGTGTTTATTACATAAAATAAAGTATTTTGATTTGAAAAATATCAAATATGTTTTGTTAAGAACTAAAAAAATGGTTTTTGGATTTATAAAAAAATCAAATCTGTTTTGAGATAATAATAAAAAAAAAAAAGTTTCTTTGATAACAAAAATATCAGATCTGGTTTGTATATGTTAAAAAAATGAAAAAGATTTCTTATAAAGAGAGTTTCACTCATAATTTAAATTTATGCAACATAAATTACATAAAACAACATAAGCACAATCATGTTTAATCTTTTTCTTTATTTCAAAAATCTGCATGCATTAAAAAATAAAATTTGTATCTAAGGAAGATACAAATCAGTTTTGATTAAAGAATCTACATCTACATCTAAGGAAGATGTAGATCCATTTTATTTTAAAGAAAAATTCAGATCTACATCTAAGGAAGATGCAGATCTGTTTTTTATTTTAAGAAAAAGTCAGATCTACATCTAATGAAGATGTAAATCTGATTTTATTTTTAAGAAAAAGTCAGATTTACATCTAGTGAAGATGTAGATCTATTTTTATTTTGAAAAAAAGAGTTGTTCACATGCAGATTATTGACATTCAAGAAAAAGATTATAACAATCACATAAAAACAATCATGTTTTAAATAAAACAATGATGAACCATTCATGTTATAGATAAAACATTCATTAACATAAAAAGAAGCATAAAAAAAGAGATAGGTTGATGGAAACAACCTCTTATATGAGCACTCCTTGTTCTTAAAAGGATGTTTTAGGTTTCAAAGAAATTTATTCAGTTATCCTTAAAACCTAAAAACCCTAATTTAAGCAGCAAATCTCAGAGAGGATCAGCAAACATTAGCAATTCTTCAGCCTCAAAATGTATACCTCTCAGTGCGTAAAAGAAAGGGTGTTAAATTATGAGGTTCAGTCTCTATTTATAGAGGCCAGAAGACTCTAAAAAATAGGTACAGAAGATTAGGATACGAATCCGGACACATCCTTTTGCGAAAAGATCGAAAATGATGTGTCTTATCGTCACCCGAAGGCCGTTGGGTCATAGCCCAAAAAGGGAAAATTTGGCCCTTGTAGAGTGCTGTTCAGCACTCCAAAAGTGTCGAATTGGCTCTTAGACACCGAACACTCTTTCGTGTTCGGGTGTCGTTTGGACTCCTCTTCTAGGGTTTTTACCGGCCCTTGTACCGAGATGCGTTTTCATCATCTGTCTATGATTTTATTTATCTCTTTTCTAGATAATTCAGGCTTTTTAAGAACAATTATCTTGTAGATAAATACCCTAAAATAAATCTTGATAAAGTTCAGATTATTCACAAATTTTATAGTTATCCAATCATCTCCTTTTATTCCTATGCATGCATCCTGATTTTATACACTAATTATCAACCAATTACAAAATTATTTAATTAATTTTAATTGTTTAACCAATCAGAATTAATTTAAATTGATCATGTGTGGTTGACTCTACTTAGACACAATGCATGTTGACCTCAAACTTGATCGTGCGATATCTTTCGATCTGATTGTCCGATTTAGAAACTGGACACACAACCATGATCATTAGAACCTCATGATCATTTTTATGGTATGCAATAAATGAATTGATGCATGTAATGCAATCATGATTTTTAGGGTACGTAAATGGTCATTCAAGTCATTTTCCTTTATTAAATTATGGGTGCAAAATTGAGTGTCTACACTAGTAGCCTGTAGACATCCACCAGAGAGGAAGCCAAACTGTTAGAGCAGTTTGAAGTAGACAAAACATCAATAATCGATTTAGCATCTAACTCAACTTCAATAGCATTAAAATTTCTATTTATGCAAAGTAAGAGCCCATACTTCAGCTATATAACTGGAAATAATGCCTATATTCCTCACAAACCCCATGATCCAAGCACCTTTGATATCACAAATAACTCCTCCTCCTCCCGCTGGCCCCGGGTTACCAAGTGATGATTCGTCCGTATTCAACTTAAGCCATCCACGGGCCGATTTTTCCCATCGAATTTGCTTCATAGCTAGGTGGGTAAGGGTTTTTGGGGAGTAAGCATAGAAGAAAAAATTTATTTCTCTCTGCACTTCCTCTTTAGCTAGCATAGGGTTGGTTCTTTTACACTTGAATACCATATAAGAGTTTTGATGAGTGAATAAAATGCATTAATTTCATTGTACAAAACTGATCCATATATGTACAAGGAAAAGAGCTACTAACTGAGCCTAACTAACTTCCCAATCTATCCTGATCTTCCCTCCAAATTTAGTTATGCAAATACACCAATCACCAAACAACATGTGTCTATAATTAATAAAAACTAACTACACCACATCCTAAACTACAAGTAGCATAGCAAACAGAAAGACTAAACTACAGTCATTTATGCAGGAGCTAACAACAGTTTGTCCTTTCAATACTCTGTTTCTACAACTTCAGTCCAGGTCTCATCTCAGCGTCCTTGCTAACTTGACATCAACTTCTCAACTTTGCTTCCATCAACCTGAACCTTCTGATATATCACCCAATTCCTATTATTCCAGATGGTCCAAACAGTAAACAGAAACACTATATTCCAAGGAATAGTGCACCAAGACTTTGCCTTAACAATAGCATAATTGGTTGAAAACTATTCGTTGAAGTCTTGAGTGAAGAAGAAACCACTAATTGTGGAGATTCCCAGCTAGATCCAGATGGGTTTTATGATTGGGCAGTTTGGAAGGGCTTGAGAAATTGATTCAACATTAGCTTGGCAAAGAGGACTGGTAAGCACTTCCAAAGGAAACTTTGAACTCTTGAAAGGATTTTTAGGTCCCAACCCCATTTTCCATGGAAAAGATCAGGAGAACCCAGCCCTGTTGCAATCCTCTACGCACTTTGTTAGATCAAAGTCCCCATGTTTTGCCCCCATCCAAGTCAGCTTGTCTTGGTTCCTTGAAGCTATAGCAAACAGGGTTGCTATAGTTAATTGCTATAGCAATTGGTTGAAAAAATCAGCTTTCACAAAACCAAATTTGTTGCCAAAGTTAATTTCAACTCATTGCCCTAAATTTTTAATGGAACAATTCCAAATTTACATCAATTGTATTTAGTATCTTAAAATAAATAAACAAATAAATAAGTAATAAAAAATTGAAAGATGTCATATCCAAAATCTGTGATGATAATGAAATTGTTGATTAGATGATAATGAAATTGTTGATTAAATAAGTTGATGAAAGTGATGAGTCAAATTAAGTGTTCAACAATTCATTGCAATGCTTACTTGGTAGCATAATGTCAAGATTTCCAATATATAAATTGATAATAATAATTTTTTATTAAATATAGAATTCACAGAATGAAGTATAGAGTAATATTGAATGTGGCCCTCCAATTCTTTAATGATGATAAAAAACAATGTGTAATGACAGATTACAATACAATATTGTCAAGAGTCTTGTAACTCAACTAACACTTCTTATCATTTCTAACAAAAACATTTAGGGTTCAAATCTCATTTCCTCCATTGTGTATTGAATTACCCAAAAAAAAAAAAAAAGAAAGACAATGCAATATATAAAAAACAAAGTAATTTTCCTATAAAAAAAAAAATTGATCTTATCTAAGGTGTCTCTAGCACGTCACACAATAAGACAATATGATCTTATTTAATATGATCTTTTAGGATAGATAATGTGACCATCTTCAACAATAATGTTTCAAATTTTTTTAAGGAATCAAAACATCCAATGTTTCAAATTTTTTTTCTTTGTAATCATTTGTAAAATATTTTCTTATAGAATTTTATAAATCATGTGATGAAACTAAAGTTTTCTCTTCCATCCATTGTTCACACTGGTTGATCCGGTTCTCCAACACATGTACAAAAGGATTGAGCAACCACTCATAATACGTTACATTCAGTTCCAGATTATGATAACGGCAATTCCCTTCTTCCTCTTCCTCTAATAAGGCCACTAAACTGTCTATTTCATTTCACAAGCTTACCATTCACTCTCCCTAAAACACACACTATGGCACAATATGCAACTTCTCTCCAACCCTTACTACTACTACAACTTCTAATACAAATTCTCCCATTGCTAACTTTCTCATCAAGGCTAACTTTTGATGATAACCCATCAAAAAATGGCTTCCGGGTTAACCTAACACACATTGATGCTGGCCTAAAAAACCTCACAAAACTGCAACTCATCCAACGAGCCATAATCAACCGGGTGAAACCCCGGCTTGAGAAGCTTAGTGCAATCACAAAAAATGGTCAAATTGATGATATTCGAGCGCCAGTTTATGCTGGGGATGGAGAGTTCCTCATGAACTTATCGATTGGGACTCCCGTGGTACTTTTGGTTGCGATCATGGACACAGGTAGTGACTTGATATGGACACAATGCAAGCCATGTACATACTGTTTCGAAAAGCAACCCCAGTTTTCAACCCGAAACTATCTTCTTCTTTTTTGGATGTTACATGCTCTAGCAACTTGTGTAAGGCATTGAGAAATTCAAGGTGTGGTAATGGGTGTTGCGAATATTTGAATGTTTATGGGGACGGGTCGTCATCACAAGGGTTTTTATCAAGGGAAACTCTCACTTTTGAAGAACAGGTTTCTGTGCCAAGGATAGGTTTTGGGTGTGGGGTGAACAACCAAGTCATAGGAATGAACAATGTTGCGGGGATAGTGGGACTTGGGCGTGGAACTCTGTCCTTTGTTTCACAACTTGGTTCAAGGAAATTCTCGTACTGTTTCACTTCAATTGGTGACAACAGAAGTAGTAGCCTTTTGTTTGGTTCTCTAGCGGATATGACTGTCTCAAATGGGGCAGTCAAAAGCACCCCATTGATAAGAAATCCATTTCTACCATCTTTTTATTACTCATCTCTAGAAGGTATCACAGTTGGGCAAACTCTCTTGCTATACCAAAATCATTGTTCCAAATAGGCAGCGATGGAGGTGGGGGCTTGATGATAGATTCCGGAACCACAGTCAGTAGTTTACAAGAGGATGCTTTCGACATGCAAAAGTAGGCGTTTGTGGCACAAACAAAGCTTCAGGTGTCATATTCGTACACAACAGAGTTCGATCTTTGCTTTGACTTACCCTCAAAAAATGTTGAGGAAATTAAGTTCCCCAGACTGGTTTTTCATTTCAAGGGATTAGATTTGGAGTTGCTACCAGAGAACTATATGATACCGGATACCAAGTTAGGACTGGCGTGCTTGACAATGAGGCCAACGGGTAGGTTGTCAGTTTTCGGGAACTGTCAGCAGCGGAACATGTTGGTCCTTCTTGATCTTAAAAAGAATATTCTTTCTTTCATTCCCACTAAATGTGATCAGCTGTAGGTTCTTTGGTTAACCTGCTTCTAGCAAGTCTCAATAAGTTTTGTGTGCATTAGAAATTTTCTTAGTTTAGAATCATATAACTTTATGCTCATGAAAAGTTCACAACAATTATATCATTTGATTATATTTCCCTCATCCCCCATTTGTATGCCATATTCTAATAGTTCCCACGTCAACCATGAGAAGGCAACCTGGCCTGTATTCTTTAGATGAACATGAGTTCTAATTTCCGGATTTGGATCCCATGCAAATAAGGGGTGCAATAGCATCCAATGGTCTGCAAAAATTTGAAAAAATCTTTGCCATTGGATCATATTTTTCAAATAACTTTTTACTGTATACTTTGTTTTTAAACTTTTCCAATCTGATCCAATGGCAAAGATTTCTAGTCCCACGCCAATAAATTCCTAATTTCAGAAAGTAGAGTAGTTTGGTTCGAAGTGTAAGCTCAAAGTCCACTACTGCACAAAATCTTAGATACAGTCAAATGAAAGAAAAGAATTGATCCCAACTCCTACTAAGCAAGTCTTCCCAATACAATTTCGTGAACATATTCATGTCACTGTCACTCTCTTCCCATAGCATTGCTGTTTTCCTCAAGTACATGCTTTACTTCCTCAATTTGCCAAAAACTAAACTATCTTTAAGATGCAAATAAAAGACAAGCTAGCTCTACTGCTCTAGAATGAAATTCTAGATGCAAAAATCCATCCAGGTCTTTGTGCACACTTCAGACTCTAACCAACTAAAGTAGCTATAAAATAAACAAAAACCTCCTCATTTATCTGTTACTCAACTTTGAATCAAGAGTAATAATATGCAAATGTAGAAAGATTGACAAAGCCAAGATTGTTGGGAACTTGAGAAAGTAGGGAAGAGTCACCCTACAGACTCCGGTACATGAAGCCTACCTTCTAGGTCAAGAGTAGCTTTAGCCAACAAGGCACAGTAGTAATTACTAATTAGTAAAGGTAATAACCAGAGCACTGATATTCAAGGGAAGCTCAATCTTGTTATGAAATTCTGATTATTAGTAAAGTCAAACACCAAAAAAGAAATTCTGAGATGGACCAAATTGCTGATTATAGACTAACACAATCATTACGCTAACCACAAACACATGCAGAAGAAATACCAAGCCTCTTATTTCCAGCAACCATGCACATATGGGGCAGGGGGTGGGAGGCAATTTTATAAAATTTTACAGAGAATTCCTTGAAGTCACACCTCAAAGAGCAGACCATGCTGCAGATATTTGAAGTTAATGAGATTCCAATAAATTAAAAACCATTAAGTTCTCACCAGTAAATTCAAAATTGTCAAAAGGAAAACAAAAATTCAACATACATAGTCAGACAAGCAGTACACCCACACAATTTATGAGCACTCTGCTAATGAATGCCAAAGAATAGATTGCAGAAATGCAACTGGTCATACCTCAGAATGCATAGCAAGGCAGTTAAGTAAAACAATATAGCAGGCACCAATAGGAAACTAAGGACTCACCGCATCAATAAATCAGTTTGACAGTAGAAACAGAGAAATAAGAGTTAAATACAAGAAGTTGAACCAGTCAAAAAAATGTATCAACCACGCAGAACAAAACCCCGCCATCAAGGCAAACAATAATAGGCAATATTACAATGACATGGACATCATGAGCTTGACAAACAAAAATAAAATAAGTGCATATGGAAACGTGGCTAATGAATTCACCAAGGAGGAAGCATCAGAAGAACCACTTGCAATAGGGCTGTTTGCAGGGGGAAGTCCAAGTCCTGGAAGTGACCCAGTTGTTGTTGGCACCACCGAAGACTTGGGTGTTGGGGTTCCAGCACCATTGGAATGAGGTGAAGGTGATGGCGCAAACATTGAATCCCTGGATACTGAGTTAGGTGGTGCTATAAGTGGAGGAAATTGCTGTGCCCCTGCATCATTTTTTAAAAACCAATCGAAAAACAACTTAAGAGCTACAATGATAAAATCACAAAAATAGAAGTGTCAAGAGAAGCTTTATGTGATTACTTCAACAGATTTCAACATTAAAGTGAACGAGACATATCAACTTTACATCAGCATTCATACTCAAGTGTTCAGTGTAAAGTGAGTTGTTGAACATTAATTGGTTCCCTAATACGGCCTCATTTGAATTTAATAGTTCAGCATATTCTGCATGAAGGCTTTGAAATCCAAGTGGTTTGGTTGTCAGAAAAAAATTCCATTAGAGAAGAAACAATCCACTGTGTTAAATAGTTTTTCACCATACCATCATCACCAACAAAGATATCAAGAAGAACGTTACCAAAATCTTTGGTTTTTTTTTTTTTGTGGGTGGGGGGGTTGTAGTCATTGCAATTTTAAACAGCAAGAAGTGAATAATATCCTCTCTAATGTGCATTCCAAGTATTCTGTAATAATATAGGATGCAAAAACTTTTACCTGGGCATCGGGGTTGAAGAGATGTGGACAAACTGCAGAATAATTTGGAATGAATTAGCTTAACCTTCAAATGTAACTCCATTACAGATATTGAATCTCAAGATTAACATAAGAAGATTAAAAAATAGATCACCGGATTTTAATGGATAACCATACCTAGTGACTATGGTGCCATTGACGTAACCACCATAATGACAAGCAGTCACATTGCACCCAGCACTACTCTGCTGGAATGTAACATTCCCCAGCATGAGATTACTGTTTCGACATTGCATGCTTGAACAAGAAACAGCTAACGAAGCAGGCATGCAGTACAAACTGCATAAATACACAATAAAGCGGATTAATACTAGACCTAAAGAAGAAAATTTTATCTTCTTTAAGATTGAAATTAACAACAAAAGAATCAAAATGTAAGCAAAGTTGCTGAATCACTTGAGGTTCCCTGGCCCACAACTGCACTGCACACAGTGGCTTGCTGTAATGGCATAGCTCCCATTCGGCACTATCAAGCCAAAATCCGAGGCATATCTTGGAAAATTAGATGCACATGCTGTAGTACAAAAAAGAAAGTAACTAAGAACCCTACCACCTCAATCATTTACAAACAAATAATCATAAATTGTACAAAACAAAAGCACCAGAAAATTTCAAAGAAAACCAATATCACTCATTCTTTACTGCCAAGACATGCAAATTCATCATACACATATCATTCTGAACGGAAGGTATAACATTAACAATACCGTGTGCTTAACACAAAGTCCATCATAAATACATTTTTAAAATAAAATTCCATGATTAATACATAGTACATAGCTTGTCAAGAGCCTCATAGCTAACTATTAAATTATCAAAAAGTAAAGATAAAAATCACAAAACTCAATAACAAATATTAACAATATCGTGTGTTTAACAATACATATTACAAAGAAGGTATACCCTCACTTACAAAAGCTTATAATCACAAAACTCAACAACAAAAACTTACTTGTAATGCAGCACTACAATATTACATGAAATTCAACCAAAACATACATAGAAAGACATAACCATACATAGTACAAACACCAAACGCTTTATTTAACTCAAAGAAACAGATAAACATACCTGGTAATGGAATAGCAAGTATATCTCCATCCTTAATAGCCGTGCTCCCCATAGCATTCACATCCATTAAATCAGTAATAGTAGTCAAATACCTTGCAGCAATCCCAGCCAACGTGTCCACAGGCTTCACCACATAGGACAAATACGTAGCTGGCAACGAATTATCGGTCCCATTGAAGCAAGTACAAGGCAAAGGCACCACAAGGCTCTGCCCCACGTCGAGAACCGAAGGGTCAGATATCGAATTAGCCTCTCTAATCTGATCAGCCGAGACCAAACCCGAGTAGATGGAGTCAGCAATCGTGGAAAGAGTGTCTGAAGGGCGAGTCTTGTACTTGGTCGAGACCGATTTTCGAATACCATCGACACAGGAACAGGTTATGGGGATTTTGAGGAAGAGTTGTGAAGGAAGGATGTGGTTCTCGACATCAGGGTAAGAGATGTCGATGGCATTTGATGTGAGGATCGCTATGGGGTCTACTTGGAAGAGTGAGGCTACTTCGGAGACTTTGAGGTCAGTGTAGAGTGTGTAGCCCAGGACAGCGTTGCAAGAGTCAGAGTTTGAGCAGGGCTCAATGGTGGACTTTGAGCTCACATAAGCTACATTGGTGAAGATTGACAATGAAAGGAGTAAAAAGAAGAGGTTTTGGAAGATGGGTTTTTGATTTGGCATTGTTTAGAGTTAGAGAATGGAGAGCCGAAAAAAAAAATATGTGCTTCTTTTGGGCAATAAATGAGGCTGAAGATGCGTTTTTTGCTTTGGTATTCAAAGAGATTGAAGTTGGTTTTGGACCTTTGGTACTGTTTTTTGGTTTGCTCTTCTTCTTCTATGCTTTGTTTACCAAAAAGAAGAAGAAATGGAGAGAAAGGTCAAAGATTGGTGAGACCTGCTTAGACACTAAAAATAAAAAATAAAAATGTGGGTTTTTTGGGTTTAGTAGCGAGAGAGATTTTGTAGTGAGTTTCAGGGTTTAGGGTTTGTGTTTGTGTTTTGTTTTGCTGCTGCTGCTGCTTCTTCTTGCTCAACTTTCTCCACCCAGACAGAGAGAGAGAGAGAGCTGGGTAAAGGGAAAGTTTTGAAAGGGATGGAGCGTCTAGGAATGGACAAATGTGTTGCATAGAGTGAACAGACATTAGTCAGATTCTCGAGTTTGGAGTCTCATACACTTTCTTTTTCTTGGTCTAATTTGTCCTCGTCAACATCTTTTATTCTCGGTTGTGGACATTGATGCTTCTTTTTTCGCTTTGTGAATTTGGACATTGATGCTTCTTAGTCGGTCACAAGTGGTCCCCTTCGTAGGCTTTTACTACCATGCTTAGGTAATTAAAATAGGAAAATTCTTATGTAGTCTCGGAGTATAGTAAAATGATGATCTTTCTTTTCACATTCATGGTAGACCCTATCATGAATTTAATGAACGGACTCCACCATGAATGTGAGAGGAGGAAGCACCATTCTCTATACTCCGAAAATACCTAAGAATTACTTATTAAAATAATAGAAGACATAAATTTAGTATTTAATAAATTAGATAGACATGTGACATTTTTTATTTGTGGAGTATATAAAAGAGTAGGAAAATTGAGATAGAAGATTTGGACTCCTTTTACCATCTTTCGTTAGGTTCCGTTTCATTTTACGCAAAAATATTAGTGCTTATAACCATCTTTATGTTCTAATTTTTATTTTTATATACAACCTATTAAAATAATATAATTATATATTAAAATATATAATCTTGCTCAATTATAGGAGGAGAGAGAGAACATTATTATTTCAAAATTTTCTTTACAACCTGCAGGGGTTCTTATAAATAAGAACCCATAAATAAGAACCCACTTAGGCAAGGTTGTAAAAAAATTGGAATGTACCCACCCAAATGTAGTGGGTTTTTTTTTAAGCTTTTGGGTTGTAGTGGCTTTTTACAACCCCAATGCTGCTAGCTATACCATTTTAAGAGTATCAGCATTAGGTGTAAAAACCCTCCAAGTTCCTATTTTAGCAATTCATCTACTTGAATTGAGTTTTATCTTGGTATAGGTTGCTAAAAATTGTTAACAACTAAGAACCATAAGTTTGTATTTATACAACTTACTATTCATAAGATTGTAAATAATTTTTTTTTTTTTAAATCTCTCAGACTCTCTCTTTCTTTTTGATAATTAGCTTTTTATATTATTTAATGATGTAATTTATATTATTTTAATAAATTATATGTAAAAATAAAAATTGAATTGTTGAGTGAGTTGTAAACTAAGTTAGTAAAATAGATAAAATAAGTTTTAAAAATGTAAAATACATTTTTTTTTTGTTTACAACCTCCAATGCTAGCTAAAGCCACATTTAGTATTAAAAATAAATACAAAGCCAAACTCACCTGAAACTTCCACACGTTAACCTTCAATATTTTGCCCTAAAAACTTAACAATGAACAATGTCCTCAATATATCTATTGAGCATTTTTCAATCAATACACCAAATAAAAATCATATTTTATTCACACCTTAGGAAAAGATTGGTTAAAAAATATGTTTGAGAAAAAAGAAAATAATATAAAAATAAAATAGTGATAGAATACTGAAACTGATATAATTGTTTATAAATAATAGAGCTAAACTGACAAAAGTAAGTTTTTTTATAATAAATTTGACTAAAAACTTACGGATGTGAATGGTCTTAATATAAGAAAAAAAAATCTATATTACCTAATCAATTTATAAATAACACATATCAAATTATTTATCCTAAACTATAGTATTTCATTCAATAATTGCAGCTCAAGTGACCATGAGTCATATTCAGCAAAAAAAAGTGACTGAGTCCGTGACAACATTAATTTGGTAATTTTCCGTTCCCTTTACTATGGACTAATGTTTTTTAGTTGTTTATTTTGGACTGTTATTACGTAGGGATGTTTTGGTAATTTAGGTTTTTACCTTTAAGATTTATGGGTATCCAAGCGAACCCCACGTTCGACTATTTTGGGTTCTATTGTCTGCTTCTCAGGCATTAGAAAACGAATTTCTGGTTTCTTGCTCGTTAGAGCATTGTGTGGAATCCCACCCACATTAAGGAGCGTGTCACACACCTCAAAATAATAGTATATTTTTTTTATTATTTATCCAAATTAGTACCATCTTCTTTTTAAGTTATTCGAGAATTTAGAGAGTGTTTAAGAGCGTAGTTTGCATTATGTTATTTAGAGATCTTTGATATATATGTAGGTGAAAAAATGTGTAAAAATATATATATTATTGTTTAAAATGTGAAAGGGTTACTAAAACTGATTTACCAAACAAGCTATTAATCTTTTTCTTTTTTGTTTAAAAACTTATGTTCTGAGCACATGTTAACACTTAAATTAATTTTAAACTTCTCTAAAATAAAATTCATTTTAAACTAATATCAATGCAATTTAGGTGCCAGAATTATGTTTTCAAAACATAATTTCACTTAAAATCATGTTAACATGATTTAGAAAAATGTTAGATTTCTAAATATATTTATAATAGTGTCAATTAAATAATCATTATATAATCTTGTCTTGGAAAATGGCCACTTTCATCTTCTCTTCATCATTTATCTCTTTTTCTTTCTTTTTTTGACATGACAAATTGATAATGTATAATTCAACAAAAAAAGAGAAAAAACAACAACAATCAAGTGAAGATCATGACAATATGACTATTTTATATAATATGTGTGGTATAATTAAAGTAAGATCTCATCAAATGATTAAGTTCACTTATTCAAACACCGTGATAAGGGTGATAATATTAAAAGTTCAATTACAAAATTTGTTGTAGTATTAAACTACAATCTTACTCGATATCTTTTTATTGGAAATAAATTTTGACAAATCCACTGTGTGGGGCAAAAAGATCCTGATGGGAACGTGGGCCTTTTGGGTCGTGTTAAAGAAGGCCGACCTGATCCTGGGTTTAGAATTTGTTAGTACTATGGGTCGGCCCATATGCCGAGGATCCGAGGATCCAGCCGAGGATCCGAGGATCCAGCCGAGGGTGACCTTACCCTCGGATGAACACCGAAGAACTCGGGATTTCATAGTAAAGATTAGGGGATGACACGGTTAAAGCCAATGGTTAAGAGGGGTGAACCCTAGAACGCCCCAGAAGCACCGGTGTTGAAGAAATGTCAAAGATAAAGGCTGCTGCCTCCACATTAAAGACCCTGCACCTACCACCCTGGCCGCATTTATGGGGAAGTGACACCTGAACAGTGGAAGAGAAACTTTTGGTTACTATTCAAAGGCACTGAGAAAAGAAATATCTAGGCTAAGGGGGAGGTGAGGCAACACGTGTACAAAGCATTCAAAAGAGTAGTATTTAAAGAGCAATCTAAGATAGGAAAAAGGGACGGACTTTTTGTAACCTAAAAAGAAAAAAGGCTAAGAGAAAGATATAATATAAGAACAGCTCTCGGCTTACATCCGAGGAGGCCTATCTACAATATACCTTGTTGTTTCCAAATATTTGCCATCTTTAGTTTGTCATTTAATCCCCACACACTTCTAACCTGGGTTTCAAGCCCACACTCTACAAATTCATATTGTTTAAGGCTCATTGAGCCTGAGCCCATAACTGTTCTTGGGACCAGGTGTAATTGTGCACTTACAATTGGCGCCGTCTGTGGGAATCTAGTCTAGAAGAGGTAGGGATATTATGGCAGGCTTAGGCTCTCACCATGCAGAGTCACAAGGATCACAACCGGAAGATCATTTCCAACGTCTTGAACATCGTAGGGATCGTGAGGGAAGCGTCCATACAGAATACCCAGGGGCTAGCCATACTCATGGAGAGGGTAGCACTACCCACGATGAGGGTTCTAAGTCCATGCAGAGGGAAATCAATCGTTTGAAGAGGAAGTTACGCCGCGCTAAACGTAAGGTTTCCCCGTCCTCGTCTAGTTCTTCCTCAGAGAAGGATAGGGGACTTGCTTACAGTTCAAGGTCATGTTCCCCCACTAGCGCAACATCCTCCGGTGAGGAGGACGACCAGCCAACCCGCAGACGTAAGAAGTTTCGTTCTAGGGGCTTAGGCAACGATACCATGAGTAGGGCGTTGCACCAACTCTCTAAATCTCCGTTTTCACGGAGGATTGAGAAGGGGAGGCTTCCCAGGAGGTTCACCCAGCCCACATTTACCATCTATAATGGCCGGACTGATCCGGTGGAGCACGTGAGTCACTTCAACCAGAGGATGGCAGTGCACTCTCACAACGAGACTTTGATGTGTAAAGTCTTCCCCTCTAGCTTGGGACCTGTGGCTATGAGATGGTTTAACGGTCTCAAATCAGGTTCTGTAGGCTCATTTGGGGAGCTAACTAGGGCATTTGCTTCGCGATTCATTACATGTAGCAGAGTCCCTCGGCCATTGGACTCGTTGCTATCCATGGCCATGAAGGAAGGGGAGACACTGAAAGCATACTCCGACCGATACTGGGAGATGTTTAATGAAATAGACGGTGACTTTGATGAGGTGGCGCTTAATACCTTCAAGGTGGGTCTCCCTACTGATCACGACCTAAGAAAGTCCTTGACGAAAAAGCCTGTCCGCAGTGTACGCCGTCTTATGGATCGTATTGATGAATATAAAAGGGTAGAGGAAGACCAGCAGTAGGGAAAAGGAAAGGAGAAGGTTATCCCACAGGAGAGAAGGGATTTCAGGTCGGACAGATATCACAACAACAAGCCGAGGAGGGATTACTTCGGACAATCCGGCTCGGCAGCACCTCAGGCTGTAAATACTGTGTTCCGAGAACCAGTGCATCAGTTATTAGAATAGGTTCTTAAGGAGCCGTTCTTCTGATTGCGCGGCAAGATGGAAGGGGACCCCGCGAGAAGAAATCAAAACCTTTTCTCGTCGCATCATCGGATGTGGGTCACACTACCGAGAACCGTCGGACTCGTGGAACCATCTAGAGCGGCTCGTCGGTGAGGGAAAGTTAAAGCAAGACTTGTGTCGGCCCACCGGGCAGGTCGGTCAAGTTGGTTCAAACAACCAGAGGAACAGCTCATCTCGGCCAAGCATTGGGAACAATTAATGTTATCTTCGCCGCACCTGTAGGACCGGCTCAGTCCCACTAGAGTGATGGCGGTTTCCCATCCGCAGCCGAGGATGTAGGTAGCAGCCGAAGAGATTAAAGTGTACTTTACCCGTCTTGGGTTTCTCCGAGGAGGATAAAGTAGGGACTATCCAGCCCCATGACGATGCTCTTGTGGTTACCCTCAGGATAGGGAACTATGATGTGAGGAGGGTGATGATAGATCAGGGCAGCGGTGCAGATATCATGTACCCTGATCTATTTAAAGGGCTAAGATTGGAGTTGGAAGATTTAACCCCTTACGACTCCCCACTTATAAGCTTCGAAGGAAGGGCCGTTGTGCCGAAGGGACAGATCCGTTTACCCGTTCAATCCGGCACAGAAACGGTTGAGGTAGATTTCATTGTGGTTGACGCGTACTCTCCATATACGGCCATCCTCGCCAGGCCATGGCTGCACGCTTTGGGAGCTGTCTCCTCTACCTTACATGTTAAGGTGAAATTCCCCTGGGGAGCATGTTGAGGAAATCCTCGGCAGCCGTGTAGTGGCTAGGCAAAGGCATATCGGCTGCGGTGCTTCGTCAGTCGGAAATTGAGTCATCAACCTTGCCCAACCAGAAGTCATAGCAATTAACAGCTCCGGAGGCATCTGGAGCGATGACAGGAGACGAGGCTGTTTGTGAGGAGTTAGAGAAGTTTATAATAACAGAAGATCCAGAGAGGTTCTTTCAAGTTGGCATACTTTTGCCACACCAAGAGAAGATGGAGTTGTTGAAGTTTCTGAAGGATAATTTGGATGTCTTTGCGTGGGACCCCTATGAGGCTCCAGGCGTAGATCCGAACTTTATTTGTCATCGCTTAAACGTCAATCCTGCCATTGTTCCGAGGAGGCAGCCACCTCGGCGATCTTCCCGAGAACATTCTGAGGCCGTGAAGGAAGAGGTTCTTAAACTCAAAAGGGCGGGGGCTATCAAAGAAATTTTCTACCCTGAATGGTTGGCTCATACTGTTGTTGTTAAGAAGAAGAACGGCAAATGGAGAGTATGTGTGGACTTTACTGATCTGAACAAGGCCTGTCCTAAAGATTCGTTCCCAATGCCACGGATTGATCAACTGGTAGATGCTACTGTTGGACATCCTCGGATGAGTTTCTTGGACGCCTTCCGTGGTTACCACCAAATTCCCTTGGCGCTAGAGGATCAGAGAAGACCGCTTTCATTACTCCAACCGGAACTATCATTATAAGGTTATGCCATTTGGATTAAAAAATGCCGGGGCTACTTATCAAAGAATGATGACCCGAATGTTTGAACAAAGAATCGGGGAAAACCATCGAAGTATACGTGGATGATATGGTGGTGAAGAGTAAGACAAGACCTTCACACATGACAGATCTGGCCGACACCTTCCAGATGCTAAGGAAGTATAAGTTGCGCCTTAACGCCTCCAAGTGTTCTTTTGGCGTGGGATCCGGAAAGTTCTTGGGATATATGATTACTCATAGGGGCATAGAGGTAAACCCAGTGCAGGTTAAGGCTATTCAGAATTTGCAGCCGCCTAGGAACCCAAAAGAGATTCATAAATTGATCGGAATGATTGCCGCGTTGAATAGATTTATTTCTCGGTCACCGACCGGTGTCGTCCTTTCTTTCGCTTGTTGCACTAGTGGAAAGTGTTTCAATGGACTGAGGCTTGCGAGTTAGCTTTCCAACAGCTTAAGCAATATCTTTCTCGGCCACCTATTTTATCTCGCCCTGAGGTGGACGAGGTATTATTCGCTTATCTGGCCGTGGCTATTCACGCGGTGAGCTTAGTCCTTATAAGGAACGAAAGCGGAGTACAGAGACCGATCTACTACGTTAGTAAATCCTTGAATGAGGCCGAGGTGCGCTATCTGCCCTTGGAAAAAGCACTTCTGGCTGTAGTCCACGCCACGCGCAAACTTCCTCATTATTTCCAATCTCATACTGTGGTTGTTTTGACCCAGTTGCCTCTTAAGGCTGTGTTGCGTAGTGCTGATTATTCTGGCAGGGTGGCAAAATGGGGAACCATTTTGGGAGCCTTTGATGTTAAATACAAGCCTCGCACATCGGTAAAGGGACAGGTCCTCGCTGATTTGGTGGCAGAGTTTACTGAACCATTGTTAGAAGAAACTTCAAAAGAATCACACATGGGTGAAAAATCAGTCGGTGTGATCACAGACGTATCGCCCTCGGTTTGGAGAGTTTATGTGGATGGGGCTGCTAATCAAAGAGGGTCTGGTGTTGGACTTGTTCTAATGTCCCCTGAAGGAATTATCTTCGAAAAATCTTTGAGATTGGCCTTCTCGGCTACTAATAATGAGGCCGAGTATGAAGCAGTCTTGGTAGGCATGCAAATGGTACATAAGATGGGGGGCAAGGAAATCCACGTGTTCTCGGACTCTCAGTTAGTGGTCGGCCAGGTCATGGGAACCATGGAGGCTAGAGACCCCAGAATGCAGAATATTTGGCCTGTGTCAAACGCCACAGCTGAATTTGACTCCTTTGCCTTAGCTCACGTTTCTAGGAGTGGAAACACTCATGCAGATTCCTTGGCTACGTTGGCAACATCCTCGGCTTAAGGTTTACCAAGGGTTATCCTCATTCAGGATTTGGTAGAACCTTCTCTTGTAACTGCTAACGCACCTCGCATCCATCTAATAAGGCCTGGTCCTAGTTGGATGGATTCGATCATATCTTTTCTTAAAAATGACATTCTTCCCGAAGCCAAAGTTGAAGCAGAAAAGGTACGTCGAAAGGCGCCGCGTTTCTGGTTGTCCGAGGACCAGAAGCTATACAAACGATCCTTTTCAGGACCATACTTATTGTGTGTACACCCTGAATCAACAGAGGCATTACTGGAGGAATTGCATGAGGGAATTTGTGGGAGCCACACTGGGGGAAGGTCCTTAGCCCATAGAGCCCTGACTCAGGGTTATTGGTGGCCCAATATGCAGAGGGAGGCTCAGGACTATGCCAGAAAATGTGATCAATGTCAGAGGTTCGCCCCTAATATCCACCAACCTGGAGGGGTTCTTAACCCTCTCTCCAGCCCTTGGCCTTTCGCACAATGGGGCTTGGACATTGTAGGGCCATTTCCGAGAGCTGCTGGCAACAAAAGATGGCTACTCGTGGGAACAGACTACTTCACTAAATGGGTTGAAGCTGAGCCCTTAGCCAATATACGAGATGTTGATTCCAAGAAATTTATATGGAAAAATATTGTCACTAGATTCGGAATACCACACACACTCATCTCTGATAATGGTGTCCAGTTCGATAGTAGGGCTTTTAGAAAGTATTGTGGCGACATGGGTATCATAAATAGATATTCCACCCCAGTTTACCCTCAAGGAAATGGACAAGCCGAGGCAGTTAACAAGGTCATAGTTAACGGGCTCAAGAAGAGGTTGGACGATGCGAAAGGCAGATGGGTAGAAGAGCTCCCTCATGTCCTGTGGACATATCGGACCACACCGCGCAGGTCCACTGGAGAAACGCCATTCTCTATGACGTATGGTGCCGAGGCGGTGATACCATTGGAATCTGGTTTTCCTACTCTAAAGACAAGTTCTTTTAGCCCAGAGAATAACAAGGGACTTCTAGAGAAAGATCTTGATTTACTTGAGGAACGACGTGAGGCAGCTATGGTCCAAATAGCTTATTATCAGCAGAAGCTAAAACGAGGATATGATGCCCATGTGAAGCTAAGACCACTTGCACCTGGTGATCTTGTATTAAGGAAAGTTGTAGGCACTTCTAAGAACCCAGCTTGGGGTAAGCTGGGACCTAACTGGGAAGGCCCCTATCGCATTGTTTCAGTAGCAGGCATAGGGTCATATAGGCTAGCTGATCTAGACGAACGAATTGTACCACGTCCATGGAATGTAAATAATCTTAGAAGGTATTATTATTAATGAAATGAGCTTTTGTCAGTTTGTATTTCAAAGTTATGATTAGCTCTGACGCTCGTAGTTATCATTTTTTAAGAATCAAACAGAAACTTGGTTAAGTGCAGTCCTCGGACCACAAACCTTGTGGAAATTGATGTCTTGTCATTTGTTAAACAGAACCTTAGTTATGTCGGGTCTTCGGACCTCCTACTTTGGGAAAATTAACATTTGAAGTTACAATTTTAAGAATCAAACAGAAACTTGGTTAAGTGCAGTCCTCGAATCACAAACCTTGTGGAAATTGATGTCTTGTCATTTGTTAAACTTAACCTTAGTTTTGTCGGGTCTTCATACCTACTACTTTGGGAAAATTAACATTTGAAGTTACAATTTTAAGAATCAAACAGAAACTTGGTTAAGTGCAGTCCTCGGACCACAAACCTTGTGGAAATTGATGTCTTGTCATTTGTTAAACAGAACCTTAGTTATGTCGGGTCTTCGGACCTCCTACTTTGGAAAAATTAACATTTGAAGTTACAATTTTAAGAATCAAACAGAAACTTGGTTAAGTGCAGTCCTCGGACCACAAACCTTGTGGAAATTGATGTCTTGTCATTCGTTAAACAGAACCTTAGTTATGTCGGGTCTTCGGACCTCCTACTTTGGGAAAATTAACAGTTGAAGTTACAATTTTAAGAATCAAACAAAACCTCAGTTATGTTGGGTCTTCGGACCTCCTGCTTTGGGGAATTTTACTTTTGAAGTTATAACCTTTAAGAATCAAACGAAGAATTGGTTAAGTCTTATCTTCTGACCACAACTTTTATCAAAGTCATTCCCTTATTATGTCTGGATGTTAATGCGTTACTGTTTATTAACTCGGATCTTACATCTTACTAGAAACAGAGCTATGCATTACAAGGGTTTAATCGTTATATGAGGCCCTCTCTTCTTCTTAATCGAGGCATTGTTCAAATATATTAACCATGTCACCTTTTATTGAATCTTTAATAATATACGCATGATTATGTGGAAGTTATGATTGTGCAATCCTTGGAGTTAGATTTGTGTACTCTGAGAAACTTTTGCTATGACTTAATGGGAAACTTTTGTAATAAGTACAAAAAGAATAAAGTAAAAATAGATATAACCCAAGTAAAAAGCAAACGAAATTGTTCTTCATTAATCTGTTAAATGTACATTACATATATAATTCAAAAATGGAAAAAGAGAAGCCCTAAGCTAAAGTCCTAAGCTTGTGGAGGAGGATCTTGCTGAGAGGTACTGGTGCCCTCGGTCTTTCTCAACTCCAGCTCAAAGGGAGTCAAGACTTGCTTTTCCTTATCTGCTGTCTTCATTGAAAGGACGTTGGGTTCCGCTGTCTGGCTCAAGTCCTTCTCTGCATCCCCTTCTCCTTCCTTCTCTTTGTGGGAACCAGAAGGTTCTGTAGGATCAGGAATCTGCTGTGGGACCACCGGAGGAAGAGCAGGAAGAGTTGTCTCGGGGGTAGGAGTTGCAGCAGGAGCCTCTTCAATCTCCTGTATTTCCAGAGGAAGCCAAACGTTCTCGGATTTCCTCAGATCCGAAGATGGAGGAACTCCTGCTACGTTTAAAGCTTTCCCCCATACTTTTTGACAGTATTCCCGGCATAAAGCCGCGAATTCCTCTGTCAGCTGCTCCTCTGTGGTTGCTACCCCTTCATCGAAACTTGCCTGCTTGGCAGCTTGAAGAGAGAGTTGGAAGGAGCTGGCTTCTTCCTTCATCAGCGCCAGTTGCTCTTTCAGATCCGAGCACTCCCTTTGAGCTTGGGAGAGCTCTTCATCTCTTTCGCGAAGGAGCTTGCGCTGTCCTTCTATCTGGGTCTTCATGGTCTTCAAGTTTGACTCGACCCCATTTTTCTCTCTCCTCAGATCAGCCACCTCTGAGGTCAACTTCTCATTCTCAGCAAGGGCTGTGCCCAAGGACTTCTCAGTTTCCATCCTGATTTTGAGCTCAATTCTGGCTATTTTTCGAGTGTCTTCAATAAACTTCTCAGCTACAAAGACCTCCTGAATAGCCTGTAATAAAGTATGGAGTTAGGAACAGTGAAAAACAAACTTACTTATAAATATTGTTAAAAGTGGAATCTTCCGAAGAAAGGGAGAAACATTTACCAGCGCTAAGTCTCTTTTCAGGGAGAGGAATAGTTGTGGCTGGCCCATTTTTTCCAAGGTCTCCATGTCCTTGGGCAGCAGGAGAGGGCGTTCCAAAACCTCGGCCAAGTGGTGGGCATGGCCTTGTTGAACCGCCCTTATACTGGACTGGCAGGAGATGGGTGCGCTGTCCAGTCTTAGATCGGGGGACCAGGTGGTCGGTGCTCGGCGCACTTCAGCCTCGTCCCTGAATTCCCCGATTTCAACCGAGCGGGCCCTACCCTTGCCCTTGTCCACCTTCTGCTGCTGGGCCGGTGGGAGTTGTTGTCATGGTTTCTTGGGGTCTTTATTAGTCGTACCCTCATTATCCCCTTCCTCTTCTTCTTTGGATCCTCGGCTGGAAGTTTTGGCTCAGCTGGAGGAGGGGGAGGTGGTAAGGATGGGGGAACTTGAGACGTCCCCTTCTTTTTCTCTGCCACTTTAGCAGCCCTATTGGTGAGGAGACCCTCCATTCTTCCCATGTCTTCTTCAAATTCGTCCTCGGGAAGGGCAACCACAAACCCTGCAATTCCAGAGGCCTCGGTGGCTTCTTCCTCCTCGTCGGAAAGTACCACAAACTGGTTCCCGTGAGGTCTATCGGTGTCTTCGAGATGGAATTGATCTATCTCGTCGTCAAGTGTGTGTGAAGAAGACACCTGCTCTTCTGGAACGACAGTTGCTTGTGAGTGCACAGCAAGGGGAATTGCTGCTATAGGCCGGTTGTATAAAATGGTGTTAGGAGCGTCCGGGAGGTCGCGGTCGTCCAGAAAGTGGGGCCGAGCTACGTTTATCCTCCTTCGTCTTCGGTCGCCCGCGATTATGGCGTTCTCTATCTCCTGGAAGTCCGAGGAAAGGGGATTGTACCCTAGAATGAGGTGAGCGGCCTGGAGTTGTAAGTCTTCGCTAACGAACACCTCGGAGCGAAGTACTCGGTTTAGATCTGCAATGTTACAGTGACTCAGACGAGGACGCACGTGCTGCTTATCTGCAAAAAGACGTCAAAACAAACAAACTTGGTCAGATTCACACAGATGTTTAACAACTTTAAGCAAGTACGAATACGCATTTCTGGGTGTGTTAGAAGAAGTTGTGTTGTGGGGAGATTAATCCTACGGCATCGCACCTGGATCCCCCCACTGAACTGGGCAGTGGAAGCCGTCGTGCCAGTTCCCGGACACGATCAAGTAGTCGTCCTTCATGCCTTTGTTTGATTTGGGCAGACAGGAGATTAGCCTAACGGTGCTGGACCGAGACTTAATATAATAACCTACCTTAGAAAGTTTATGGGACTCATATAGGAACACGACATCGTGCCATGTGAGGTTTAAACCCATCTGCTCGTTTAGAGCATCTACACTACCCAAAACTCTAAAAACGTTTGGGAGGCATTGATCGGGACACAACCGGTGGTTGCGAAGGTACTCCCTAGTTACAGGTTTCATTGGAAGGGTCATCCCACCCTCTATAAAGGCTATCATAGGAATGATAACCTCTCCCTCCTTCCTGGAACCGGCCACGGCTTCTGCCGGGCAATATTCTAACCCTACGTCGCTGGGAATACGGTATTTGGCCCTAAAGCCTTCCATCCCAGCGGCGGTATCAACTAGACACTTAAATTTTCCCATTACAGAGGAACGGTAGACTAAACTCTAAAAGGGAGAGTGTTTGTAGTGATAGCCGAGGACAAATATCAAGGAGAAAAGGTTAAGAATAGGAGCAAGAACTTACAAGGTTGAAGGTGTGCAAATCTCCACGGTTTTCTGCAAGTAAGGTATGATGGCTGATGTCTTGATGGGATTACCCCCTGAGGAATTAAATGAAGGCGCAGGTTCCCGAAGCGTCACGACGTGCGAAAAGGCGGCCTCGAAATTATATTTGTCCTGCCTAAAATTTCGTGGAGTAATGAGGGCCGTTGGATGTCCATCTTACCGTTGAACGTGAGGGACAAAGTGTAACTGGCAGTAATAAATACGCGCGTTGTTCAAAATAAAACCGCCAAATGGCATCTTCTGGGACGCGAAACGATTTCCACACGTGCCATTACTCGCAAAGTGAGTAGAGTAGGTTCTCGTCGGATCAAAACCCTATTTTTCTCTTCGGACGTTGAAAATTAGAGTTTTGAGGGGCTATTGTGTGGGGCAAAAAGATCCTGATGGGAACGTGGGCCTTTTGGGCCGTGTTAAAGAAGGCCGACCTGATCTTGGGTTTAGAATTTGTTAGTACTATGGGTCGGCCCATACGCCGAGGATCCGAGGATCCAGCCGAGGGTGACCTTACCCTCGGATGAACACCGAAGAACTCGGGATTTCATAGTAAAGATTAGGGAATGACACGGTTAAAGCCAATGGTTAAGAGGGGTGAGCCCTAGAACGCCCCAGAAGCACCGGTGTTGAAGAAATGTCAAAGATAAAGGCTGCTGCCTCCACATTAAAGACCCTGCACCTACCACCCTGGCCGCATTTATGGAGAATTGACACCTGAACAGTGGAAGAGAAACTTCTGGTTACTATTCAAAGGCACTGAGAAAAGAAATATCTAGGCTAAGGGGGAGGTGAGACAACACGTGTACAAAGCATTCAAAAGAGTAGTATTTAAAGAGCAATCTAAGACAGGAAAAGGGGACGGACTTTTTGTAACCTAAAAAGAAAAAAGGCTAAGAGAAAGATATAATATAAGAACAGCTCTCGGCTTACATCCGAGGAGGCCTATCTACAATATACCTTGTTGTTTCCAAATATTTGCAATCTTTAGTTTGTCATTTAATCCCCACACACTTCTAACCTGGGTTTCAAGCCCACACTCTACAAATTCATATTGTTTAAGGCTCATTGGGCCTGAGCCCATAACTGTTCTTGGGACCAGGTGTAATTGTGCACTTACATCCACTATTGAAGTATATCTTCTTCTTATATCTTCTATGCTTGCGAAATTTCTAGAAAATTAAAGATCAATTAATATGTCATCAATAAATTATTTAAATTGCAAGTTTTTAAAATTTAAAATTATGTATAAAATATTTATAGGTCATATAATAAATAATATCTGATCGATACAAAATTTAACACATGTATTAAAAGTGTGAAGAACATGCAATTCAACGGTTAGATTTTCAAAATATGAAATAATATTTATTTTATTAAGTAAAGTCATAGTCTTATGCTACAATCAATTTTATAGTTAAACTTTGTCCTATTTAATATGAATACAAATACAATACATTTTTTTTTCCCCATAAATTAGCATTTAGGTTGTGTTTGGCATTAGCTTAAAAAGCTAGTTTTTTTTACTATTCAGCTTATTTTTGCTACTATTCATAGATCTTGTTTCATTTTTTTGTACTATTTATGAGTTTCACTATACTATTTCAACTACTTCTTTATTTTATTTACAGTACATTTAGGGAAAAAAATTCAATTTTAGCTAAATAAACTGTTCACAAACAGACTTTCAGTGTAGATTGGCCCTTATGGGCTATACATGATTAATAAATGTTTTACTTTTGTATTAACTAGCTTAACTTGAAATTGCTTGCCATCTTGAAACAAGCTCATTTAATGCATAATAAATATTCATTTTGTCCAACATTAAATGAAATTTACTAAAAAATGTTAATGGTTATATTGATAAATTTGTTATTGGAAGTGTAATTTACATAACTCTTTTACTATTTTAGAAGAAGAAGAAAAAAATATCGTTTCGTTTTCTTTTCCTATAATCTAAATCATGTATTCCTAAAATTAGATGGAACTTTTTTTTTGGAGAAAAAAAATAGATGGAACTTTGATGAGTTGAAATGAAAAGTCTTCTATTGTATGTTGTTACTTGTTAGTACTTTAATTAATGTTTTTTTTAATGGAAATGATTTGGAATTAAACCAAATAAAAGAGTCATACAGAGCAGCCTCCAATGCAGGGCAGGAACAACACATTACATCATATCCGATTAAAGAAAAAAGGATACAATAGGAGGCGTAACTCCTTTCCAAAGGTGCTGAGTTCCCGATCTTCTAGCATGTTGAGTAAGCTCGTGGGCCACTGTGTTGAAGTTTTTGTTTAAGTGCTTGAAGAGGCAAGTCTCAAAAGATTCACTAGCCTAAAGGATTCCCTAGATGAGGTGCCCAAAGCTGTTATCCGTGGCTTTATCATGGATTGCTTGAATGGCATTTAGAGAGTCTAATTCAATAATGACCCGAGAAAGTTGAAGCTCTTGAGCTAAAAGAACACCTTGCTCCAAAGAAATGATCTCTGTAAGCTCAGCAAGGAAGCAAGCTTGAAGAGGTTTACAAAGAGCAGCCACAACTAGACCAATACAATCTCTAATGACAACACCAACACTTGAGAAACTGTCCAACTCTAATGATGCCCCATCAACATTTATTTTATGGACTCCAGGGGGAGAAGGAACCCAGTCAGACAGGAGTGTTCTAATTTGGCTGAGGTCCCACATGGCAGAGCGAGCAAAGTCATTAGCACTACTTTTAGCCAATTGCCACACCTGCTTAGGAGGAAGCTCACAGCCCTAATGTACAATCCTGTTTCTGTTGAACCAAATAGCCCAAGCAATGGTAAAGAAAAGCTCTAAGTTTTGGAGTGTTACGTAGGAAAAAATAAAGATTGCAGAGTTTAGGAATGATTTTTTAATACCAAGAGTGCACAGTGGGTTCTCAGGCCAAAGACACTAGACCGAAGATGAGAAAGCACGGTGGAGGAGGGCATGGTCTAAACTTTCTGCTTCACTTCTACAAACAAGGCAGTTCTTACTTTGGGACATCTCATTGCAATTTATAGCCTCCATTGTAGGTAGACCATTGATGCATGCTCTCCAAGCAAAAAATTTGATTTTTGCTAGGAGATTAGGGTGCCAGAGCTTCCTCAAAACCGGTTTGCAAGGGTTTCCATTTGAGCATTCTTCTCTCTTATTTGTTTCCAACAGATTATGGGCTATATGGTAGGCACTTTTGACGATGAAGACCCCACAGCTATTCCCAATCCAAATTATTTTATCTTCAGGGAGGTCATGATTTAAGGGTATCCTCAGGATTGTATTCGCTTCAAAAGGAAGGAAGGTAGCCCTTATTATGTTCACTCTCCACCACTTTGTCATTGGGTCAATGAGAGAAGAGACCATTGGGAATTTGGGGTATTGTTTGGAGGTGAGATGACCTTGTAAGTAGATGGCGTTGGCAACCATTTGTCATCCTAGATATCGATTAGTTTCCTATTTCCCACTCTCCATCGAGTTCCCATTCTTATAACTTCAAGACTGCTATGGATGCTTCTCCAAGAGTACAATGGGATGTTACCAAGTTTTGTATTTAGAATACCCCAATAGGGAAGTATCTAGATTTGAGAACCCTTGTCACTAGAGAGTTTGTGTTTTGAAGGATTCGCCATAGTTGCTTTGTTAGCATTGCTTTGTTGAAAGCTTGCAAATTCCTGAAACCCATACCACCACAAGTTTCCTATTTACGCATTGTTTTCCAACTAACCCAACACATTTTAGTTTCAAGCTACCTTTGGCCCCACTAGAAGTTCCTCATCATACTTTCAAATTCATCGAATAAGCTTTAGGGAAGGAGGAAGCAACCCATAGTGTATGTAGGAATTACTTATGTTGTCGTTTTAATGAGAATTTCTTTCCCACCCATTGATAGGAGTTTGCCCTTCTAGCTGGCAAGCTTCTGCCCAATTCTCCCCTTTAGGATAACAAACACCTGTTTCTTCGATCTACCAATAAGGATGGGAGGCCCAGGTACCTTGTGTGTCTAGTATCTTGCATTGGGCCTAGGGTAGCCAAGATCTCATCCTTGGCTTCTTGTGTTGTATTGGGACTGAAGAAAATTGAGGACTTGTCAGTGTTAATTTTCTGGCCTAAGACTTCCTCATATTTTTGAACGATATGCTTCAGCTCCAAACTTTCCCTCGCACTGGCTTTGTAAAAAAAAATGTTGTTATCCGCAAAAAGAAGGTGGGTGACTCTTGGGCAGCCCCTACAAATAGAGATGCCTGTCAAAAGTTGGTTTCAGGCTGCCCTATGAATGAGTGTAGAAAGCCCCTTAGTACAAATGAGGAAGAGAGTTGGGGAGAGGGGGTTCCCTTGCCGAAGCCCTCGTGTAGGAATAATGTTTCCACAAGCAGCCCCATTTATAATAATTGAGTATGAGACCGAAGAATTGCACCTCAATACAAGATTTATCCACTTTGAACTAAATCCCAATTTCTCCACAACCCCCTGTATAAAACACCACTTGACTCTATCAAAAGCCTTACTCATATCAAGTTTGGCAACCATATAGCCATCCCTCCCTGCATTTTTGTGATTTAAAAAGTGCATTAACTCAAGAGCCACAAGTACATTGTCAATAATTAACCTGTTAGGAGTAAAAGCACTTTGGTTCTCTGAAATAATACGAGGGGCAAGAGCCTTAAATCTATTGGCAATAGTTTTAGATATGAGTTTATAAACTACATTACACAAACTTATGGGTCGGAAGTCAGTCATTTTTTTGGGATTATTTACTTTGGGAATGAGGGCAATGTTGGCTTTTTAAGGCATCCCATAGACATATTACTATTAAGAACATTTAAGACCATATTAGTGATACTACATCCCACAATACTCCAATATTTTTGATAAAAAATAACAGACATACCATTAGGCCCAGGCGTTTTAATGGGGTGGATCTGTTTGAGAGCAGTAGCAACCTCTTCCCTAGTGAAATTTTTGTTTAGGCTTTCATTCATGTCTTCAGTCACCTGTGTAGGAATAGCAGCAGTTACCTCATCTATCCCCTTGATGGGGAAGCCGATGTGTAAATGTTTTCAAAGTAGTCAATGACAGTTTAAGCAATACTATCCTTTCCATCACACTATCCGCCTTGGCTATCCCAAATCTCCAATATAGTGTTCTGCTTGCGCTGCTCTGAAGTTTGGGCATGGAAGAACCTGGTGTTTTTGTCACCTTTTTTAAGCCAGCAAGCTTTGGCTCTTTGACCCCAGTAAAACTCCTCATCATTAAGGAGGTCATTGATTTCCTATCTTAGGCAATTAATCTCAGCGCTTAGTGACCTGTCCTTATCTTGTAAGGTCAGGGAGTTTGGAGCATTTCTTTTTTCCTGTATCTTCTTTGGAATCTGCCCAAACACTTTTGAACTCCAATTCATTAGCTCTGCGGCACAGCTACTAAGATTAGTCATAATTCCCTTTGAAGTACTAAGATCAAGATCCATTCCCCATGAGTTTCTAATAATGGCTTTACATTCTGCATTATTTGTCTACATCGCTTCAAAGTGGAAGCGCTTAGCTCGAGTTTGGTGTTGGATTGTTGAATTAGATATAAACAAAGCATTGTGGTTAGATGTTGAATCTACCAAATGGTGTGCTTTTCATTTCCCCAAAATTTTCAGTCCATTCTAAGTTGGCAAAGGCTGTATCTAATCTTAAATATATTTTGCTTTCCCCTCCTTGCATGTTACACTAGGTAAAATCAGAGCTATAGTAGCCTAAATCCTGGAAAGCACAATAATCAGCTACCCTTCTAAACCCATCCATTTGTTGTTGAGATCGGAGTCATTCACCGTATTGCTTGGGGTTTTGCTGGTCTGGGAGCTCTTTACAATGCTTCTCATCATGACCCAGCCTCCCACATTGAAAATAAAAGATTGGGAGCCTTTCATACCTGAAGCTTACCCATAATTTATCTCCTTTCACACTAGCAATCTTACCCTATCTTCTGAGAGGCTTGTCTAATTGGAGATCCACTCTAATTCTCATAAATTTTGCTTGATTCGACTATCTTGCTCGCCGGTCTACTTCGATGAACTTTCCTATGTTATTTCCAAGCTCTCTCCCAACTTCATCTGACATAAGTTCAAAGGGGAGTCCTTATATTTGTACCCAAAAAGGGGAATGAGTAAAATTTATATTTGTAGTTGAGAGCCCCCTTCGCCACCTGCACAGCAATAGCAGACTATTGTCGAAGTTCCACGACCCATTTTGTTCAACCCATTTCATTTGATACTCTGATCTAAATCTGAATTGCATAATTTTATTTCCCACATCCATGATCTGTAAATCCGAGCCCATCTTCCACGCCATCCGCATTGTGTTCTTCAGCGCTCTTAGGTTCTGGTTTCTGTCTGCCAGTAGACAACCAAATAGACTAAGTGAACATTCTTCCAATAGATCTGATTTGCATCTTGATTTAATGGATATTTCCTCTTCTTCCTCTTTTGTGAGGCGAAGATTGGACAGTCCCTCCACCACCGTGTGATCCATGGCAGTGTTGGGAGGGAAAAAGGAGATGAACTCTAGGAAGAACCCTTGCGATGGACGAAAGCGAGGGATGACTTAGCTAAAGAAGACGAGAGAGAAAGACTCCTACTGGGGAGAGAAAACTCGAATTAGAAGCATACCTGAAAAATAAAAAATAGATTGGTTGCTTATACAATATTTTTACTACAGTACTTTAATTAATGTTATTATAAAATATAATTTGTATTGAATTTAATTGTTTGTAACTATCATCATTCATTTGTTTATAAAGTGTTTGGTATTTTTAATAAGTCTTTTTTTAGAGATTTTGTTTTATAAGGTAAATGAATTTTTTTTAATAGACACATAAGAATGCCCCATTGTAATGTGCTTAAATTTCAACAATTAAAAGTCCATCACTATTTATTCGAAGATGATTCTAAAATAATAATAAAAAAGTGATTAGTCATTTTCTATGGCTTTGTATACGGGAGTTCTATTACTTAGATTGAAATAAAAAGAGTTATGTTGCATACTAATTGACTCTACAACATTCTGAAACATTAATAAGTTAGTTCCAAAACCCAAAAAAAAAAAAAAAGTTAGTTAAAAGTGCATCTAAAACCCAGAACCGTCAAACTTGTTAAAATTACAGATGTATTGTTATGCTATGACCCGGGAAGTCTTTTCTAGTAGTCTTTCAATAGAGGTACTGGACACAAAAGAATTAGAGGTATTGGACACAATCACAAAAGAGAATCAAGACGAAGAAGAGTCATGTGGTTGTCTGGCTTAAGAGTTATGCTCAAGAGTCAAGACAAAAAAAAAAAAAAAAAAAATTCATAGCTTTCTAAAGAACTCACAAGGTGAAAATTAATACGTGCAACCAATCTATATCTATATATATAATAATAGGTAAAATTGAGAGAAAATTTAATTAAATTTCAAATTGGAATTTAATTAAAGTCTAATTTTGCGATACGTGTCCTATCTAATCTAAGTTTTAAAATTTTTGTGCTAAGTGAGTTAATTCAATGTAAAAATTAAATTTTGATTAGAGTTTAATTTTGTGACATGTGTCTTATTTAATCTAAATTTTTTTAATCTTTGTACCAAATGAGTTAATTTAGTGTAAAAACCGAGGAGTTCAATATAAGTAAACCATAAAAAAAATATTTTTTTAATGATTATATATTTATGAGTCTTTTTTTGGAGAGCTAATAACAATTCAAGTTTATAAGTCATCTATATATATATATATATATATATTAATAAGTAAAACTAAGAGAAAATCTAATTAGTTTTTAAATTGAAATTCAATTAGAGTCTAATTTTGCGCCATGTGTCCCATCTAATCAAATTTTTTTAAATTTTGAACCAAGTTAGTTAGTTTAGTGTAAAAATTATATTTTAATTAGAGTTTAATTTAACAGCACATGTTCCATCTAATTGAAGGTTTTTTTTTTTTTTAAATTTTTTGCCAAATGAGTAAATCTAGAGTAGAAAACGAGTTTGATATGTATAATCATATATTTAACCCAATCATATATTTAACACTATATATAGAATTAGAGGAAGAAAGAGTTTGATATATATATATATATATATATATATATATATATATATATATATATATATATATATATATATATAAACAATTCATTTGGCATAAAAATTATATAAGTAAAGTTTAGAGAGATTCTACAATTGAAGTACAATTTTGCACCATGTGTCCTAAATTATTTATTTTTTGAGATAGCTTTATTTTTTACTTTTGGAATCAAATATGGGATCATATCATAAATATCCATTCAAGTGAATTATTTTGTAAAAAAACCAAAGAGTCTACAATTAATGAACATAAATATATTTTAAAAAATGGACAATTTACATTTTCTACTTAATAACATTCTTACAAGACTTTTTAAAGAGTTAAAAATATTTATAAGAATGATTATCAACAATATTTAAATTATATATGTAAGATTATTATACTATGCATCTTAATGTGTATCTTTTAAGTATATCCATGCATATGCATGGGGTTACATACTAGTAAGGCTATAATACAACCTTTATTATACATCAATCATGTTACTTCCACAATGCTATTAAACCTAGAATTTGCAAGTGGAGAAAGAGAACTTTTATTATTTGGCTTGTAATGAGTTTGAATCCTGATCATTCAAATTAACTCATGCAAAAATCCATTTCTATTTAAGTATAAGAACCTACTTTTTCCATTTTATATACTTTTCAAAATAACTTACGTCAAATTATCTATTTTATACTACATTTCAATAATTATCAAAATTTTCTCTCTTATTTTTATTGTTTATCTTTCTTCACAAACAACAATTACTATTCATTCTCTTCCATTATCCTTAAGATGCGTAAAAAAAGAATAAATAATTTAATGCAAAATAGACAATACTAGTCAGTGTAAATTTACACAATTATACACAAACTGATATGAGTCATTTTTAGGCAAAAATATGTAAATTCTTCAAATTGTTTTATTATTCATGGACCGATGTGAATGCTCTAACATAAAAGGGAAAATAACAAAAAATACCTTAACAAGTTGAGCAAAAATATCTGAGTCTCTCAAGTTCTCTTTGGAAAAACATTCGATGAAGTATTACTGCATTTTGGTGTTTTGCTTAGAGAGGGGGGATCTGTACTGTTGGGTCACAATGTGTCATGTGATCCTGTACAAATTTTTCGATGAGGAGTGAAGGTGTATTATTATTTATTCGCTGGGTGGGAAGCTTATGTGTCATGGTTAAGGTGTTATCAATTAATAATTTCAATCAATGAGCTTTGAACATACTATACGCAACACTTGGAAAACTGTATATATAATTAATGACTATATAGGATGCCTTGGGTAGGTAACATGGTTTTTGTGGAATACTTTTGCTGCTAATGATATGGCCAGAGTTCTAGCGAGGTGTCCTTGGATTTTTGATAAACACTTACTCATGGAGAGTGCTTATGTTGAACCATATAAACTTCATTTGAACTCAGTTCCTTTTTTGGTTCAAAACTTCAAATCCATGGTCTTTCACTGGTTTATATTACTATATAAGTTGGGAAAGAGTTGGTC
Source organism: Castanea sativa (assembly GCF_040712315.1). Lineage (NCBI taxonomy): Eukaryota > Viridiplantae > Streptophyta > Magnoliopsida > Fagales > Fagaceae > Castanea > Castanea sativa. The sequence goes on along the minus strand of NC_134024.1, from coordinate 31,039,913 downwards.
AAGCAGTAGGTTCGGTGTTGATGGTTGATATGGCATGGGTCTAGTTGGGGAAAGTTCTTACAAGTTTTAACTTTGAATAGTTTTAGGGTCAACATGGCCAAATATCACCTATTTTTTAAATTTTCAGCAAAATAGCATTGTTCGCAAACTATGTAGCAAAATACCATGATTACCATCATTTTGGAACTTGATTATACAAATTTTTTGCAAACAATGCTATTTTGCTGAAAATTTCAAAAATAAGTGATATTTGAGCATTTTGACCTAGTTTTGGATGTAACAAAGCCTTTACTTTGATGCAAGAAAGTAAAATTAGAGGAATGTACGGTGTGGGTATACTTAAAATATGAGCAGTTGCCCAAATTATGTTCATGGTTGTGGTGGGTTTTGGGCATTTGACATGGCGATGTGGAGTGCCAAACTTAAAAGTTGATCATATACACACCTTCACATGCTCAAGCTCATGCTTTGAAACATGAGGCTTGAGAGTGAACGATAGTTTGTTTTGTGCTCTTGAATTTTTTTTTTCTTGATTTAAATGACTAAACATTGTTATATTAAGGACTTGACTCTAAAAGAACATTGTTTTGTTGGTATGTTTGTAGGTTGTAGCAGGTGCTATATTGGGATGGGTGGTAGCACTCCACATGAAAAGTTCTAGTTAAGAGGATAATATAGTGTGTTAGATAGACCAAAGTCTAATTCTACTTTGTGTGCAAGTCAAATCTCCTACTTGCATTAGAAGCCTATTAGTCTAGGGTTTAGTTTTTTATATATACACATGTTATGGTTTATTGTAACACAAGATTTGTACTACACTTTATTAGTATATTATTGATTTGTGTGCAAGTCAAAGTCTTCTACTTATATTATAAGTCTATTAGTTTAAGGTTTAGTATACTATATCTTTAACACAGTGAATGACAATATTTTGGCCATACTAGTAAACAATCTCCAAGCTGACAATCTTTCAACGTCGTCACAAGCATTTTTTTTTTTAAGGTAGGAAAAGGATTGCATTGCATTAATTAAATAGAAGAGTTAAGGAAAAGCCTCTCATAGTACAAGCCCATAAAATCATAATACATCAATAAAATGATATACCTAGGTGGATTGGCCAAAACCGTAAAATCATGCTGTTGATCTGCTCTATTCTTAGCTGGTCGATCTACACATTGGTTCACCTCTCGATAACGGACCTTAATCTTCGTGCTTGGAATCCGTCTCATCAGTTGTCTGCAATCTAAAATGAGGGTAGAGTGAGCAGAGCCATTACACATACTACCCGATAACCTTTCCACCACATTTTTTTTTTTTTGCTGAATAATACCCATTCCACCACTACTTTGACAATATTTGGACATTTTGATGTATGCATACTAGTCTTATACGAGTGGCTTAATGTTCGATATAAATAATGCTTTCTCTGACAAGAGGGCTTTGATAAGTGATAATGCTACACGAGTAGTAATTTTGGTTACAGAATAGCAAAATTCCATGGCCCATGGTCTGGGCCTAAATCAAATAGCCAGGTATTAACATGCCACATAATTATGTAAACGGCCTGACCTAGGGCAACTACAAAGTACACACCACCCCGACTTCCCAAAAAAATACTCCGGATTATACTTGCAAGAAAGGGGGATATATATATATATATATATATATTATATTTAAATTAGTATGTTTTGTCTACCTTAAAAATATATTGACCAGCTTAACTTGATAATTTCAAGAATTTGAATTTAATAAAAATAAGAGTAATGCTAGGAGCATAATAAAATGCCATAACAAATTTATAACATTCTAAAATTGATATGTCAATTTAGACATGAGCTTTTGAAAATAGATAAAGTGACCACTAATCATTTGTGTTACACGTAACCTCTTCTCTAAAAAGCCATAAATTTTTGTGCTTCAAATACCCTAGAAACACCTCGAAATAATGATCAACCACCTACTAATCTCTTAAACACAAACCCAAGTTGGTGGGATCCTTAAACCAACCCCTAGCCTTCATCGATCGATCAACCAACAATAACCCATTAGCTTCCCCAAATTTCTATGGAGCGAGAAGGAGATTTTAAAAGACATTAGAAAGGAGATGCTCACTATTCCAAATATCCTTTGACCCTGATTTGGAAAAATCAACTATGCATGTCAGATATATGCCCTAAACACTTTCCGACTTCATAATTTAATATTTGATCTTATAGATTACCATTTATAGACCAACTTTATCCATGCAATTTTCATATTATATATTTAATTTATAAAGCAAATAGGAATTAAAGTCCAATAATTTTCATATTCGTAACTAGGAGACAATGCAATGTAATTTATAGTATATTTTATAATGGCAAATCCTTTTAATGAAATAAAAGGATATTATACTTCATTATTGGTCCAAGTGAACCTGCATATAGTCCTATTGATTACAGTTTGGTGGTCATACACTTTCCAAGAGTTAAGCTTAGAATGTCTTTGCTATGTAACTCGTTAACAAAAAATACACTTATATATATCATGAAAAAAAAGTCATATAGCTAAAAATTTTAAGAGAAAAATAAAAAGAAAACACTTAAAATAATGTACTTAAATATAGTCTTAAAAAGTTTCTTATGTGGGAGGGAGATATTGAAATCTCAAATCTGTTTCTTTCCATTTAAAAAATAAATGTGAAAATATATTGTAGGGCAAGAACAAAGTCACTGGGTACCGGTTCCACCAGTAAAAGCTACGGGATGTTTGAATTAAATTCTCATAATTACAAATTAAAACTTCAAATTTTCAACAAGTAACCCGTACCCAGAGTAGTAGTACCGTAGTAGTAGTATTATTGAGTTCACTGCCAAAAAGCAAAAGGACATCTCTCCGCTCCAAGGCGGGAACAACGTTCTCTTTCCCTCCAAAGTATATATATATATTTCTCTAAAACCTTTTATTTATTACTAATTAATATTCTCCCAATTCCAAATCAGAATTTCGTCGCCAATTCCCAAATTCCTCTTCCAAGTTCCAATACCCTAATTCCCCAAAGCCTACATCTACATCTACATCTGCATGGACAAATCGGACGACAAAGACGAGCCCTTGACGGAGCTCAGCCCCGGCGATATCCGGCCACCACCGGAGGATCTGCGGCGATGTGTTCGCCGCAGATTGGTCCAGTCCACGCTCTTCCCGCAAAAACCGCAAGAGTGCGAAGAGAACGGCGATCACAAGGTTCAGAACACTGAGAAGGACTGTGCGGAAGATGAGGACGAGGACGAGGACGAGGACGAGAATTTCGGTGGGAGCAGTCAAAGCAAGAAGAAGAGGAAGCCTAAAGGAAAGTCAATGCTGCGAGCTTCCAAGAAGGTGATTGAAAATTGTTAATGTGCATTGAATTTGAATTATCTGATCGAAAATTTAGGATAGCTAATTCTCAAGTATTTGTTTTTTGTTTTGTTTTCTAAAGCAGGTGAAGGAGAAGCGAGCAGTGAATACTACGCCCAAGAAAACAATGGCTAATTCGATAGAGTGTCAAGCTGCATCCCCGCCAGTTCCGGATTTGCGGTTAGAGGCAAAGATGTCAGCTCAGGTCAGTCACCATATTGCGAGATTTTGGTAATTGGATATGCTTATGTTTGTCATTGTGGTTATTGCTTTGCTTACTCATACTATGAATAAATAACGATTTTGGTATCAAAAAAATTACAAAAAAAAAAGATAAAGAAGAGGAATAAGCTGAAATTAGTTATGGTAGCTCAAGTTGCACTTCTTTGGTTTTGTGCTGATTTTGGGACATTTGGTTATATGAAAACTTTTAGCTTGAATATTGAAAGTGATTGTAACTTGGGTTTGTTTGCTTCATGTTTATCACCCGTAGTATTTCAGTGTGTAGCTCTTAAGTGTTTTTCTTTTGTCTTTGATCAGGAAAATTCACGGATGTTTGCAGGAAAGCAAATACATCCTTTTTTCTCATCATGGAAAGCAGGAAAGAAAAACCAAGAGGCTACTGAAGTGGAGGGTAGTTGTTGCTTTGTTGATTTGGGGGATAAAAGTATTACTTGCGGCCCAATTCATGTATTTGAAACAACTCAAGTATGGTACTTCAAAGTTAGCTTTCCGTATAAATTAAAAAAAAAAAATTGTATTTAATTTCCGAATTTTAATGTCTTTATTTACCTTCCTCACCTAAGGTGAAACCTACATTCTCTGCTATGCAGGATGAGGCGGCGTCTCTTGATTGGAGAAACTGGAAATTTTGTGATGGCACCTTTATCAATACCAATCATAGTTTAGAAAACACATCATCATCAATTTTTGAAAGCTCTGCTGGGTCCTTACATATTGATAAGCTTCCCATCTTTTTACATCCTTGTGATGCATCAACTGTACAGAATGAAGCGTCATTGGATCAATGTCCTAACCAACTTGAACATGCACCTGAAGTGGTATGTACTGCATCATTTATCTGAATACATCACCAATTCCTTCTTTCAATTCCACCCCCCTCCTTTTTTGAATTGTTTGTTTAGTTTCTCTACAATGTAATGATTTTTGAGTCATTATATATGAATTACTCTCAGGACTATGAGGTGGAGGAAGTTGGTTTATTTTCTGGGCATGCTAGCTGTCTTAGGAAGTCAGATATTCTGCAGCAAAGTAGATTTCTTCAGGAAAGGTTAACTTTAATATTCAAAATCTCCATGGTGTTTATATATGGATAATCTTCCTTTACTTATCGATGTTTTTCCTGTTAGGTCACATTTAATAAATATTAAATGTGCTGAGTATTGCAAGTTCAGTCTGTTAAAACTTAAAAAGTCTTTATATCCCCCCTCTCTCCCCCCATTGTTTACAACCATATATAATGCTTTGCAAGTATTTTCCAGCATTTACTCTACCACTTCAAAGAGGCATGATAATTCAATGTTTACTTGTTATTTGGTTGTCTTTGAGGATTTTATTCTTCCTTCTTTCCTTACTGTATATGTAAACTTTAGTGTCAATTCTCACATTCTTGGTTTAACTTACCATGGCATTAAGATTTTATTATTCTGGTGGAGAAAGAAGAAAATAAACCACTGAAACAACTTTTCCTTAGATTGCTGTCTTTGCACTAACTACTCCTTATTGAAATGGTCTTTTATAAATCTTTTCTGCCAAAGCTAAAAGCTGAAGAAACCTTTGAAACTGCCAAAAATATTAGCACCATTGTGCTATCTTTAAAAATGTTTGTAGATAACTGTTATTAGCCTTTGTACATGGTGATATGGTAGCAAATGTCCTGTTAAATTTATATAAGCTCTTGTATTGGTGCAATTTTGAATAACACATCCTTGATGAAGTCATATCATTGTAGAAAATTACAACAGGAATACATGACATGATTGCAATTTTTTTTTGTTCTTTAACCGTCTTTGAACCCATACTGTCTTGGCGGTAAACAATTTTGTTGAAATATCAAACATGGATGCATTTGTCAAGCCATCACATAAGTTAATCATACTTAGTTACTTCTAAATAAAAAAGTTAATCATACTTAGTTCCCAATTTAATTATTTTTGTGTATAATATCAGACAAGCATTTCTGCCACTTTTCCCATCTTCCTTTTCTTTCACCGAGTTATAACTATACTGTTTGTGACACTTATCACTAGTTTTTAAATCATTTATGCATGATTCTCAGTTGGAATACTAGATATTGATATCTCTTTCATTTATGCTGATATTGCAGTATGATGTCATACTATGCAAGTCCTGATAATCAGCTTGAGAATTGCTTATGGACATATAAGTACAAACCAAAGAAGGCTACTGAGGTCAGATACGTTGTATCAGTCTCTTCTTTGCATTGATGTTGTGTGTTTCAATTATTTATTTACCTAAGTAGATTGACACCTTTTGTCCTGTTCCTCATTGGAGATGATGTACATTTACTTTTCATAATTCTGTTATTCTGGTGTCCTGCAGGTATGTGGTAATGATGAATCTGTCAAGTTTTTGAGTGATTGGCTACATATGTGGCATGAAAGAGGTTTCCAAATCAGCAAAGTTCGAACTGATGGTGATCAATGTGACATGCAAGATGATGATTATAGGTGTTCTGATTCAGAAGACATAGATGAAGAACCTGGTCTAAAGAACGTTCTCTTAGTTACAGGACCAGTTGGGGTATATCCAAATATATATTTTTTTAGCTGCACCTTCTGTTTGTTTTAATTTAAGTTTGGATTGTTTCTGGTTTCTGTACTTGAAGTTGTGGTGTTGTTATTACTTGCTTGAAGAACGTTATTTCATTTATCATATCTCAACATGCATTCAAAATGATGGTGATTTTGGCCATCTTTCGGTAAATTCTCTTAGGAATATTGCTTTGAAGACTAATAACACCTTTTCCTTGTCTGAGGTTCATTTATTGGTAATCCTATTTTCTTTCCTAGTTTAGTTTACTTTTTAATTCTAAAAAATGGTGTCTGCCTATACTAAGCCCAGATAAAGGTAAAGGCTGGGTTGACATCCTGTGGAAAATAAAATTTATCATATTCTATGGACATAGTATTGATATACACAGTAGCTATTATAAAAACAACATGTCATTATGCATACAAATAGGCTTATCCAGTCTTGGAACTTTGCAAGATAATAAAGAATGTTTGCGTATGTAGTTGGTTTTTTCATAAAACATTAACTTTCAATACAAGTTTTTTTTTTTTAGAAATAATATTTTTTTTTTCAGGTGGTAGGACTTTTAGGAGACAAATTTTGATAGGTAGTGAGTTTCTCTCCTAAACAAAATTTTTAAATGGGGTGGGCAGGATGCTATAAGTCTATAACCGTAGAACCCAATGCTGCTGTTGGGAAAAGGTGTTAGAAAAAAGTTGAAAGAATGAGGGGTTATATCAGTGGTACTAATGTTCTTTTAACTTGCTTTGTCACAATAGTCCGCAGTATGATTCGACTGACCTAGCAGGTTTGACAATCATGATGTTCGATTGGGCCTGTATCTTAATCTCTTTACTGTTTTTGGGGATCTCAGAAATTCTTTGTCATAAAAGAGTTTAACTTGGAGATATAATCACTCATTTCTCAATTAATGTTTAATAATTTTGACATCCATTGATTTATAAAATAAAAATAAAAATGACACCTATTAATTAGAGGAGTTTGTCTTTGGTGGAAGCCAATATGTGTGTCGGTCTGTTTTCTTCTTTTTAGGAATCATTGGAAGGAAATCTATTCTAGAATTTCTAACTGATTTTCCTTGGAGGTGCATGTAGATGAGTAGAAAATCAAACTTTGGTAATTAAGTTAGTGTGCACTATCCTGCCTATAGGGAAAGGATCTCCTCCAATGCAATCCTCCAATTCCCTCCCAATTTTAACCTGGTTTGAGACACGCGGCATTTATTTGATTTTTAAATGCTACATGTCTTACACCTAAATAAAAATAGGAGGAAATTGAAGGATTCAATGGGAGGGGATCTTATTCCACAGATAAGAGGTTTTGTACAATGCTTGTGCCAATATACTTTACTGTTAGATTTGACTCTTTGTTGGCCTTTTCTCATCAGTCTTTGTCTGCTTTATGTTGGGGTAATATGTTTGAGTTCCTTCATTGTTAAGTGAAATCATCTGTTAATGAAACTTGAAACTCATTCGTTTATTTTCCATATGGCATAAATGTTCTCAAACTCAATGCTTCATAGCAAATGCTTTTTGTTTATACTGGTGGTTGAAAGGTTTGTTTCTTGTGTTGCAGTGTGGGAAATCTGCAGCTATCTATGCTTGTGCACAAGAGCAAGGGTTTGAGATTTTGGAGGTATCACCTGAAATTGCACAATTTTGTTTTTGAACTGTATTGACTATTCCAGATTTGATGGTTCACTGATTGATTTTATGTATCCTAATATGCATATAATCATGAATAGGAAGCTCAAGATGCTGGGATGCATGGTTAAAAATTAATATAGCCATTGATATGACATAAGCTAACATGCACATAAGCTGGGATGCATTTCCTTTTTTTTTTTTTAATCCTTCTAATGCACTCAAGTTCCCCTGTTTTCATTTAATACTAGGCATGTTGTAGTGTGAGGGCAAGTGCCTTCCATTCAAGCGATAGGAGAATGGGAGGGAATCAGCCTCTCCCAAAAAAACAAAAGTGGGGGGGGCGGGGGGGGGGGGGGGAAGAGGCTGCCTACCACCTCTCCCATATCCACAAAAGTGGGATTTTGTGCACTGGGTATGGCCTAATGCGTGTTGTGGCACACTGCAATATTTTGGATTCTGCACATTTTGTGTTGGTCAGTCTTGGGGTGGATTTTAACACCAACCTGAAGTTGGGTTGAATATATCCTAACCAATGCCAGACCAAAGCAATTATTAAGTTGATAGGCTGGTTTCACATGAGTTGGTTAGAAACAGTTGGGTTGGTTGGATTCAGAGATTGGCTGCAAGTTATTACTTATTACTTGAATCAATTAATTATAAGATTGGTTGAAACTGCTTTTTAACGGTTAAACCCAACAAATCCTTTTTGGTTTGGGATTTTCAGACATCATCTTTAGATTCTTGAAAAAATATCTACATGGTGTTGGTAGGTTGCAGAAACTGTGGGCAAAGATGCTTGCCATTGAATCCAATTTGCAATAAATTTAAGCTCTAGTTTCCCCTCTAAATAACTGACTACCCCCCTGATTGTTGTGTATGAATGCAAAGCACAAAAAATTTCAGTTAGTCATTTTGGAGTTATTGTGTTTATCAGTAGAAGTGTTTCTATTCACTACATCAGTGCTATGAGAAATGGTTTGTTTTGCCTTATTCCCAAGGACAGCAAAAGTAGCAGTTTTGCTTTTACTTCTGATCTACTTATTGATTCTTCTTATTACCTGAACTTCAGCAACAAGTATGCTACAGACAGAAAGCAGAATTGTCTTCTTTGTTGCTGTTTGATATAGCTAGGGGTATATCCCACCACTGCTATCAACAATTTGAACCATTTTAACATACTGTTAAAAGTCAATTCAATAACTTGTTGTATAGTTTAACTTTATGGAAACAGCCTTTCAAGTGAAGTTAAATGTGTCTTATCTGTTGCTTTGTTAGCTAAGTGCATCAGACTGTCGCAGTGGAGCTCTAGTGAAGCAGAGGTTTGGGGAGGCTCTAGAATCACGTTGGCTCAAAAGGTTTGTCAATTTATCTTTAGCACTAGTGGCTGTGTTTTTAGTTTCTCAACTTTATTGTGCTGGGTAATTGTATCTGACTAAACTTTCCAACTATGCAGTCTTTTTTTTTATTTCCTATGACACTTTCTTCTATGTTTCATTGTTTCATGTGTTTGTTGTTTATTGCATTTAACATGAGATGAATAATTCATTAATGATGACAATGTAGAGGGTGCAGTAGAAAATAAAAAGTGGGGAGAAAAAGGGAAACGGGGCCTCAAAATAATATAAATGTATGATAAAGCAGGACTAGCACTTGTGAGAATCTGGCTTCAAAAAATTCTTTTCAGCCACTTTTTAGATGCACTTTAGAATGGAATAAATTTGCCAGATCATCACTATATGATTTATTTATGGCTTCCACTTGGTGGGGTTGTAAATATTTACGGGGTAAATTGCATTTTTAGTCCCTCAAATATAGGTTCGATTTTGGTCCTTCAAATTTTAAAATGTAATAATTTAGTCCCTTTGTCTAATTTCTGTCCATTTATTACTTGCATTTTTGGTCCCTTAAAATATGGGGTTGGTTTGATTTTAGTTCCTGAGGTTGGTTTTTTAGATATAGGCTCGGTTCGATTTTGGTCCCTTAAACAGAAAAATAAATGTATGGACTAAATTGTTACTTTTAAAAATTTGAAGGAAAAAATTGAACGTTCTAAAATTAAGGGACCAAAATCAAATTGACCCCATATTTGAGGGACTAAAAATAAAAATTTCATTTTTTAAAAATAATTTAATCTTGGAGTGCTAATGATAGTTGAACATAGACATACAATACACACACACACACATTAAAATTTTTTTCTCTTCTGCAACTAAGATCATCCTTCCATTTTACTTTAAATGACTAAATTTGGGAATCTTATTACAATTTATTCTTGGAGTGCTAAAGATAATTGCACATTTTTTAGGTAAATTGCACTGATACCCTCAAGGCATAGTGAAATTAGACTCATTCCCCTAAATGGTCAAAATAATTGATGGTCTACTCCTTTTTGAATTACTTGGGGGTGGAGTGTCATTTCTTGAAATTTGGGTATAGTGGTCTAATTTCGCTATACCTCCTTGTAGGTGTCAGTGTAATTTACATCTTTTTAATTTTCATTTTCTTCTATGACTAGACCATAGACCATTTTTCTATGTCACTTCAAATGACTAAATATGGGGAATGTGCTTTAAAATTATTACTTGTTATCATTGTAGAGCGTGAAGAATTTGTTCTGTCATGAGCATAAACTTAGAAGGGGAACATTCTACATAAAAGTGTACTTGTTACAAAATGCCTGACTTGATGAATTGAGAGAATTAGTCATTTGTAGTGCTATGATTAGTCTTTTTTTTTTTTCCAGAACAATTTTTTTTTTTCCAGAACAATTTTTTTTTTCCAGATTTTACTGTCTTATTTTTCAGCTTATGAGTGCATCCTCTTTAAAAGACCATGATGTAAGCAAAATCTTGCTTGCTAGTAGGAATCTTGTAATATCATGCATGTATTTCAGCGGTAGCCCGTTGTTTTTAATGAGTTATAACAAAATGATCAGAAATTAAACATTATTCCTTGAATAATACTGTGATCATCTATCCTATTATGATATGGTATATTTTTCTTCCAGGTCATTGGGACATCCTGTGGAGTCACAGAACAATCATATTGTGAAGTCTCCCCAGTCTCTGCCCAATTGTAGTGCATCACAAGAGTTTGAAAATGAGGTGGTAGAGGTGATACCCTCTGATGAGGAAGCTCCTCGTGATGGCATTGGAGCCTCAGCAAAATTTGTCTGCAAGGAGAATGGAACTGTGCATAATCAAAGTGAAGTTAAGCCTTTGATTCTCTTTGAGGATGTGGATATCACTTTTCTTGAAGATCGTGGCTTTCTTGCTGCTATACAACAAATTGCTGAAACAGCAAAGGGACCCATGATATTGACCAGCAATAGTAAGAGGACTTGCTGATCGAAAGTCTCATTATCGATTGTAATATTGTTGGTTTTAACTTATCAAAAATATAGTTGGTTTTAACTTAATTTCTTTGTTTTTATTCTTATTCTGGTAAAATGCAGGTAACAATCCTGTCCTGCCAGACAGTTTGGACAGGCTACAGGCGTGTTTTACATTGCCATCATTAAAAGAGCTGCTTTGCCATATATGTATGGTATGTGCTTCCTGTGCCTTTCCCTCTTCTCTCAACTTTCCCATTGTGGATTTTTGTGTTCCTTATAGTTTATTTTATTTTCCAACTGTAGGTTTGTGCTGCAGAAGGAGCCAATGTCCAACCTCATTTACTGGAGCGATTAGTTGGGTCTTGTGATGGAGATATTCGGAAAATCATTATGCATCTTCAGTTCTGGTGCCAGGGTAGAAGATTTAGAAAAGGTGTTTTGCACAATACATTTGCATGCTTGCATAGCATCTATATGCATGTTATTATTGTTTACAGTGTCATTTTTGTTGCTGTTATTGTTACTCACAACTCCTTTTATCATATTGCCATTATTGCTATTAAGTCTACACATTTTTTATTTGGGAATTGGTTCCCTGATCAGTCAAATACAACTCTTTTAGATTCTCAGGGAATACAATATGCAGCCTTGCAGGTTGCAGCTAGTATTTGAGTGAATTGTAGTCAATCAGCTTGTGAAATACAGCACACCATCTGCATTTTGGGGGTCTCACATGTCATCATTGACTGCATTTATAAAATAATTTTAGTAAATACGCAGCTTACGTGTGGTGGTCACCTATATAGTGTACAACAATAATGATGAAGGAATCATGTGGACAAGATGTTTTTACAGATGTTGCTAAAGCTAACAGAAACTGCTTAATTAATTAAGAATTAAGCATCTCCGTTCACTCCGGCTGAGTGCAATTATGACAGCTCTATATATATTTTGTATTGATTTTGTTAGACTTATGGTTAAGGGATTAAATTCACAATTTCCTAATAGCATAAGCTTTTAGGACAATCGGCAATTTAACATTGTATCAGAGCAGATGATCCTGAGTTCGATCCATGACTTTACCTCCCATTTAAAATGTTAAATTCCCACTTGTTGGGCCCTCACTTATTAAGGGGAAGTTTAGGCCCACAAGTGAGGGGGAGTGTTAGAATTATAGTTAAGTGATTAAATTCACAATTTCCTAATAGCTTAAGATAATTTGGGAAATTACTAATAGGAATGAATTTTTTCTCACATGTTAAGGCTCATGCTCAGTACATGGATTTGAGCATTTACTTGAAATTTTTATTTGCATGCACTGCATTTTATGATAAATTACCGATTGTTCCCAAAAACAAAGGCTTAAGCTATTAGGGAAAGATGAATTTAATCATGTGATCATAATTCTAGCATTTTCAAACCTTTTGTTCCAGCTTGAAGAGATAATTTTAACATAATCCTTTTGACTGTCCAGATAGAAAAGAGGAGAGAACATATGGTTCATTGGTATTTGATATTGACGCTGGCCATCAGTTACTACCTAAGATTATTCCCTGGGAATTTCCTTCTCAGTTATCTGAGCTAATTGAGAAGGAGATCACCAATTCATTATCCATGATGGAAGAAATTTCTACTTCAATGGAGGTTGTTGAGGAAGAACTTGACAAAAAGGAAATGCAGAAAGGTTTGGATACACATGATAATGAAACAGAAAGTATAGAGGCCAAGAAGGTAGCAATGTTGAACAGGAATGGTTCTGTTGAAGACTGCATTGAATTCACAGCTCAATTTGATGAATTATCCAATTCTTCAGGCCCCCCTGTCGCTTTCTCTCGGCGAAATGTTCGAAGGAAACTGGATGCAGTACTGTCTTCTGATTCTGAAGATGAGATTTTAAGTAATGGATATCCTATAGTTTTTGATAAAGATTCTAACAATGAACCATCCCAAGGAGTCAACAATAGCTTTCCCTTTTCTTGTCCATTAACTGAAAATTGCTTAAGCCCATTAACCAACAAGCTACTCTCTGGAGCAGAGAATTTGGAAGAAACTTGTTATCAACATTCAGAAAGACCTGATATGCAAATTGATGAGACTTGCAAATCTTTTGATGTATCATGTGTGCCAGAATCATCATTTGTTCCTGAAACTATGATAGGTGATGTAACAGAGCTGTTATCTAGAAGTGGTCATGTTGCTGATTCCTTAGAAGTTTCTGTGAGCAATGAGTGGATCCAGACCCTGTTCCCAGATGAAGCAGAGAATTGTGATAAACCTTTACTTAGATTACAGAAACATTCAGATATGCTAAGAAATAAATGTGATGTAAATCCTGAAATTCTTCACGGAGAGGAGGTGGAAGATTCCCAAACTGAAAGTGTTGAGGCTACAAGAGGTTATCAAGTAATGGATGAGTGCAGTCGCATGGATTTTAATAGAAGGTCCAAATTTGTGGATAAGCCTAGGCTGTTGATGGTGACTGATTTAGTACAAGAATCATGGATAAAGCTTCGTGGCTGTCGCACTGATCTAAGGCAATACATCGTCTTGGAACGACAAGATGCAATTCAAAGTATTAAACTTGCTCATGGCATGAGCAATCTAATCTCGGAAGCTGACCTGTTGCTATCTAACTGCCAAATGGTAGCAAGTGTAAGTATCCTTTAAAAAAAAATATAAAATCCTTACTCTTTTGTTATTCATGTGTATTTTATTATGATAGTCAAGTGTTTGTGCAGGATTCATTGGAACCATCTTTGGACCCTTCTGAGGGATCAGATGCATTCAGCTGGTGTGATGAGCAAATACAGATGACATCTACAATTGCACAACATGGTTTTTGCTTTTATGCAAAAGATATAGCTGCTGTAGGATCAAAGATGGGCTGTGAGAGCAGTGTTGATATAGCCTCAGAGATGTTGGGTTCCACAACTCATACAATGGCATTGGGTAAATTAATTGGACAGGAAATGAGAACAAGTAGCACATTGTTTGGGGCAAGTTCAGAAATGAGTTCACCTAAAAGTGATTTGTCGAGAAGGTATTAACTCATTCAAAATAAAAGTTGTCTTGAAAGTGGCAGTTTTAGCAATCTGCTTTTAACTCATTACCCTGGGTCTTGGTATGCATTTTTTTGTTGAAATAACCGTTTTCTTTGGTGACTGTAATGCAGTGAAATCAATTCAAGTCTTTTTGATATAATCCAGTCCATGATTCCTGCAAGATCATACTTGATGGTGAGAGACGTGGCATTATATGAGTATATTTCTTCATTGTGCCATATTTCCAGATCAGAAACTTCCCGTTTATCAGGAGGCACTCACAAGAACAAAAGACGGAGGTATGTGCTTAAAATGTTGAATTTGGCGTTCTTGTAGCATAACAATTTGTGGCACCTCTCTCGCAATAGTTGCTCAATATGTTTCAATGCAGGGGACGGGCTGCTCGACACTACTTGAGTACTGGTTCATTGATGTTGTCTCCTGAAGACATATTGTTGCTGGATCAATATAACTTGTACGGGAGTTTCTCATCCCAGTTAGTTGATGCTAGTTTGAGATAGAACTTTGCTACTTGGAAAACTAACAAAATAGATTTAATATCCCTTTCATTGATACCATGATATGATATTCGGGCCCTATAGGAGAACCTGTTGAAGAATGTGACATTAAGATCTAGGTTGACTGGCATATGGTTCCGTTCACTCTAAAGGAAATCTTTAGGGTGACCAGCAGCTTCATGATATGGTATTTATGTTGGTCTGTGTCGACGGCCATAGCCCAACATTAGATAATACGAAAGATGCCCGATGAATGGGGTATCCTGGAGTGGCTAGCTTGAGCCAATAATTCATTCCATTTTTTTATTGTAGAGTTTTAGTGGTTCTCTTTTGTTAATTATTATAATATCTAGTGCAAAGTCATTTACATAAGAAAGTATTTGACACCAAATATTCGGAACTGGTTGTCAAAGACACAGAGCACTCAAATGTAATATACCGCTGTTCATACAGCTTATTCTTCTCCAGTACTGCTTGTATGATTAAAATGATGTTATTGGAAATACGTAGTTTTGGCAGCAAGCTTTACTCTTTGTTGGTCATATAAATATTGTTCAATAAGACAAGTTACCCATATTAAGTGCTAGATAAGTGTTGTCCATTAAGACAATACATCAATCCATTTTTATTAGTACTCTAATTGTTGTATTCAAGGTTGTCAATATTGTGATCTTATATGAGATTGCAGGAAGGTAGGTAAGATCGTAGATTGTAAGATTGGATTGTGGATTGTAATCACATAAATTATGAATTCTTCCATAAAAAAAAGAAAAAGATTTTGATCATATGATGTAATTTGCATGATCTACATTGCTATGTCTATACTAACAAAACAAATATATTTAAGTTTTGATACAATGTATTTAAAAAGTTAAGTGAATGTTTAATTAGAAACCAACCAAGTACCAAAATACTAGCACTCTTATTCCTTTGGCAGCAGCTCTTGAACCCTCATTATCACGTAATATTGATAACCAAATAATACAATAGTGATCACACATTCACACTATATACATGTAGCTTTTTTTTTTTTTTTTTTTTCAAATTTATGAAGGAAGACTTTAGAATTGTGACTTCATTATCATCAAAATCTGTACCGTCATCTTTTGGTCGACACCTTTTGCTAACCACTCATCACTTGAGGACAAGTTCTTCAAACCAATTTTTTCTTTGGCACATGATGGTTTAAGTATTTTCTCTTTTATCTTCAAGTTTTACATTACAAATACCAACTCAATTTTTTTTTTGTTTAAACAAACAATTTTCTCATTTTTTAGTGTACTTAAAGTTGTACCAATTTTAATAGAGAAGTCTCAACTAGTGGATAATATACCAAAGTCATTTGGTCTTACTATTCTAAATGTACTCCAATTACTTTCACAATCTGAAGAGTTATAGTTAAGCTCAATATTCTTATAGCAAAATTTACAATTCAAGAAAGTCATCTCCATATGAGTCCCACCACTTAGTTGATACATTTATGAGGTACAATGTCTTAGTCTTGAGATTACAAATTACAACTTATAAAGATGAACTTAAAAAAAATTATAAAAAATTGATTTTTACGTTTTGGCAGGATCGGTAAGATCCTATATGATCCTATACGATTATACATGATCTTACAATTTTTATGATCCTTGTGCGATTCTAAATATTTTGGTGAGGTGGGATTGTAAAATCGTGCGATCCTACAATCCATATCGCGATTTTGACAACCATGATTGTATTAGATAAGTATAGTCTATTAACACATGTCACTCATAATATTAGGTGTTACAAGATCTTGAATAAAAATGGACAATAAAACTAATATCAAAATGAATCAAACACGAAAGGTAAAAATGAAAAATTTTGAAATGCAAAAGGTAAAAATACAAAAAATGCAAAAAAGCTAAAAATTTAAAGGGAGAAAAGTGTGCTTTAGTCATTTTTTCTGTTAATTGAAGAATGTATTACATTTGTTTTTTGATGAACAAGAGTGTATTACATTTTGTTAAAGAAAAGAAAAACTGCATAAGTTAGGGGAAACCAAAACAACTGACAAGGGACCAAATTTGACCAGATTTGCTACATAAGATTTTTTTAGCCCAGCTTGCCTCTATGCTGCATGTCCAAGCCCGTTTATTTAAAAATGTACAATATATTGATGGGGAACTAACTCCAATATCGTCCATAGAGGTCGTCCAGGGCAAGACCAAGAAAGCAAAAGTTGTAAGAACCTCGTCCATAAAAAGCTTGTCTATTCTGGAAGGTGCTTGGACGAGCTTTGCGTGGTCAAGTTTTACAAAACCACATCGTGCCGTCCAAAGGAACATAAACCTCGTCCATGAGAAGGTCGTCCGTAAAGAAACGACCTCCCTTAGAAGCGAGATGTGCTCGTCCAGAGGACTTTCGGACGAGGACCTCTGGACGAGCCCTTGATACTTAGGAAAATTCTTGAGTACGTACAACAACTCCGTATTATGCGCATAACTTTCAGTGACCGTTATGCGAGAAAAATGTAACTCCTAAATAGTTGAGGAAGATATCCCTGAACCCTAACACCTCCTTAAATCCAAGGGAGGTTACAATTCTAATAACTGTTCTTAGGACACTATATAAACACTTATTCAGACAAAACAAATGTACGTTTTACATATCCTAAAAAGTTGGAACTCCAAAATTTGAGAGAGAGAAACTAACTTTGCATCGGAGGGTTCTTGGCCGGCGACCCCGGTCACCTTTGATTGCTTTTCTTCCTTTTTCATGCCATCAAGACAGTCAGTAGTCCTTTCAAGTCTGAAACATCCAGCCTACTGATTTTCTTCGCATTATCAGTTGGTGCCGTCTGTGGGAAAGTGTTTTCTTTTCGTTCGATTGATTGTTTTCAACGATTAGCCTTTCCTAGACAAAAGGTTGAATGGTTCGAACAAGATCAGCCTAGGCCACCAGGAGAGTAGGGATGCTTGTAGTAATCCCCTCCGCGATCGTTAGTTAGCGCCTGTCATGCAATCGCTTCTGTTCAACATATACAGTCCATGGCTGCCGCTATGGTGGAATTGACCCGTTAGAATCAAAAGTTGAACAGGGGGATCAATCTAAGGAGGTAGCGCCATGATGGGCACACGGAAGGACGAGCTTAGAGCCAGGAAGGTGGAGGAGAAAATTTTGAGTCCGGAAATCAGACAAGGGGTATTGCTTCAAGAAAAGTGCCACACTTGGAAAGGGAGATGGACTAGATGAGAAAATCCATGGATGAAATGAAGGAGAATATGAGGCGGGCGAACCCCGTGGATGATTTAGTTCACCGAAAGGACTCCCCTTTCACGGCTTCCATCAATAGTCACCCCCTACCCCCGAAATTCAAAATGCCTTCCTTGGATTCGTATGATGGAAATCGTGACCCGTGTGATCACATCGCTACCTTCAAGACGACCATGCACCTTCAAGGGGTCCCGGGCGAGATTATGTGTAGAGCTTTCCTTGCCACACTTAAGGGACCAGCGTAGGTGTGGTTCAGCAAAATATCCTAAAACTCTGTAGGCTCATTTGAGGAGTTGAGTAAGTTGTTGGTCAATAATTTCATTGGAGGGCAACGCCACAAGCGTTCCTCTTCTAGTTTGCTAACTTTAGAGAAGGGGGAAAACGAAAGTTTGCGGTCTTTCATTACCCGATTCAATAGAGAAGCCTTGATGGTGGATGAAATGGACGACAAGTTGTTATTGGCCGCCTTTCACAATAGGGTCAACTCTGACTTGTTCATTCATAAGCTCTACGAGCAGGAACTACAGACTATGGCTGAACTTGTCCATTCGGCCCAAAATTTCATTAATGCTGAGGACGCTATTATAGCCAAGAAAATAAAAAGATTAGAACTCTCGGAAGCTGGACACCAGCGTTATCCAGATCAGAGTCCTCGTCCAAAGAAGGCTCGGACAGAAGAGAAAAAAGAAAAAGATGGTAAGAAGGCGAGTTCCTCAGCGAGAAATTAGCAATACACACCCTTAAATACGTCACTAAAGCAAGTGCTTATGTAAATCAAGGATGATCCGTCCTTGAAGTGGCTAGAGAAAATGAAAGGAGATCCTAATAAGTGCAATAGGAACAAGTATTGCCGCTTTCACAGAGACCATGGGCATGACACGGACGAATGTTTTGATTTGAAGCAGCAGATAGAGAATCTTATCAGGCAAGGAAAGTTGAAGAATTTCTTTGGACAAGACCAAAGAGATGAGAAGCTGAAGGCCAAGGTGGAAGAGTCATCACAACCCCCACTTGGAGAAATAAGAGTCATTATAGGAGGAACCTCGACAGCTCAGTCATCCAGGTCGAAGAAAACATACTTGAAGGTGGTGCAAAATGTCCAACTGTCTGGACGACCTCCTAGGACGAGGGAAGCAGACGAGCAAGCCATCACGTTCACGGACGAGGATACTGGACGAGTTCATCACCCGCATGATGACACGATAGTCGTTACCCTACTCATTGCTGATTATATGACCAGGAGGGTGTTGGTAGACAATGGCAGTTTGGCAGACATTTTGTATTACCCCGCTTTCCAACAAATGAGGCTAGGACGAGATCAACTCCGACCAGTGAATTCACCGTTGGTGGGGTTTGGAGGAATGAAGGTGTAGCCTGTGGGCACCATCACATTACTAGTGGTGGTTGAAGCGTATTCGCGGCAGATAACCAAAGAGGTAAACTTCCTTGTTGTTGATTGTGTATCATCATATAATGCTATTATTGGAAGACCAACTTTGAATAGTTGGAAGGCAGTAACCTCTACCTATCATTTGTCCGTCAAATTCCCAACTGAGACCGGAGTGGGCCAAGTACAAGGAAATCAGTTAGCCGCCAGAGAGTGCTATCTAGCCATGTTGGCGACGGATGAGCACGTACAGAAGATGAGCATAGACGAGAGAAGGATCGCAACGGAGCCCACTGAGGTGTTAGAAGATGTCCCTTTGGGCGAGAGCAGACCCGAGAAGTTCACTAGAATTGGGGTGAGCATGGAAGAAGAGGAAAAGCATACTCTGGTCCAGTTTTTGAAGAAAAGCCTTGATGTTTTTGCATGGAGTCATGAGGACATGCCGGGTATCGATCCAAGTGTCATTACTCACTGTCTGAATGTGTGTCCCTACTCTAAACCAGTGCGTCAGAAGAAGAGGGTTTTTGCTCCTGAGCGAGACAATGCCATCAAAGAAGAAGTCCAAAAATTGATCACCGCGGAGTTGATCCGAGAAGTTTATTATCCGGACTGGTTGGCGAACGTAGTCATGATAAAGAATGCTAACGGCAAGTGGAGAATGTACGTGGACTTTACTGACTTAAACAAAGCTTACCGCAAGGATAGTTATCCATTGCCACGCATTGACCAGCTGGTGGACTCGACGGCAGGTCACAGGTTGCTTAGCTTCATAGACGCCTTCTCAGGCTACAACCAAATAAAAATGGACGAATCAGATCAAGAAAAAACCTCATTCATTACTAGCCAAGGGTTATTTTGCTATAAGGTAATGCCCTTTGGTTTGAAGAAGGCAGGGGCGACTTACCAAAGACTGGTTAACCACATGTTCCGTCCTCAAATCGGGCGAAATGTGGAGGTTTATGTGGATGATATGCTGGTAAAGAGCTTGGACGAGGGAAAACATCTAGACGACCTTCAAGAGACCTTTGATACATTTTGGTGGTATAACATGAAATTAAATCCAAGCAAGTGTGCTTTTGGAGTTTCGTCGGGAAAGTTTTTGGGGTTCATGGTTTCGCACAGAGGAATTGAAGCGAATCCGGACAAAATCCAGGCGACACTAAATATGCAACCACCGAAGAACATCAAAGAAGTCCAGTCTCTTACCGGACGAGTTGCCGCCCTTAACAGGTTTGTTTCGAAAGCTACTGACAAGTGTTTGCCATTCTTTAAAGTCCTCAGGAAGGAATTTGAGTGGACGGACGAGTGTTAGAGGCCCTTCCAAGACCTGAAGACTTACCTCACGATAGAACCTTTGCTGAGCCCATGTACCTGGTGAAGAACTATATTTGTATTTGGCAGTATCCCTGCACGCTGTGAGCTCGGCGTTGGTTAGAGAAGAAGGACGGGTTCATAAACCGGTTTACTATACAAGCCGAGCACTAAGGGGAGCGGAAGGACGATATCCAATGATGGAGAAGCTAGCCTTTGCTTTGATCACGTCTTCTAAAAAGCTAAGACATTATTTTCAAGCTCATGTTATCAACGTCCTAACGGATCATCCCCTAAAGAAGGCAATGAACAAGTTGGAAGCTGCAGGACGACTAATCCAGTGGGCGGTGGAACTTAGTGAGTTTGATGTCAAATACCAGCCAAGGAGCACGATCAAGGCACAAGCGTTGGCAGATTTCATTGCGGAGTTCTCTCCCAGCCAGGACGAGCTGCACAAAGACGAAGGAGTTGAAAGGTGGGTTATCAATGTAGATGGATCTTCCACACTATATGCAGGGGGATCGGAGTCATACTCAAGTCCCCAGAAGGTAACAAGTTGGAGTACGCGACCCGTTTACAGTATCAAATCACCAACAACGAAGCTGAGTATAAAGCTCTACTCAAAGGGCTGGAATTGGCTAAGTCCTTAGGGGCAGAATCAATAGTAGTTAAAGGAGATTCTTAGCTAGTCATCAATCAAGTGAACGGAATGTGTGATGCTAAGGAAGATCGGATGAAGAAATATCTAAGCAAAGTGAGGCGGCTTGTTCAAAAATTTATGGAAGTGAGTTTTGTCCAACTCCCAAGGGAGGAAAATATGGAAGCAGATGCCTTGGCGAGAGCAGCTTCAGGAGGAGGAGTTATGGACGAGTACGACAAAATCCAATACATGCCGAGCATAGACCTCCCAGATATATAGCAAATAGGAGGGGGAGAAAATTGGATGAGTCCAATAATAATCTATCTTAAGGATAGAAGGCTTCCGGAAGACAAGAGCGAGGCTAGGAAGCTGAGGGTCAGGGCAGCCAAGTACGTCTTCATAAACGAAGTGCTATACAAGCGAGGCTTTTCTCAACCTTACTTAAGGTGCCTGGCTTTGGATAAGTCAAACTATGTTTTGAGGGAAGTTCATGAAGGAGCATGTGGGAATCACTCATATGCAGGATCGCTAGTCCATAAGGTCGTCCGTGCAGGCTACTACTGGCCTACAATTCAAGCAGATACTAAGGCCTATGTCAAGGTATGTGACCAGTGTCAACGGTATAGCAACGTCCCTAGATAGCTGTCGGAGTACCAGACCCTAATGATGGCCCCATGACCCTTTGCACAATGGGGACTGGATATCCTGGGGACTGGATATCCTAGGTCCTTTCCCCCTAGGAACGAGACAAATGAAATTTTTGGTAGTAGGGATTGAGTACTTTACCAAGTGGGTGGAGGCTGAACCTCTTGCAAAAATTACTTAGCAAAATGTTAAGAATTTCATTTGGAAGAATATTCTGTTTAGTTTCGGAGTACCTAGGGTATTAGTATTTGACAACGGACGACAGTTTGACAATGCACATTTCAGGGACTTTTGTGAACAATTCGGAATCAAGAATCACTATTTCTCGCCATCCCACCCACAGGTGAACGGACAAGCAGAAGTGGCGCATCGATCCCTGCTGAAAATCATCAAGACTTGGCTCGAGGGGGCAAAGGGGATATGGCCAGACGAGTTACCAGGTGTTCTTTGGGCCTACAGGACGACTGTACGGACACTGACAGGAGAAACCCCCTTCAAGCTAGCCTATGGAAGTGAAGCAGTCATACCTGCAGAAGTTCATATGGCTAATCATCGATTGATGAAATATCAGGAGAGAGAAAATGAGGAACAACTTTGTCTTGACCTCGATCTCATTGATGAGGTAAGGATGGATGCGGAGCAAAGGACAGCAAGATACAAGAATCTTATGGCTAGGCAGCATGATGCCATGGTAAAACCCAGGTGCTTCAACATTGGGGACCTCATTCTCAAAATAGTCTCCTTGGCAACCAGGAATCCAGCTCATGAAAAATTGGGACCCAATTGGGAAGGACCCTATAGGGTAATTAACTGCAAGAGACAGGGATCATACTATTTGGAAGTTTTGGATGGACGAAAGTTAGAGCACCCCTGGAACGTGGAGCACCTGAGGAGGTACTACCAGTAATGAGCATTGAACGAACTTTACCAAGGACAAGGTAACAGTTATGGACGAAGTTACTGTTATGGTCTACGTGTTTACTCATATTTACTGTTGTGTTCTTATTACTACTATTGTGTGTTTTAAGAATAAAAAAAGTGCACTAGTTTTTAAACTTTTGCACCGTCTACATACAAGTTTGTTCAGGACGAAGTTATGTACTTTGAAGTATTTTTCTTAAGTATCTTCCTAAGGCGCTAGCTACTAAGCAGGTGCCATATTTGTGAACAATGCTTGTATTTCCAATGTGAATAATATGGTTTGGATTTCCAATGTATTTCGTGCATAAATCTAATTTTCATAATAGTACCCATATGGGGGGCGAAAGCCTAAGACGAATGAAAATATCTGGACGCAGGGATGTAACATTCATAAGCTTTCCTCGAGATGAGAATAAAGCAAAGAAAAATAAGCTAAGACATACTCGTCTGAAAAACAGACGGACGAGAAAAAGGGCATACAATGAAGTATTAGAGTCCATGGACGAGCACCTAGCCAAGACGCTCCAGTGTTCCAGGACGAGACTAGCATTACAAACGTCTTGAAGAAAGACGATTGCCAATTGCTTAGCCCAGGGACGAGGAAAAGAACTGGCGAAAACATTACTGCCACTTTGAGGACGAACCTGTAAAATTTGTTGAATGACAAACGGGTCGTCCATATACAAACATGTCATCCATAGAAAAAGCGCATAGACAAACCTCTAACATCATCCACAGGAAAAGCATTTGGACGACCCTCCAATTCTTAGGAGTATGCAGATCTCATAAAACTCCTATATATATATGTATAAAAAATTAAAACTCGTCCATGCAACAATATGTTTAATAATCAGACAAGTAATGTAAATATTCATAAGTCTAAAGAGGGTAAACGATCACCGTCCAAAAACCCTTACAAAATAAGCCTTAAAAGACAATTGTTAATAAACTCGTCCAAAACACTCTGGACGAGAGAATTGTATCCAAATACATCTTAAATAAGGATCCTAAAAACGATGGACCCAACTAAAACAAAAACAAACAATAACACTGAAACAAATTGAAAATATCATCTTCAAACAGGAGGGACATTGGTATTGGGGTCGTCCTGAGGTGGCTTTGTAGTGGCATCATCCTCAACATTAACATCCTCTGAGCTCGTCTGGAGGAGGGAGCTTGAAGCAGCCCCGCCAAGGTTAAGCTTAATGAGGCTAAAGTCAATCTCAGGAAATTTCTCCATTGCTTTCATCTTGAAATCTTCAAACCTAGCTGCATAGTTGGTGTCCAGAAGATTGGTGAATTCTTTGGACGACTTAAACTCTACAACTGCGTCTCGCTTAGTCTTTTCAAGAAGGGCGCTCAACTGATCATTCTTCTTCTAGAGTTGGTCAAGACGAGTATCTTTCTCCTTGATTTCAGTCTCCAACTCCTTGATATGGGTTTGCAGCTTCTTTGCCTCGTCCTTGCCCTTGCCAGCCACCTCAGCCCACCTCTTAGACTTGTCCTTCCCTTTCTTGACCGTCCTCTCTAGCAGAATCCTCGTCTTGTCTAGCTCAGTTGCTTACCTAGACGCGGCGATGAACTTAGACATTGCCTGCACAAATTAAAATTTTTATTGCAACATATACATGTGTATTTATAATAAGATGAGGTAAACATATATAAAGAGTACATACCTTAAAAAGGCCATGCAGACCAGAGTGCTTAAAGTCCTTTAATGACATGTCATAACATGCCGTCACGTCCTCGTCTGTAACAGCCTTCTCAAACCTTTCCTAAGCCAGATCCTCATTTCCAAGAAGGTTCTGGGACATCTGCTGAGGGGGTTGAGACGAGGCAGGCGCATCAACAGTGGACGGGATTTGCACAGATGGAGGACCTTTGGGCTCTGAATCAACGTCCAAAATCTGGATGGAATGACCTTGGGAGAGGAGGACGGGATTAGTTTGGTCGTCCTGAGTTCGAGCGTCCTTAGCCTTGGACGACCTATGCTTAGCCCTTTTATCCTTGCGCCTACTTGGAAGATTCTCCAAGTCAACAGCTAGAGATAAGCTTTTCCTCTTATCACCAGTGGATGGATGAGGCTGGGTTTCCACCCCCTGCCCAGCTGCCTCGTCCACCACTTCCTTATCCTTGTTCTCCTTTATCGTTGCCATTCCTAAAAAGAAAGACGTTAATCACACAAAAAAAGAGGGATAGGAAAGAACTTACGTCTACGGATAGTGAGTTCGTGGGCAATAGCTTCAGCGAACGGCTCTGGACCTAACCCCCAAGTGGCAAGACGTTGAAGGCTTACCAAGGAATGGAACGTCTTGTCAGTGTATAGACGTGCTTTCTGAACTCATTCAAGGTAAAACCTGCTCAAATGAGGTCGTCTAGCACCTACAAAAAAGAAAGGAAGGTGATTAGACGACTACAATAAAAGTTAACAAAAAGTGAAGGGATAGTCAGACATACCTTCAGGACGAAGGTTCCCTAGCTCTCCTATGTAGGGAGTGAATAAATCCCTGTCAACCTCAATAGGACATCCAGCCCAAAAGCTAGAGAAGAAGAAGAACTCCGTCTGCCATTTCTTATCTAAGGTGACTAAGGATTTTATCAGCCTATAATCTCTCCATCTGGTTGTGAACTGATAAAAGCCAAGAGATTGGTTAATCTCGGAGGGCTTATAGCAATAGAGGAACTCGTCCACAGTAAGAGGACGATCCCCTTCAAACACCCCCTCCATAAAACTTGCATAGCGACAATTAGCCTCCATGCATTAGGGTTGAACTGGCATATACCTAAGCCTAACCTAGAAAGCAACTCCGTGGCAAAGGCATTAAGGGGCAACCTTAAACCCCCCAAGAGGTAAGTCTCATAAATGTCAATGCCAAAGTAAGGTTGACAACACAGTCATCACGCATAGGTACCCTAGGATTTAAATCTTCAGGGATTTGGTACCAAGTCTTAAGAATCCCTAACTTTCTCTCATCTGTCTTAAAGGCAACCCCAACAGCACAACTATAACTACCTCTTCCTCGTCTTGAGCAGAAGACGAGGGAGCACTTGTGCCAGCCTTGGACCCAGACTTAGCCCTTGTCCTAAGGTTTTCCTGAAATACCTCTAAGGGAATCCCAGGGACACCTGATGTATACTCGTCCGTAGTGTTTCCCTCACTACTACTATTGCAATCGCTACTACTATCACTAGACCCACTGAAACTACTAGGGTCATGATACTCGTCTATGGCTTTGTCAACACTATTACTAGACAAAGAAAGGGCTACCTTAGACATTCTTTAATAAAGCTTAAAACCTGAGGACGAGGATTGAGAAAATACCTGGATCTAGATGAAGGGAGACTATGGATGCAGGAAACTTCTAGATGAGGCACTAAGACGAGGGATGTCAAAGAAGAAAATTTTAGAAATAAGGAGGGTAGTGGAGGAATTCCACTATTTATAGGCAACAAACCCTAGTACTCAAATCGATGCAACCGGCTAAAATGTGACAAATGGCACGTCCCTCGAAAAACGAGTTGACATGATCAATCACCAGTTAGATCATGACATGTGGCACCCATAATAGCTGACATAATGACACGGGTCCAAAAGATGAAGTCATTTTATGTATTTCCTAGACGACCCATGGACAAGGGGGCAACTGATGGGGAACTAACTCCAATATCGTCCATAGAGGTCGTCCATGGCAAGACAAGAAAGCAAAGGTTGTAAGAACCTCGTCCATAAAAAGCTCGTCCATGTTAGAAGGTGCTTGGACGAGCTTTGCGTGGTTAGGTTTTACAAAACCACATCGTGCCGTCCAAAGGAACATAAACCTCATCCATGAGATGGTCGTCTGTAAAGAAACGACCTCCCTTAGAAGCGAGATGTGCTCGTCTAGAGGACTTCTGGACGAGGACCTCTGGACAAGCCCTTGATACTTAGGAAAATTCCTGAGTACGTACAACAACTCTGTATTATGCGCATAACTTCCAGTGACCGTTATGCGAGAAAAATGTAACTCCTAAACAATTGAGGAAATTATCCCTGAACCCTAACACCTCCTTAAATCCAGGGGAGGTTACAAGTCTAATAACTGTTCTTAGGACACTATATAAACGTTTATTCAGACAAAACAAATGTATATTTTACACATCCTAAAAAGTTGGAACTCCTAAATTTGAGAGAGGAAAACTAACTTTGCCAATGGAGGGTTCTTTGACGGCGACCTCGGTCACCTTTGATTGCTTTTTTTCATTTTTTAGGCCATCAAGACAATCAGTAGTCCTTTCAAGTCTGAAGCATCCAGCCTACTGATTTTCTTCGCATAATATATATATATATATATATATATATATATATATATATATATATATATATATATAGGTTAAATTACAAAGTTGGTCCTTATTGTTTACACCATATTTCAATTTAGTCCCTAATTTTTCAATTGTGTCAATTTGGTCTCCAACCTTTCAGCGTTATGTCATTTTAGTCCTTGCCGTTATCTTTTAGATGGAAAAGTTTGAGGTGTCAAACAGAATAATAAAAAATTAATTTACTTGTCATACCAAATGGCAGATGTCAAACAAAAAAAAAAAAAAAATTAAAATCCCTCTCACTCGTTCTCATGCTCATCTATGTCCCTAATAACTCTCACGCTCATCTTAGGTTTACTGATTTGGAATCTGGGTTTGGGGGTATTGAAAAGGTGGATTTTCATTTGGAGTTTGGGTGATTGTTTATGGTTTCTACTTTCTATCCTATTTGTCAGTGGTCATAATAGAGATCGTGTATAAAAGTTAGAAATACGGATTTATCAATCTACTAGTTGTATATTCAGGCATACGGGAATGGGAGATTCAATTGTTTTGTTGCTCTAGAAGATAATGACTACATGATATCATTGAAATCATTATTACCATATTCAATCCATGTCCATAAACTACATGTACCAAATGGTTGAAAATTTGCGGACCCCAATGTAAAATCCAATCGATAAAATACATGTACCAGATTATAAAAGAGGAGTTTGCTCAATTACTCGAAGATAGGTGCGTTCTTTGATTTTGTTGTTTGTTTTATTTTTCTTTTTTTTGTTGGATTTTTTTTTTGGGATCTCATTTCTCAAAACTAGAAACAGTTTGTGTAAACTAATTAACAAACAAAGTATGGGTAGATTAAAATTTAAAGAAAATTCCAAAAGTCAATTGATGTGGCTGGAGAGAAAACCCAGCTGCTTGATCTCGCCATTGCCATCTGTTTGCAACTCCTGTTTTAGCCAAGAGAGTTAGGGATTAGGTATAGAGATGAGAGTGAGAGGGATTTTAAATATTTTCTCCCAATCTCACGTGAGAAGTGAGAACAACAATTTAGTTTTTTTCTTTAAAAAAAAAGTATATATGATGTGGGTGTACAGTTGGCGGTTGATGTGGCAAATAAATTTTTTTTTTAATTTTATTACATTTGACACATCAAACTTTTCCATCTAAGAGATAACGACAATGACCAAAATGACATGACTCTGATAGGTTAGGGACCAAATTGACATAATTAAAAGGTTAAGGACCAAATTGAAATATGATGTAAAGGATAGGGACTAATTTTGTAATTTACCCTATATATATATTTATCATAATTCAGACTGGGTATCGAACTTTTAATTTTGTTAATTTAAAGTATATGAAATCATTTTAATTTCAAACTTTTGTTACTTCTCTTACAGTTCATAAACCAATTTGGTTTGGTAGCCTTCGAACAAGAGAACAAGATCCCCCTCCATTTCAGTAGAAATGAAGAGTTCATTTTAGGCGTAAATGCATTTTTAGTCCCTACGTTTTGACGTTTTTTCATTTTAATTCCTACATTTTATTTTTACTACTTTTAGTCCCTAAACCAATTAACGCGTTTTATTTTTGTCATTTCCGTCAGTCAACCGACGGAAATTGCTGAGGTGGCTGCCGGAGGAATTAAAAAATTATAAAAAATGCCACATCACCATGACACATTAGCATCTATTTTTTTTTTATAAATAATTTATCAATTTTAACTAAAAAAAAAAAATTAAAAACACAAACTCAAAATTAAAAACATAGGAACACAAACCCTAAAAATCAACCCAATAACACAAATTCAAAATTAAACCCATTAACAAAATATCACTTCTTTCTCTCTCTTCTTTCAATCACACGGTCACTCTCACTCCTCTCTCTCATTTATCATCTTCCTTTCTCTCTTTCTCTAACCCGCTAGATGAGTCTCTCTCAAGCAAGCTCTCTCATCTTCTTGTTTCAAGCCACTGCCACTGCCACAGCCTCTGACTGCCGGAACTCCAGATCATGAGCTGAACATGGATAACGCCATAGACGGTCGAAAACCCAAATCTTTTATCTTCTCGGTTCAAGCTCTAGATGTATGGTTCATTCTCTCTCTAACTCAACATCTTTGTCTCTCTTTAAACCCACGGCCGATCTGTAGCGATTGGAGAATTTTTTGATGGGTTTTTGTAGTTCGGGCATGGGCAATCGACTCCTACATATCTAATGGAGGTGAGATCATCAATGGGGGATTTAGTGAAATGATATGTTTTGAGGAAGAAGCCGCCAGGATTCAGTTTGCTCACACCGTCGATATAGAGTTTCAGGATCTTTCTTTGTGATTACTTCGGTTGCTCATTTGATCTGTTTGGTTACTCCGAAAACAAAAAACAAAAACAAAAAATTGAAATATATGGGTTTGTTGAGGATATATTTTTATGTAAGTTTTTAAATTTTTGTACCAAATGAGTTAATTCAATGTAGAAAACAAGAAGTTCAATATAAATAAACCATAAAAAATATAATTATATATATAATTGATACTTGGAGAAAATTTAATTAGATTCAAAATTGAATTTTGCTTTTGTTAGCTTTCCATACAAATTAAATTATTTTGATTTTTGCTGTTATTTTTTCTCTGAACTAATGAGCATATATTTTTATGCTATTTCTATCTATATATTTTGTATGCTAGGATCTTGAACTTAACATATTGTAATTGAGCTGAATGATCTCATGCACCTATCCTTATTCAATTTAGGAGATACTATTGGACTAATTTATTGTTTTATTTTGTGTTGTATTTAGTAAAATTTTACAGATAGTGATTGTGAATTGATATTGTATATGTGGTATCTAAAAGTGATTTTCAAAATTATATACATAATAGCAGTGTAATGAGAAACTTGGTGTAACCAATATGATGAAAATTGCAAGAGAAAACTATTTTAGTACTTTCAACTGTCTTGGTCAAATTAATATCTTATATGTTTTATAATCCAAACTAATATCAATAGCATCACTAAAATTCATCATTTCCGTGCATAAGCACAGGTTATATACTAGTTTAGATACTAAAAACAATAATTACGATGGACATGTGCTTCAAAATGAAATGGTTTCATAAGTTTGAGATTTTAAGCTTCAAACTAAAATGATTATGTGTAAGTTTGAGACTTTAATTGACCAAATTAAAACCTAAAAGTTGGTTTGAAAGATGGTATAAATGTAGGTTTAAAAAAAAAAAAAAATTTAAAAGCAATCTACTTTTAAATAATAATTAGAAAAATCTCATTTTAAACCCTATTATTTAGAGGTGTAGTAAATTAAGCATTATAGTTTTAGATTTAACAAAAACTCTAAGATTTCAAAAAAGTAATAAATTAAACCCTCAACCTTATTACATCATTAAATTAATTATTTTTTTTAACTTTTCGAAATATCATATAATTTTTAATTTTGAAATTATAAAGTTAATCATTAAACTGTAGTGTTTTAAACGTAATTTATCCAAAGTTAGGGTGTGTTTGGGAAACAAGGAGGATAGAAAAAGAAAAAGAAAAAAGGGGAGGAAATAGAATTTGATGTTGTTTGGTAAAAGGAGAGAAATGATGGAAAATTTTTTGTAGGACCATGCATTTTCTCCTTGGAACCACAAAAAATTGATCTCAGGTAAACAAGGGTAGAAAACTAGTTCAATTTATTTTACAAAACTACCCCTTGTTACAAATTTCTTTTTATTCTCACCCGCCTCTATCTGTTCTTCGTTTGTTTGTCTTTATCCCTATGCAGTAGTAAAGTAACATGCTACATTTTTTTTTTCTTCTTTGCTAAATAATCGTGTATTAGAGCATCATTATCCGATATTATATGAGAAAATATGTTATATAGCACTTGTACAAAAATTTGCACTTGTAAGAAAATATGTTATAAGAAAATATGTTAATGCACAAAAACACCCTATTACCTGGTCTTGCCCTTGTAAAAAAATTTGCAATTGTGCTACTATAACTCACTTGCAAAAATAAATATTGTTTTTTATTCAATCAAAAGTATCTGACTCTTTCTCTCTCTCTAGCTCCCTCACCCTGACTCACTCAAAAGTAGAAAGTTAATTATTGTTTTTTTTTTTTTGTTAAAAATACCCCTAAATTAATTAACCAACAACTTAAAAGTGGGGTTAAAATAGTAAATTGACAAAAGAAAGTTAGGGTCTGTTTGGTACTCTATCCTAAACTCACATTTTTACATTTTAAACAACATTACACACATTTTCATCCATACGTATTTCAAAAAACTACAAACAACATTTCTCAAACTATTTTACCAAACACTCCTTAGTTAGTGCTTTTTTTACTGTAAAAAATATCCATACCTAAAACTTAAAAATGGGGTTAAAATAGTAAATTGACAAAAATAATAAATTCCTACTTCTATGTTGAAATGTCTTCTTCCTTCTAATAAACTCCTACTTTTACGTTAATTTAAATTTCTACATCTACTCACTAACTCCCTACAAAATAGGATCACTCTTTTGTTAGTTTTAAAACTTCTCCAATCTACAAAACTCACCCCATGTATTCATCACACCCTTAGATTTATTTATTTATTTTTGTGATTGGAAAAAGTAAAAATCTCAAATTATAATAAATGTAAATTATTAATCTTTACTCAAAAAATAGAAGAGTCTCTGAGCATGTGCTCATGCGCGTGCTTAGAGGCTAGTATATTTTATTGTGGAGACATTATTTTTGATGTGTTGTGTAGGAATATAAAAGTTGGGATGTTGGGTGTATTGTAAAATGGTATGGTATAATAGACAAAGTAGTTTTTGAAATGGTAAAATAAAATAGTTTGAAGATATCAAAAGCTAATGCTCTAAGTGTGTGCTAATGTCCTATCATGACTTTTTTTTTTTGTTTTTGTTTACCGGGCATTATTGGGTTTTAATTTTAATTTTTGTTTCTTTGCTTTTAATTTATTTTTTAATTGGGCATTATCTATACTATTATTTAAGGGGCTTTCCCAATTTGGATTCCTCATTTTTTTAGTTTAAAAATGCCTATATACCCCTATGTTTAAGTAGAGAAAAAACTAAAGGACAATTTGGTAAAAATGCAACTCTAACTTCTACTAAAACATTGCCTAAAAAATAAGACCACTCTCCTGTTAATTTTCAAATTGTTTTATCCACTTATAATTTAGATTATCAAAATAAAAATTATATATATAAAATAAAAACACAGTTTTTTTTCTTTAGGTTTAAAAAAAGCCTCATCGCACGCACAAAGCGCGTGTGATGAGGCTAGTTTTTGTTTTAATAAACTGGGTGGGATTATGCTTTTTTTGGTTGATTGTTTGTTTATTTTTTAATTGAGCATAGTTTATTTTTTTTAAAAGATCAATTTATACCAATTTTATTTTCTATTTTCTTATTTTTCTTTTCAACTAAACAAATGAGTTTTTATTTTTTATTTTTATCTTTCCACTTTTTCCTCCTCCCAACCAAACACATATGAGAAAAAACTAAATATCTTCTATCCTCCCACTTTTCTATTCCTTTCTCATTTTCTATCATTCCACTTTTTTACCCCTTCAACTAAACTAACCCTTAATTTTCTTCCACTGTTTTGATTGGAATTGGAAATGATTAATATTTTACTAGCCTCATCACACGCGCTTCGCGCGTGTGATGAGGCTTTTTTTATTTTTTAGTGGTAGTAGCAAAAAAAAAAATCTATATTTTTTATTTTATATATAATTTTTATTTTGAGAACCAGCAGGAAAGTGGTCATGTTTTGTAAGCAACATTTTAGTGGGAGCTAAAGATGTATCTACTTATATAGATATAAAAAAGTGTTTATATCTATTTAGTTTAGTTTTTTTTTTTTTGATATTTAGTTTAGTTTTTTTTTTTTTGGATAAACATGGGGTGTTTTTTTTTACGGAAAAAAATAGCAATGAGTTGTTTAACTTATTTTTCTATTTAAAAAAAAAAACAATAAACGTATAGTTACTTTGAAGAAGTGAGTTAGTGGAAGAGTGTTTTTATTTCGTAGGCAATGTTTTAGTGTAAGTTAGACATGTATTTTTACCAAACTATCCTTTAGTTTTGTCTCTACTTAAACCTCGAGGTATATGGATATTTTGGAACAAAAAAAAAATCCGATCTAAACAAGAGAAGCCCTTAAATAGTTTTATAGTTAAAAAGAAGGTTCCACGGGAATATAAACCACGGGCCATGTAGATTATCTTTATGTCTTATTACTTTATTAGTAGTTATTTACTGCTTTTGCTTGTCACCCACCTTTACGAGATGCAAGGAATATGCTAATAATAATTCGTCTTTATTCTCATCTCTCTCTCTCTCTCTCTCTCTCTCCGTTTGTTTTTAGTTTTGGGCCCTAATTGCCTTATTCAGCATACTCCAAATTCCGATGCACTAAGTTATAAGAAGGGTAGGTACTACAGTGATGATATAATAACTCTGTAAACTTGTAAGAGTTTGAATTGGCTTGTGAATCCTCATCATTCATCATTCAAGTAGCTACACACTTCACAGTTGAATTTTAATAAATAAACGTGGGTGAGATTATATTCAATAATCAATTGTTTGTTTGTGATTGCTACCCATCTATGTAGGGCGGGATTGGTTCTTTTTAAACCCACGGACCAGAGTTTTGGAAAGTAATGTTATCTTGGAAATTCATATCTAAATCCAATCACTTTAATGCCTTATTTGGTGATAAATTTACGTTACTATGTTCAGCAATGTAGGTGAGATTATTATAAGTAAATAAAGTAAGAGTCCATTTCATGTCAAAATAGTTATATATATATAAAACTTGTATATAGAATGATCCCTTTTACGTAGTCTCTTTTACTCGTCCCCTTCTACAGACTAGTTGACATTTTTCAAAAATTTTAAGTAGAGTGGTCCTTATTTTCATATTTGTTATTCCTTTACTAAATTCCAGATTTACTTATCTGAAGAAAATAGCTTTGTTAAAATTTGTAACGTTTGAATTGTATCCCTCTAAAAGAAATATTGAAGTTGTAAAAAAAGAAGAAGAAATCTCAACCAAGCCTCTTTAACAGGAGGAGGGACGGACCCACTAAGGGGCTGGGGGGTGGGGTCATGACCCTTCCCAATTAAAAAAAAAAAAAATTTATATATAGTGTATAGGAGTATCATGTAAGTATCATGTAAATTTGAGGGTAGAGTAGCTGGAGCCCCATATCGTAAGTTTGGAGAAAAGAGTCCATAAAGTAAATGGAGAGTATATTAGGCATGGGGATGGAGAGTATATTAGGCATGGGGAGTTTTTTATGGAATGAGATATATTCGAGTAGTTCAAATGAAAGATTGAGGCATGAAGTAAAAATTGGAAGAGAATAATCCTAAGATAAGGAAAACTATTTACATAAGAAAATATTAATAATCCAAAGAAACAAATCTAAATCTTAAATCTCACTTTTCACCGTCACACATTTTCAAAGAAAATAAAGGAGCTTGAATATAGCTTGTGAGATCTTACCTGAGGAAAACCTTGGGCTGCTTCAAGAACTTCTTCTCGATTGTATACCGTCACACATTTTCAAAAAAAATAAAGGAGCTTGAATATAGCTTGTGAGATCTTATCTGAGGAAAACCTTGGGCTGCTTCAAGAACTTCTTCTCCATCTACAATGTACCGACAATTTTACAAGCAAAAAAAAAAAAAAAAAAAAAAAAGCCTTGGAATTATAATATAAATAAAGGGGAGAGAGATATGAGATCTGATGAAACCTATTCTGCCATGGTTAGGGTTTGCCCAGATTGGTAGAATTTTATCCATAATAATTTGTATAAATTGATGCTTCGATTTGTACAAACTATTTTCAGTTCATCTATCAAACCTCATTTAACATTAACAATTTTTAGAGCCAGACTTGTAAAGAAGATCTCGGATAGGAGTAGGGACTAGCAAGTAAATATTCTATTATCAAGGAAAATGACATAGAAATCAGGTATGAAAACATCTAAAATGCCGATATTGAATATCTATAAATGAGGTACTAGAAAATTTGGTCACACATATCCAATGAAACATGCGAGCGAAGGAAAGAAATTAAACCTAACCAAATAATCACCTTATGAATGGACAAAAAGCCATAATCCATAAATAGACTTCACCTGCAAGATTTCCCTTTTAAAAATTAAGAGTATTATGGTGTAAAAATTACAAATATATATATATGTGTGTGTGTGTGTAAGAATATATTAATAACTAAACTATAAGCTTAAATAAATCATAAGAGAAAACTTAATATAAATCAAATTTTAAAAAATGAATGAGATGGGTGCTCACAAGGATTGGGGCTGGGAATAGAAAAGTAACCCCATACTTGCCTCGTTGCCATTCTTACTTACAACCAAATACCACAAACTTGCAACCAAATCCCACAAAGCCATTCGGCCTGTGATTATCAAGAGAAAGATAGAGAGTTACAATTTGTATTGTTATTGAGCACGGTAATATTTTGCAATTTTTTTTATTAGTGATACAAAACTGGATGTAGGGACTACATTTTTTTTTTCTTTTTTAAATTTATTGATTTATAGATATAGTGTTGGTCGATTTGTTTAAAAATGGATTTGGATTGGAGTACTTCAGTGCTCGTAGCATTGGCAAAGGCAAATTTTTCAACCATTTTTTTTACTCACTAGCTTTAATACAACATCCAACTCTATCACTTTTTTCTTAATTATAATATGATTTTCATTTTTTTTTAAAGATAAAACTTCTCTTTGCCTTCATCGCAGCCACATTGCCAACCTCACCACAGCCCACATCGCCACTCACACTACAACTCTACAAGACAAAGAGACCTAAAGCCCCACCCTTGAGAGTTGAGATCACAGTTCTTGTCGAGCAAGACATGAACAAAAATCCCTATGATGGAGATCGATCATTCAAGCCAAGTATTATAGGCATAGGCATTATAGTTAGAATGCATTTTGGCTGCCAAAGTTCAAGCCAAGGATTGAATTGCCAAGTGCAAATCCTCTCACTAAATCCTACATATCTAACCTTCATTTTTGATAATCAAAGAAGACAAATACTAACCTCTAGAATCTACTTAATTGTTGTATCAAATTATCAACAACAAATCCATATCTTTGTTTGAGGTGTTGATTGCTACTTGAATAAAACACACAAATCTACACAGAGAGAGAGAGAGAGAGAGAGAGAGAGAGATGAATGATTTTCCCACTTATATTTACATACTGTACTTCACATTGGTAACACTTAACGATATTTATAGATTTCAACATGGGTAGCAATTAGAAGTTATGGATGACATATAGGAAACCAAGGGAGACAACTCTTGCTTAAAGATTAGACTGGGCCTAGCTCATTGGGTTTGCCCGGTCCAAAATTCCTAACATCTCTTGTACACAACACAACGGGCATGGGGCAACTATGCATCTCTTATGGAGCATACCTATTTTTCAAAGAGCTTGTACCTAGTTCCATTTTACAATTATCATATTAGACATATGATTTTACCTATTTTTTTATTGCATTTTTTTTTTTTTTTTTTTTATACATCGAAATTTGAGAATATTGGATTTGATCCTAGCTGCCTGTTTGGTTGCTAATTTAAAAAAAACTACATATTTTTTTCTTCTAAAGAAAACATATGATTACCATGAGCCATCTCCACTAAGTCCTCTCTCTTCCCCTCCCCCTCAAAAGTCCCTTACCTGTCATAAGCCACCAGTTCCTTTAGGGACATCAGGTAAAATTGGGCCAATTTTGCTAAACACAATAGCTTGTAATACAAGAAAATGTTATGAAAACCCTTCCAGCTATAGAGTATACTGCAATAGAGTCTGTTTGGATAGAGGGGGGAAGGAGGAGTAGAGGGGAGTAGAGTAAAGTTAGCTACTCTACTCTCCCTTCCTCTCCCTCAATCCAAACAGACCAATAGAGTCAAATTATGAAATTCCATGTTGCAGTTTCCTCAAATTACTGATCATCAGCCAGATGGAATGTTCACATCTGCACACATTGATCTATAAATTATTAATTGCATACCGCTAATGGTAGTGCATGAATTCAGTATACAATGATGTAAATAGCAGAAAAATTACTGCCAATAGTATAACTTCTCTACCAAATTTCTCAAGAAGCTTCTACGTGAACAGCTTATAATGAGTTTGAATGTAGTTTAAGCTTCAACTTCAGGAGAAAGATTTATATTTGCGCACAGGTTCATCCAATTGAAGATGATGCTGATTAATGACTATGATGCATTCAATATGGAATCCTCTATTGGTTTAAAGCAAGAAGAATTTCTTACCATGAGACAATGAAATCTACCATGATTGACCCTAGAGTGGGCCTTTATACAACAAAAATTGGAGCCTATCAGCTAGAACTTTACTGTTAGAACTAGAAAATTCGGTGTCGTTCTTGAATGTAGTTTTCAAGAGGCAGATGTGTCTGGCTCCATATCTTCTGAGGTCGAATGACCATTGACTTCTTGCTTGCCACTCCATATCTTCTGAGGTCAAATGGCCATTGACTTCTTGCTTGCCATCCCTGTCGCTGTTCTGAAACGGACACTCAGACCTCTGTGATCCTGCCCCTAGCCTTCTCTTGTATTCTGAAATTTTTTATACAGTAAGGAAACCAATTAAAGATCCAAGGGACACACACTTGAAGATAATTATGACCAATTCTAGTAAGGAATGATTACTTTTCCTAGTAATTGCATGACAAGTTATTGCCAAGAATTCTTCCCACTTGAATTTCCTAAGTTCTTGCTTTTCCTCCTCAGAAAGCTCAAAGTTGGGTTCCCTCCCGCGCATGAGAGCAGCTTTGGATATAAACAAAGAGAATAATAAGTTTAAACACACCTTAATCAATTTTGACAGATAATGCTTGCTTACCCAAATCATCAGTAACAAATTATCTCATTTTCCTCTTAGCCTATAGATTTTAGCACATAGGAAAATGGCAAAGACTACCATTAATATGTAATAGTTGATTACACCTATCAAAAAAAAAAAAAAAATTGTTGATTACATGAGAAAACTGGTGTTTCTGCTTGAACGATTTGTATGCGATTCTACTAATTTGCAGCTTCCAATGCACTTGCTCTTTTTGTATCAAATTGGTGTTTTACATATATATATCACATTTTCAGACCGATGGAAAAGTAAGGAAATTTATCAATTTCAAAGCAGGGAGAGACGAAGCTTCTTAAGATGTGAGTGAGATAAATAAGTAACATATTTTTGCTTTGGAGTCATTGAGTGATAATTTCAGGGGTCTTTGTACAATGCTAATATGATGAGGGAAGGTACTTTATTTACCTAGTTCCTTTTAATGGATATTTTGGTCAACACAGATTTCCTTCATGTGTTGTCAAAAGAGAAGGGAAAACAGGCATATATAGGTTTAATCTCTTTAGTTAGTAAGATGAACTCCTTAACCAACTTCAGTTAGAAAAAAGAAAGAAAAATAAATTATAAACTCTATGATTATTATTGGAGTCTCTTTTTCATATTTTTCAGATTTCAGCTCCAATCAACTGGCATTTGTCTAGAAACAAAAATTGAAAAAAACAGATTAACTTCTTATATAAAATCACTTAAAATATACAAAGGAATCAATAGGTTTTGGTTTAAGGCAAACATGCAACAAGTATTCCAATCAGTTGATAAGGATCCATAGAGCTGACCCCAATGTAAACGGTATTCAGGCATAGTTGAGTTGAGTGGAAGTGCAACAAAGACCAAGAAAAAAATAAAGACTTGAGATTTGTTCAGCTAATTGCACAAGAAGGGGTCATGGTTTTCTGACTTGTAATAGCCAATGGAAGACTGAAATCTCCCTTAAGAAGTTTGATACTATTCATTGGACACTAGCACTTCCCACATACCTTTCGCACTTCTCAAAAGGGACAACAGCTCTAAATACATCAACATCTTTTTGATATTTGTATTTCCATATAAAATAATAGGTAAATAAAAACTCATAATAATAGTTTGTACAGAAACTAGAAAAATATACAGGCAACAAGTAAATAGAATAAGTGAGACACATTAGTAATTGATCTAGTGGACTTCTAATTTTTTCACCATGAGCTCCTTTGAATTGTAAAGGCCAGAATGATGTCTCATAAGGAAAATATATCACTAACTATTTTTCACATTACCATAAATCACTGAACCCTACTAGTTGACAGGCCACAACTCACGCTAACTGCAAATTTTTTTATCGACTGATCAATAAGTTGAGAAAGGAAGTTTTAAGAATGAGACTGAAATTAGAAAATAATACTTTCAGCCATGTCGCTAACATGACAAAATGTCACTGACAACCAGAAAATATAGAAAACTTCAGCAAGATGAGGTGAGGTACAAAAAAGGATTCTGAAAAGATACCATCTTGTTCCTAACTGAGGAAAGTTACCGTCTTGT
Source organism: Castanea sativa (assembly GCF_040712315.1). NCBI lineage: Eukaryota > Viridiplantae > Streptophyta > Magnoliopsida > Fagales > Fagaceae > Castanea > Castanea sativa. The sequence goes on along the minus strand of NC_134024.1, from coordinate 31,000,277 downwards.
TCCTAACTGAGAAAAGTTACTTTTTTATTATTAGGCTTCCTGCAAATAAAAATATGGTCATGCTCAGGTAGGGAAGCCACCTTTTGTCACCCCTCCTACCCATTTTTTCAATTAAAAAAGAACAAATAAAAAAAGAAAGAAAGATGAATTCGGAGAACTACCTCATACAAAAGCGCAGCCTCTTCTTGCGAACCAACAGTTCCCAAGTGAATTTGTTTCTTATCAACTTTTATTGCTGCCTGCCATTTCATATTTATGAAATAGACACGTCTCATGAGACATGGTTCTTGGTTTTGAAAATGCTTTCTCCTGTGTTGCTTTCTGCGTTTAATTGGTGGCCCTACAAATAGAAAAATCCGGCAGTAAAGTCAAAGTACAGCATGCGCAAAAACTCCTATAATTTGCACCCAAAAGTTTACAAATAAAGGGCCAAACTCAGATCATTTAAGCAACCACCCATTTAAGCATCTCACATGCCAGGATGCTATAATGCACAGGGCCAAACTCAAATCAGACTGATCGTCTCGGTTCACTCACACATGCAACATGTGCAATATTGAATTTATATTGTTGCATGATTTTTGTAATGATAATCCTCCAAAATCTATATTTATCCATGAACCAATATTTCCAAATTGTCGATTTTTCATAATTATGAGGTATAAATCTTTATGAATTTATCATGGAAAGAAGAACTTTACTGTAAGAAAAATAAAGCACTAAATTCTAATAAAACAATATAGCATTTTCTTGAAAATTCATATGGCATTTTATTTTATCATAAGTAAACAATTCATTAAAAAGCACAAAAGGGGCTTAATCCATGTACATGGGAAGTATACAAGAGGTACACCAACAATTGAGATTTAAAATTACAACAATCAACCATCTAAGTAAATTGACAAAGAAAAAAGTTCTAAAACATTCATCCTCTAAAATAAAGATTTGAACGATAATAGTTTCAGGTATAAAACAGATATTTCACACCCTTCAATGCTCCTGGGATTTCTCTCTCTCCAAATGCACCACATGAGACAACGAGGCAATGCCCTCCAAATCTCTATACTATTGATGTTGACCAAACTGGCCCGGCCAACTTGCTTAAAGCTCAACTACACCACAATGCATAACCCATTAAACTCCAAAGAGACTGAAAACCATATCTTATAGTTCGCCGGCAATGTCACAATGAAGAAGCAAATTTTCTGTAGTTTCTCTTCATGTCTGGCACATACAATACCAATCAACAACTTTATTCCTTTGTTTCCTCAAATTATCCGTAGTTAGGATTCTCCCCAGTGCTACTGTTCTTAAAATGAAACCTACTCTAGTTGGGACTTTGGGCTTCCAAATACTTTTCTAAGAGAAAGACAAACCTCCTGTAGGATGTAACATTCTTCAGGATGTAACAAAAATATTACCCATTGAAAGTTATGCAAATAAACATAGGGTTTGAATAAAACAGAGGTGGAAGTTTAGGAAGAAGGAAGTAGGCAGAGCAAGATAGTAGTAAATTTTTCTGTTTAGGAAGGAGGCGGCATTTCGTTGTTGCTAAGGTTAGGGAGAGAGAGGGATAAAGAGAGGCTGAGCTGAAGAGAGATAGCAGCTGTTTAGGGTTTTATCAGAGAGAGAGGAGCAGTGCGTATGAAGTGAAGAGTTAAAATTGAAGTGGGGAACGAGTGGCATAGTTTATTGTATTTATAGTAATTTTTTAAAAAAAATAATAAAACGTTAAAAACAAAAAATAAAAAAAGTTGATAGTACATTTGTATGATAACTTATAAAACAAATAATTAGAAAACATAAAATCAATCTTCCAAAGAGAATCACATCTTTGAATCCTTTGTTGAGGAGACAACTTGAAGCTTTCTAACATCTTAATCCATGTGCGCAATACATTGCAACCTATCAATCTAGATTCCCCTTTGGTGTTTTGGGTGGAGGATTAATTGAAGTTTTTGATTTAGATAAAAGTGGAAAATGAATGGTTCAAATGGAAGCCACCAAAACACCAAAGGGGATATATAAATATATACACACACAGATATATATATATATATATATATATGTATGTATTTATGTATGTATGTATGTATGTATGTATGTGTATATATATATATGTATCTATACATACACACATTCAGACGAAAGAATTTGCTATTAAGATCTTAGCGATATCAAATTTGGTTCTGAGCCACAAAAAATCCATCTGTAAAATATGTATACAAATGCTACAAGCATTTAACGAAACCCCAATCTTTTCCTTCTTCATAAAGGACACACGCATAGAAGAATTCCAAAAAGCTCGAGAATTTCTGCATTGAAGCGTCTCTAACTTCTAGATTTGGTTGATTTTGATTTCTTCAAATAACAAAAATGTAATTCAATAAAATAAAAATAAAGAAAAGTTAGATCAACATAAAGACTACATACAAAGAGAATGTTAAATAATACATGACTATTAATAGAAGTTAAAATCTCTTAAAACAGTACACCGATTTGAGAAATTCCAATTTGAGAAATTCGAGTGTTCTATTTTGTTCAGGTGCAAACAACTTTGTATAGTTTATCCATACCTTCAAGTGCTTTAGTTTGTCCAAAAGTTTCTCATAAAGCTCTCTGATTCTTTCAAACTTCCCCTCTGATATTTTGAAATCAAAGTATGGCTGTCATTAAACAAATAAATGTATTATTACCAGTTATCTCAAAATCAACCGTCAATATGAAGAAAAAATTGCCCCCCATATAGGGCACAAAAGAAATGAATTATTGTGGTCAATAATCAATCATAGAAATAAAAATTTCAGTAACAATCTAATCTTATAGGATAAGTTTAATTCTATTATGTATGAGACATAATAGCACCCTCATTTCTTTAAAATTTATCTCAACTAATGATAACCATAGCCTAGAAGAGCATAAAACAAACAATTTTATCAGAAAGAAGCATAGACAATTGAGAGAGAAATCATGAATCAAGCACAATCCTAAACAATGAAAAGAGAGTGAGACCTAAGATGTAAAACCCTTCTAAATCAATGACTAACAACATAAGCCTTTTGAAAACCAATTTTAAATCAAAACCCTTCTAATGGCAAATGACTAACAACATAAGCCTTTTGAAAACCAATTTTAAATCAAAACCTTAAGTCTAAATCTAACCCAATCACCAAAATCAAAACCAACCAAAATGGCAAAAACTAAATCATATGAAAGACCCAAATCAAAAATAAAAATATAATTTTTTAAGCCTCTATATAATTTGATGAAGATTAAATCTTTCAAACATGGAAAACTCAGCTTGTCCACAATTATCTTATGGGTAAAATCTAAAAGAACCCAACAATAAGGAACTGACATTGACACCTAGAAATCTATAATATATTTAGAACATTATACAAAATCTTTGGATTAGAAGAACAAAAATTAGTAAACAAAAGTGCCAAACTGGACCCAAAAACCACTAGTATCAGTGTTACTTAAGTAGTCTGCAGAAAACCGTTATGAATCTGTTGTTGCAACAATCCATAACTCCTAGCATATAATCCCAACGACCCATCAATCATTTTACCTTCAGTTTCCTGAACCTCTCATTCACATAACTTGAAGTTGTCTTCCAAAGCTAAATACCAAAATGTTAAGACTAAGTTCAGGTTCAATACCCATATTACAACCATAAATAGTCTACCAAATAAGTAAAAATCTCCAAATTGACAATCAAAAACACCAAGCAACCTTTAAATCAAACCCAAATTCACTAAACCCATGAATTAGTTCTCAATGATAAATTTCATATTTATAGAGAAAATCCCAAACTCTAATCTCAATGCACAAACCCACCACAATATATAATGCATAAAAAATTTTTTTTTTTTTTTTTGATAACCGCTTCTTAGTTTCCCATAAACTTTAAAAAAAAAAAAAATTCTTTGTAAGTGTTTTCCCCTAAACTTTCAAATACAAAATCTCAAAACGAAATTATGATTCAATTCATCCCCTTTCTACTACATAAAACCCTCTCATTCACAAAACATGACATTTTGATTCAATTCAACTCCTTTCTACTACATAAAACCCTCTCATTCACAAAACCTGAAAATTTCTTCCAAAGTTAAATACGAAAACACTAGAGTAATGAAAATCTCCTATCTATCACCTCACACATTCATATACCCATAATTCTTTTCCAAATAGGCATTCAAAATACCAAGCCACTTCTAAAACAGACCCAAATTCCTTGAAACCACAATTCACTCTCAATGATAAATTAGAAATTTGTAGAGAATCATAATCTTAAACTTCCTTATGAATTACAAATTTTGAATTTATATCCAAAATTAAAGGCTCAGATCAATGCCTACACAAAATTCAAAAAAAAAAAAAAAAAAAAATCAAATTTACAAAACAAAAGCAATCTCCTAAAAAACAAACAAACAAAGAGGAGAAAATCAAGTATAAAACTCCTCAACATCTGCACCAATGAAAAACTAACAAATTCAATCTAGTAAATACAAAAAGAGAAAACATAAGGACATAATATTAAAACAAAAAGAAAAACAAAAACAAAGAGAGATATCAGTGATGACTGATGAGGGCTTTAATCATGCAAGCTCTGCAGCCCTTCCCTCTACTGTAAGTGGGTTGTAAGTTTCCACCACCGTCCATCTCATCTCTTCTCATAGAAATATCTAACGCTTATTTCTTCAATTGAACTGGAGGTGAAAAGAGAGAAAACAAATCTCTCTATTTAGTTTTAATCTCTTACTGATGCTGGGGAAGATATTGTCTTAGATGGGAATGGAGACAAAGGAGACTCGAGTCTTAGAGACTCGAGTTCCTTCAATCTCTCTCACCCCAGCTCTGCCGACTAATTAAAAAAATCAACACACCAACAATAAAAATTCAGCTCTGTCGTTTGCGCTCATTGGTGTGGACGTTGATGGGTTCGTACGAAAAACGGAGGACAACGATGTGAGAGAAAGAGAGAGAGGATGGGTTCCTGAGAAGAACGAAGGAGGATGAGAGAGAAAGAGAGAGAGAGGAGAGAGGAGAAAGAAGAGAAGCGTTGATCGAATAATCTACCAATTAGTTTTTGCCTCTTACTCTAGTGTGTGCTTCCATAGGTTCCTAAGGGGCAGATGATGGGGTTGGCCCATGGATTTTCCTTCCTTTAGCCACATTTTGTGGGCTAGACTCCAAAAGAGTTAACCCAAAAATAGTTTAAAAAAGGGATGAGTTCTACAAAACACAAGTCTTAGAAGTTCGAGTTCCATGTGGATTAGTTATCCACATCAGCTTTTGCCACCTTAGAACTCAAGTCCTTGAAACTCGAGTTCCTTCGTTGAGCTTGAGTCTCATAGATTCAAGATATTACATAACAAAATAGTTTGCAAAACTTGTCAACTAACAAAATTGTTAGTAAAATCATGCTAAAAGCCAAAAAAAAAAAAACCAGAAAACTTGTTAGGCCTAACCTTTCAGAAGCCAATCAACAATTTGCATTAATGGCTAAATTTATGGATAAAAATAATGGTTCTGGGGAATTAATATGTGAAAGACCCCAAGATGAAATAATTTATCATGTAACTATATAGACTTCAAAGATTGATAAATTCAAAGAGGACATTATCAAGAGTAGGAGGTAGAATATGCACAACCATACCAGATGATGGATTTGATTTTAAGGCATGCAAGTGCTTGTGGTCAACTGCACATCCAATCAACCACATATTAACAATTTGATAGCAAGGACCCAAGGTCACACATAAAACCAATTGACAAACACAAAAGGAATATACAAATATGAATATGTATGTAGAGCTTACATAGGTCAATTGCACATACATATAAAATAAGTGTTCAACACATCTAATCAATAAGAAATTTTTAGACAGAAACTAACATTATAAGGTGATATCCAAAGCAAGGCATTAGAGTGCTATTACATATCATTCCCATTTTTGTTTTATATATTCAGATAAAAGTAATTTTAAGTCGTGAAGTCATAGATTGTAGCATCATCTTCAGCCTTTTAAAATGATTACTTAAATAAAGCCACAACATTTTAAAAAAATAAAAATTACACATCCAAATCCAAAGAAATCTGTAAATAGATTGCATGTGCATATACAGTTGGGTTCCACACATCCAATCCAAAGTTCAGTTTAAGCATTTCTTTGAACACTCATGGGAATTAAGAAACCAACAAAAAAAATATAATTCATAAAACTGAGAAACCAAATAAAATAGTAATCTGCCAGAACTAAAAAGCCAAGAGGAAAACATGTGAAACGTTGGTGTTCCAATACCTAAGAGAGAGGGAGAAAGATTAGGTACTGTTGTCCATAATGTAGCTTTCTCCATATTCATCAGGCCAATCCGTTTGCTAAAGAGGACAATGTCAAGGTTGTTGAAGCTCTTGGTGATGAGCACTTCAATTGTGTAGTCGTGGCACAGCAAGTGCAAGGTTGAAAGATAAGTGGAATCGAAAATTTAAAAACAAAACTAAAAGTTACCTGGAGGCTGTATCATTTAGCTCAAAATCTTTAGTTCATACCTGTAGTTTTGTGATTTCGTTTGCACAAAGGTGTAGTTGTTGTTAACATCACCTCATAAGACTGATTCATAATCTATGTACATTGTAGCTTTGGTTGTCCCCATATGCCCAAAACTGATACTGGACTTCTACCTCAGAAGACCCACAATATCAAACCTTTCCCAAGCTGTCAATGACTAAGCCTTCACTCAACATGGAAATCCATAGTAAGAGAGACATCAGTAAAAACAATTTAATACTGCAATGTATTAAACACAAACTGATATTAATAGAAAAGGTGGAAAAAAAGAGAGAAATATGTGTTCATCACACCCAAACAAACTCACTGAAAGTTGTCCAAACACAAATCCAATGAAAAGAATGATCCAATATACAAGCCCATAATAAACCATATATTCTTTCTCCTCTATAATCTAGAACAGAAGATGATACTCATATTCCAAATGAGCACAACAGACATAAAGAATAAGAGCCAAAGTGGAAAAAATATCAAGAGCATAAAATTTGTCTCACAATTATAAAGGAAGAAACTCATAATAAATGCTAGAGATTATTATAATTTAATGATTCAACAATTTTCAGAGATAATTTTATTGCTAAATTCATCCAAATTAGTTACAAACACTACCTCTTTCGCAAATTAAAGTTGTTATTCAATCAGCAGTAAATAGAGATACAACAGAAAGATGTCATTCAAGCAGCAATAAGTAGAGATACAACAGCCACTAATATAGCTTTCACAACAATATCTTGAAATTCCCAAGGAAATTAGATTCTCATTGACCTAGGGTACGGGCTACACCATTGCATTTTGCGTTGACCCTTTTGTCTTCATACATGATGGTAGAACAGAATTCTTCAGTGTTATTCACCTAATCTACACTTGAAAAAATTAACTGCAAAATAATAAAATTATTATCTAAAAAGTATAATTTATTTAAAAGGAATCAATATATATTCTCTCCCGTTAATGAAGAACTGCAATTTGTATGCACTTCCCTCCCTTTATGTAACTAAAATTCATTGGGATATGAAAGATAAGTAGTAGCTACAACATTAATCTAACCCTTATCCTCATCCATCATAATTTATAAGTAATTGTAGAAGACTTTGACTAAGCAAATAACAAACGGACCATGATGAAAATTATAAAATTTTAAACATCCTACTCATATCAAACAGATGCTCAGATTAATGACTACTATAACTTTAAACCTTATCCATCATTAATATCCTAAAATGTAAACCCTTGCAAAAAACTACAAACCTTCAACTCATAGAGAAAATAAAACATAAAAATATTAGTACTTACAAATGCAAACCCTTAAAGAAATCTTGTGATTTGAAAGGATATTTACTAAACCCCCAAGATTTTAGAGTGTTTCAATATACCCCTCCACAACCAGTCCATATGATTCAGAATTACTAAAATCCAAATAGCCTAAAAGAGCATATACTAATAGCTAAAAGGAATATAAGACTATTTAGTGTAATACTGCTTTCTTATAAGAAAAATATTTTCTTGAGTAAAAAATTGTCTGCATATATAGGGTTGTGTCTCAAACCCAAGATCAAAATTCAGCTTCAATTATTTCAACAGCATACCAAGCATCATTGAATGTAACTTTTCATCTGACAAATTTCAAGTAGCTAAAGACAAATTCATAAACTAAAATCTTGTTCTATTATAAGTGTTTCCAATAACATTATTATTTTAATTGTAATCATAGTTAAGTTTATGACAATTTTATCTTGTGTTTAACTATTAGTTCTAGCAAGATGAGTGGGTTTGTTTGGTTTAACAATATAATAAATGCTGTAGATGAAACCAAAATTTGTGTTAAAAAAAAAAAGTCATTTCATGAAACTCGAGTAGAGGAAATGGAATTGAAATTCAAATATTTTTCAGATAGTAGAATCCTTATTGTACTTCATTATAGTAGTAATATGAAACACAAAGGAGCAGTAATAAGAGCATGTGAAAACTCACAATATTTCCACAAGTGCAAGCATAAAAACATACCTAGGTATGTAATTTTGTCCATCTCAATGATGAGCATCTCCTTGCAGTGGATCACTTAAAACTTGATATGCTTCACTTAATATCTGCAAACATAAAAAATAATGAAGGAACTTGGAATTAAAAACATAATCTCTTTGCACAGTTTTAATATTGGCAACAAAGTTCTATGGGAAGAATCACTGAGAAGGAAAAGAACACATGATTTTGTTTATTATGATTCATTTGAAATGAGGTATGTGCCTGGAAAAGTCAAGGAGGGGAGATCATGTTTTGCTCCCTATAATAATTACACATATTAGGTAGTAAACATGAAGCAATAGATGATAGAGCAAAACACTTTGCATCCAGCATAAGAACTTTTAATTCAAATTTAAGTAACATCTAAAAAGAAAGTTTTGTAAAGCCACTCAAGCATATTTAATATAATTTACACCAAGGGCCATTCATCATATATTTATGATGGGTGATTGTTTTGTTATGATCAAATTGGTCCCACGGATACACCAAGGGCCATTCATCATATTATAAATTATCTACAAAGACAAGTTGATTTTGTATGGGCTTGTTTAGGAGTGTATGGGCCTAATGATAATAGTCAGCGGGGTGCTCTATGGGAGGAGCTTACAAGGATGCACTCTAGGTGGAATACGGCTTGGTGTGTGTTTGGGGATTTTAATACCATTCTTTTTCCAGGTGAGAGATTTGGTTGTGAGGCTTTTAGTCCGGCTATGTTTGTTTTTTCAGACTTCATTGAGGATAATTACCTTGTGGACTTACCTCTTGAAGGGGCTTCGTTCACTTGGTTTAGAGATTTGAGGAGGGATTGTATGTCAAGAATAGATAGAACCTTAGCATTGGTGGATTGGGTAGACCACTTTGGAAACATGTCTCAAAGGGTACTCCCTCGTGTAGTTTCTAATCATTGCCCTCTTCTGGTGGTGGTGGGTAGTGTCAATAAAGGTCGTAGTGCCTTTAAGTTTGAGAATATGTGGTTGAAAGAAAATAGTTTTGTAGGGAGGGTTTGGCAATGGTGAAATGGGTATTGTTTTTCAGGTTCTCCAAGCTTTATTCTAGCTTGTAAATTAAAAGCTCTTAAAGATGACTTCAAAAAGTGTAATAAGGAGGAATTTGGGGATCTGGCCTTTAGGAAGAAATGCCTTTTATCTGAATTGTTGGATTTGGATACTAGGGAGGACTTGTCAGGTCTTTCACAGGAGGATCAAACTTGTCGTATTCAGATTAAAGGTGAAATTGTACATCTTGCCTCTTTGGAGGAGATTTCTTGGAGACAAAAGTCCCGGATCTTATTTGTGAAGGAGGGGAACAATAATACTCGCTTCTTCCATCAAGTAGCTAACTCCCATAGAAGAACTAATCATATTTGGGGTATAGAGGTGGATGGTGTCCTCTATGAGGATGAGGAAGAGGTGCGGGCTAAAGTGGTCCATTTTTATTAGAGTTTGTATACTGAGTTAGATACTTGGCACCCTTCTATGGATGGATTAGAGTTTGCTAGAATTGAAAAGGAAGAGTGGCTTGAATTAGAGAGGGATTTTTCTAAGAAGGAAGTGGTAAAGGTTCTTCAAGAGATGGAGGTTGATAAAGCCCCAGGTCCTGATGGTTTCACTATGGCATTTTTTCAAAAATGCTGGAGTGTAGTGGAAAAAAATGTCATGGCCTTTTTTGATCATTTCCATAGCTTAGAGTTTGAACTGTCTCTGAATGCTTCTTTTCTAAGGTTTTGGCAAATAGATTGAGGCGGGTCCTGGATAAACTTATTTCGGAGTCACAGAATTCTTTTGTTGGTGGCAAACAGATTTTGGATTCAGTGCTTATTGCTAATGAATGCTTAGACAGTAGACTGAAATGTTGTACTCCGGGGGTGGTGTGTAAGTTAAGACATTGAGAAAGCATATGATCATGTGAATTGGGACACTTTATTTTATCTGTTGGAGAGGATGGGCTTTGGGGGTAGATGGATGAGATGGCTAAAGACTTGTGTCACTACCGTTCGCTTTTCAGTTCTGGTTAATGAATCTTCTGTTGGTTTCTTTGGTAGCTCTAGAGGTCTAAGACAAGGTGATCATTTGTCTCCCCTTCTCTTTCTTTTGATCATGGAGGTTTTAAGTCGTATCCTGAAGAAAATTGAGGAAGGAGGTTTCATTCAGTGTTTCATAATTCTACTGGTATCTGTATTTCTCACCTATTATTTGTTGATGATACCTTTCTTTTCTATGATGCCTCTAGAGAGCAGATTCTTTCTATTAGGCTAGTTTTGACTTGTTTCCAAGCTTTTACTGGTTTGAAGGTGAATGTGGGGAAAAATGAAATTGCCCCTGTTGGGGAGGTAACATTTAAACTTTGGCTAATATTCTTCAATGTAGGGAGGGCAGTTTGCCTATGATTTACTTGGGTATGCCATTGGAAACCTTGTATAAAACAACCTTTATTTGGAATCCGATCCTTGAGAGGATGGAAAAGAAGCTTTCAAGCTGGAAGCGGCTTTATTTGTCAAAGGGTGGTAGACTCACTTACTATCCCTAAAGCTGTGGCGACTAGATTGGAACGCATTCAGAGGAACTTCATGTGGGGTTTGTTAGTTGAGTGTTTCAAATATCCTTTGGTAGCTTGAGATAAGGTTTGCCTACCACGTGAGATGGGTGGTTTGGGAATTCGGAATTTGGCATCTTTTAATCAGGCCCTACTAGGGAAATGGCTTTGGAGGCATGGTGATGCAGGACAACTGGTGTCCGCACCACATGGCAATGAAACTACTCATCTGTGGCGAAGGGTTATAGCCATGAAATATGGGAAGGGAAAAGGGGGTTGGTGCACTAGGGCTTGTAGAAGGGCTCATGGTTGTGGGTTATGGCGGAGTATTAGTGAAGGGTGGGATACTTTTGCTAAGCATTTCTCTTTTGTGGTGGGGGATGGTTCTCGTATTCTTTTTTGGCATGATAAGTGGATTGAGGATGTTCCTCTTAAAATTCTTTATCCTTAGTTATTTTTGTGCTCAGCCAATAAAGAGGCTTGTATTTCTGTAATGTTAAGCCCTCCAGTGGGTGATAATGATAGAGTGGTGTTTAAGATTTTATAGGGAATTTAATGATTGGGAGTTAGCGGCTTCCTACTGCCTACTTCATTTCATCCAAACCCGAATTCCTAGGGGTGGAGGGTGTGACAGGCTTTGTTGGGATCTCAATGGAAGTGGGAAGTTCAATATTCAGTCTTTTTATCATAAGATTCGAAATGCAACTCCTTCCACTTTAACTTGGAAGGGCATTTGGAAAGCTAAGGTTTCTAAAAGGGTGGTTTTTTTCATGTGGACAGCAGCTTATGGTTAGATTTTTACCTTGGATAACCTTATGCTTCGTGGTCGCCCTTTGGCGAATCGTTGTTGTATGTGCTGTTGTAATACGGAATCTGTGGATCACCTATTACCTTTTTGTTCGATAGCTCATTCTTTGTGGATGAATATGCTTCGGCTGTTTGGGGGACTTGGCAATTTTTGAAAAAAATAGGGTGCGGGTGCGGCGATTAAAAAATTATTAAAAATATTTTTATTTCTATATTTTATATATTGCTAAGCATGCTTTTTAAATTATAAAAAAAAATAATAATAATAAAGTTTTTGACACTTGATTTATTGACAAAGGTATTAAAATAGATGAGGCTTCTCATAAATAAATAAAAAATAAAAAAAAGAGGTAGATGTGACTCTCACGTGTTTGGTAAGAGAGGCGTGAGAGCCACAAGGAACAAAATAAGCTTTAAAGCTTTTAAGCTATTCTTATCAAAAGGAAAAAAGAAACAGAACAGAACTCACTCAAGAAGACGAAGCAAAGAAGAAGAAGACGAAGAACAACTCACTAACGTGTTTAAGGTTTTTTTTTTTTCCCTTACCGGCCGATTTCCTTGTTCCGACCGAAACACACTGATATTCAGCCGATATGATCCGATTCGGCCCGGTTCGGCGCAAGTCCCAAACAAAATTCCAACGCGGTACCAACGCGCGGGCAGCGGTGTCGCCCGCTGCACCCAGCAATGGGCCGCATCAGACTCCAGTACGGCGACCCTGTAGCCGTGTCGGTGCTTCATAGCTCCAAATTGAACAAGAATATCACTTCTTAGTTGAGTTACCATTATCTATCAAATCATGAAAGGAAAAAAACATTTGAGAGGAAATTATCATAATCAAAATCACACAGGTTGCGAGAGAAAAAGATTTTTTTTCAGATAAAAGCAAATGGATTTCTTCTCCACCTTGCTTTACTCTCTAACAACACGCAACGCAAAAATTATATAAATCAAAGTGCATGATCAGAAAATTTCAGCCTATAATGAATATGAAAGAAATTAAATCACTTACAAAGAATCCTGAACTTCATATCCACCAATGAAACAAGCATGTGCAGAACAGAGCAATCATGATCCAGTCTTTTAAAATTAAAGCACAAAGGTTGCCGTCAAGGAAGTTGAAAATCATAATGCTTGCTATTTGACAGAAATCAAAACCACGATAGTTCCAAGCAAATAAACATATCAAATGTAATGTAAATCTTGTGTTTAAGGTTTAAAATTGAGCAAACCTGAAGTTTCCATACCCAATGCCCTTAAGCAGCTGTGATGGAAGAATTCAGGCCTGAAATTTTGTAGGGATGAATCAAAAATCAAATTAGAAATTTGTAGAGAGAAAAGAATACCAAAAACCACAACTAATTCCACTTTCATCATCTACTCTTCTGCCTCCATCTCCCAATCTCATACCGAAACCCATAAATGATATCATTAAACAGAAACCCATGCACAAACTCAGAGTAATATTTATTGAAGGACAACAAATCACGCCTGTATAATTGATTAGTGGAGAAGAGCGAGGATGATGAAGTCTTGGATTGTTGTATAGGTTGGATGCTTGATTGTTCAGGACTGATACTGAAACATAGGAACGAAAAATAGAGGGAGATTGAAGGTTAAGGACACCAAAGATTCAAGAAGACCACAGAGATGATGTAAAAGCCCATACTGAGTAATAAGATGCCCATACACAGTCATTCCAACTATGACATTGACAACCACATAAAACTCAAAACTCAAAATAAAAAATAAATAGAGATTGAAACAAAAAGAAAACACACATAATTTTGATATGTTGAAATAAGACAATGAAGCTAAAGAAACAGACACAATCATGAAGTGAAGCTAAAATAACGTGTGCAAAAATCCTATAAACTTAAGTTGAACAAACCTACAAAATTAAATCCAATCACGAAAAAGAAGTAAAATCTGAACCTTGGAGTGAAGGGTGCATGCAGATTTGCAGAAAAAAATGAGCAGTGCATATTTGCATTTGCGAAAGTCAAAAACCAAGAGATAACCAAAGACCAAAACAACTACCAAATACACAAACAGACCATACGAAAATTTTATATATGATTGAGATCAAATTAATTTTCACTTTAAAATTTGTAAATTTCAATAAAAATTCCCTTATTCATGCCATTTTTTGCATACAAAATGAGAAACAACAAAATCTAAACCCATGCACAAGAAATTCATAAATAATAATAAAAAAACTTTCAAATAAAAAATAGGAAACTAACCAAATATATAATCCTCTTAACGAACATTGATAAATAATAATAAAAAAGCTTTCAAATAAAAAATAGGAAACTAACCAAATATATAATCCTCTTAACGAACATTGAATTGGAGCTCACAGGTTTTCTCTTCAGCCACTGTCCAAAAAAAAAAAAAAAAAGAATAAGCAATCGAGCAATTAGAATTAATAAGCTTTCTATGCATTAAATAGTTATCCCTAAATTGAGCCCAAACTCCAAAGCCTACACTGTAATTGATGTTAGGGTTTTCTTCTTATCCATTTTCTAGTAACTAAACAGCTTTCCTGTTAATTACACAAACTCCAAACATAAGAAGATATCAGAAATCAAAAGAATTCAAATCCATATTTTATATCTCACTCTTCACCATCATACTCTTTCAAAGAAAATAAAGGAGCATGGATAAGGCTTGTAATATCTAACCTGAGGAAAACCTAGGGCGGCTTCAAGAACGACTTCTTCATCTGCAATGTAAGTAAATGGCGATTTTAGATGCAGAACAAAAAAACACCTTGGAATCATAATATACATAAAGGGGAGAGAGATATGGGATCTGATAAAACCTATTTTTCCATGGTTAGGGTTTGTCCAGATTATAGTAACTTTATCCATGATAATTTGGATAAATTGGCACTTCAGTTTGCACATACCATTTTCAGTTAATCTATCTAGCTTCATTTAACATTAACAGTTTTCAGAGCCAGACTTGTACAGAGATCTTGGATAGAAGTTGGGATTAGCAAGTAAATATTCTGATAGCAAGGTAAATGACAAAGAAATTAGGTATGAAAACATCTAAACTGTTGATATTTGATCAAAATTAATATCCATAAATGAGGTATCAGAAAAATATGGTCACACACACATCCAATGAAACATATAAGTGAAGGCAAGAAATTAAACTTAACAAAATAATCACCTTATAAATGGACAGAAAGACACAATCCACAAATACGCTTCACCTGCAAGATTTCCCACTAGCAATTTTGTAAAAATGAATTAGCACTCTGAAAGATAAAAAGAGAGAAATTATATATAAGGTAATTTTTACGCCATACACACACACACAGATATATATATATATATATATATATATATATATATATATATATAAAACTCATTAGCACTCCAAAAAATTGATTTAAACCAAACAAAAAAAGAGAAAGATTATATATTCGTAAAATAGAAAGAATGGCACGGGATTAGGCAAAAATGAACAAAAATAAACCAAATTATGAATTGTGAAACTTCAAACTAGAAATATTAGAGAGAGAGAGGGCTTACCTGTCCTGCATTAGACCAAAATATCAAAAATCATATCAAGGATTATTGATACTAATTATAGTGTCAAATAAATTAGATGACCACAAATAATTGAAAGCCAATGCACGTGTTTGAGTGTAAATAATGGAGAAACCTATTCTGCCATGATTAGGGTTTGTCCAGATTGATAGTAACTTTATCCGTGATTATTTGGATAAATTGGCGCTTCAGTTTGTACATACCATTTTCAGTTAATATATTTAGCTTCATTTAACATTTAACAGTTTTTAGAGCCAGACTTGTACAGAAGATCTTGGATAGAAGTTGGGATTAGCATGTATTCTGATAGCAAGGAAAATGACAAAGAAATCAGGTATGAAAACATCTAAACTGCTGATATTTTATCAAAATTAATATCCATAAATGAGGTATCAGAAAAAAACAAAATATGGTGACACACATATCCAACGAATCATATAGTGAAGGAAAGAAATTAAACTTAACAAAATAATCACCTTATAAATGGACAGAAAGACACAATCCACAAATACACTTCACCTGCAAGATTTCCCACTAGCAATTTTGTAAAAATGAATTAGCAATCCAAAAGATAAAAAGAGAGATATTATATATAAGGTACTTTTTACGCCATATATATATATATATATAACTCATTAGCACTCCAAAAGATTGATTTAAACCAAACAAAAAAAGAGAAAGATTATATATTCGTAAAATAGAAAGAATGGCACGGGATTAGGCAAAAATGAACAAAAATAAACCAAATTATGAATAGTGAAACTACAAACTCGAAATATTAGAGAGAGAGAGAGAGAGAGGGCTTACCTGTCTTGCGTTAGACCAAAATATCAAAAATCATATCAAGGATTATTGATACTAATTATAGTGTCATATAAATTAGATGACCACAAATAATTGAAAGCCAATGCACGTGTTTGAGTGTAAATAATGGAGAAACCTATTCTGCCATGGGTAGGGTTTGTCCAGATTGATAGTAACTTTATCCGTGATAATTTGGATAAATTGGTGCTTCAGTTTGTACACACCATTTTCAGTTAATCAATCTAACTTTATTTAACATTAACCGTTTTTAGAGCCAGACTTGTACAGAAGATCTTAAATAGAAGTTGGGATTAGCAAGTATTCTGATAGCAAGGGAAATGACAAAGAAATAAGGTATGAAAACATATAAACTGCTGATATTTGATCAAAATTTATATCCATAAATGAGGTATCAGAAAAATATGGTCACACACGTATCCAATGAAACATATAAGTGAAGGAAAGACACAATCCACAAATACGCTTGACCTGCAAGATTTCCCACCAACAATTTTGTAAAAATGAATGGTAATTTTTAAAGATAAAAAGAGAGAGATTATATATAAGGTAATTTTTCCGCCATACATACATACATACATACATACATACATATATATATATATATAACTCATTAGCACTCCAAAAGATTGATTTAAACCAAACAAAAAAAGAGAAAGATTATATATTTGTAAAATAGAAAGAATGGCACGGGATTAGGCAAAAATGAACAAAAATAAACCAAATTATGAATAGTGAAACTTCGAACTTGAAATATTAGAGAGGGAGAGGGCTTACTTGTCTTGCGTTAGATCAAAATATCAAAAATCATATCAAGGATTATTGATACTAATTATAGTGTCAAATAAATTAGATGACCACAAATAACTGAAAGTCAATGCACGTGTTTGAGTGTAAATAATGGAGAAAGAGGGGTCTTTGGTTTGATTAAACTGTGAGTGGTTGCTAGCTCAGCACTATCAAAGGAAATCAATACTTGAAAAAAAAATATAAAAAAAAAGGAAAAAAGAGGAAAACCAAAAACACCGAGTCCCTTTTTTTTTTAATGGGAAATTGTACTGTTGGTACTAAACAACTAACTCACCAAAATTATAATAAACAAAGGGTATGGTCAGAAAAATTCAGCCTATAATGAATATGAAGGAAAATAAATCAGTTGCAAAGAATCTTGAACTCCATATCCTCCAATGAAACAAGCATATGCCGAAAAGAGTAATCGTAATCCAGTCTTTCAAAATTAAGGCAAAAATGAACAAAAATAAACCAAATTATGAATAGTGAAACTTCAAACTTGAAATATTAGAGAGAGAGAGAGAGAGAGGGCTTACCTGTCTTGTGTTAGATCAAAATATCAAAAATCAGATCAAGGATTATTGATACTAATTACAGTGTCAAATAAATTAGATGACCACAAATAACTGAAAGCCAATGCATGTGTTTGAGTGTAAATAATGGAGAAAGAGGGGTCTTTGGTTTGATTAAACTGTGAGTGGTTGCTAGCTCACCAGTATCAAAGGAAATCAATACTTGAAAAAAATATATATAAAAAAAAAGGAAAAAAGTGGAAAACCAAAAACATCGAGTCCCTTTTTTTTTTTAATGGGAAATTGTACTGTTGGTGCTAAACAGCTAACTCACCAAAATTATAATAAACAAAGGGCATGGTCAGAAAAATTCAGCCTATAACGAATATGAAGGAAAATAAATCAGTTGCAAAGAATCTTGAACTCCATATCCTCCAATGAAACAAGCATATGCCGAAAAGAGTAATCGTAATCCAGTCTTTCAAAATTTAGGCAAAAATGAACAAAAATAAACCAAATTATGAATAGTGAAACTTCAAACTTGAAATATTAGAGAGAGAGAGAGAGAGAGGGCTTACCTGTCTTGCGTTAGATCAAAATATCAAAAATCAGATCAAGGATTATTGATACTAATTACAGTGTCAAATAAATTAGATGACCACAAATAACTGAAAGCCAATGCCCGTGTTTGAGTGTAAATAATGGAGAAAGAGGGGTCTTTGGTTTGATTAAACTGTGAGTGGTTGCTAGCTCACCAGTATCAAAGGAAATCAATACTTGAAGAAAAATATATATAAAAAAAAAGGAAAAAAGTGGAAAACCAAAAACATCGAGTCCCTTTTTTTTTTAATGGGAAATTGTACTGTTGGTGCTAAACAACTAACTCACCAAAATTATAATAAACAAAGGGCATGGTCAGAAAAATTCAGCCTATAATGAATATGAAGGAAAATAAATCAGTTGCAAAGAATCTTGAACTCCATATCCTCCAATGAAACAACCATACCCCGAAAAGAGTAATCGTAATCCAGTCTTAGAAAGGTTGCTGTTAAGGAAGTTGAAAACCATAATGCTCTATTCAACAAAAATCAAAACCACAATGGCTCAGAGAAAATACCTCCGCAATACAAAACAGTAAACCCAAAATCCCAAATCAAAAACATACAAACAGAGCACATAGTACACTCGTTCACATCTACATACATACATGGCCACATACCCACAAGAACAGCAATACCCAAACCCATGGCCAAACAACCATAAACACACACACACACACACACACACACACACACACACACGACACAACCGAGAGAGAGATCACAAGAGGAAAAGAGTGTGAGAGAGAGAAATTGGGAGAGGGGAAGCACTAATCTGAGTAACATATCTTCTCACTGCAGGATTAGAAAACTCCATGTCATAGCCTCCTGAATTGTGGACAAGAATTCTTACCTTGCTTTTGCAGAAATAACAAAGTAATTTGGTCCATGAATAGTGCTCAAGTCCAAAACCTAAAATCAGGAAATAAAAAAAAAGGTTACAAATTTGCTCAGGGACATCATTTACATTCGCACATAAGCAGATGTGTTATAAATGGTCAAAGACAGGAACCAACCTCTTTAGTTTATTCTCAGTAAGTTGTGAGTTTAAATAATTGAAAGACAATCAAAACAGCAATTAGTGACATCAGAATTGAATGAGGGAGATCTTTGTTGTCCAACTTAGCATGGAGTTTCATTTGTGAGATTACAAATAAATCAGGGTACAATACACCCGAATTGCTCTGTTAAAATGTGTAACCCATTTTACTTTAATGAAAACAATACCATCACAATCTATTAAAATGTGTAACCCGTCCATGTAGATCTTATTGAACACATTGTCCATGCAGATCTTATTCTACGTAATGCTGCCATGCAATCAAGAAGACAATAAAATAGATGAAATAAAATAAGCATTTCAATGGTCACCCAACCAAGACTTGGGAACCTGCACATAGATGAAATAAAATATGAGTTGTAACAAGCCAAACAAAATATGAGTAAAAGAAAACTGAGGTAAGAATGACTTCGGTGACACTAACCTAAATAATAAAAACTACTCAAACTGTACAAATTCACAAATAAGACTGAGAAGCTACACCATCATGAGAATCACAGAATGTAGCACGGCCAATTGGAATGCCAGGGAGAAGGCCTGTGAAAGCTCTAAACAGAATGGATCTATAAAAGTAGGCAGGCAATAGTCGCACTAGAATACAAAGCATTTATGTATAAATAAGAATGTGACATAAGAAACCAAAGAAATAATTTTTTAAAAAAAGGATGAATTATTTGGTAAGCAGGTTGTTGGAATCAAAGCAACAGCTTTGGAAATTTATTAAAACACCAACCAAAAATTTGTGTTAGTAGCAGGCTTCAAAAACTACAACTAATGAAAAGCACAAAAGAAGAAAGATAAAATAAGAGTTGTAACAAAGAGAAATATTGTACCGGGACCGAAGGCTTGGTGCAGTCCAAGAACCTATCAAGGTTACATGAAAGGTTCTTTCAAACAAAAAAGCAAACATGTAGCATGAAACACCATAATACATATAAATAGAACCTCCTGGTGGTTCAAGTCTCCTAGCCAGCATTTTGGGGCTACTACCAAGGTATTTCTCCCTATAAAATTACCAAGTGTGTGTAATCTCCTGTCTCACACACCTAGTCAGGTGCACAAACTGCCCAGGACACTCGTGTTAGCCACACACCAAAAAATATATATATATATATATATATTTATAAGATCCACCGGTAGGTAAAGTACACATCACTTGACAATTGTCTAGAAAAATCAAAGTAAAAAGCTGCTACAATAAACAAAACCAAACCTGAAGTAACACAACACTTAAGCCCCAATGATCGATGTCATTCAGGGAAAAGTCCATAATTGGCTGAGCAATGGGACACAGTACTGGAAATATTCCATCAACAAAAACAGATCCATATTTCCATCCTCATCCTCTTAAAGAGACTCCTATACAAAGACAAAGAATCAAATACTTGAAGACCTTAATATTTCAACACATATCATACATCAAAAAAAGATGAGTTCATATTACAAAGAACCCGCTTCCTCTTTGCTAGAAACCATGACACAATGCACGCCATCATAAGCTCAACATATTACAAAGAAAAAGTATAGTATATAATGAAGAAAAGAATTTTTTTTTTTTAATCTTTAGCTGCCTATCTGATAAGTTTACCAAGATAAATTGGATGCTTGACTTGTTAAAAATCAAGACTAAGTTCATAATCATGACTGTTATCATACAATCAAGAACCACGCAAGGGAAGTCTGGTTCTTCTCTACAACTTATGCAGTAAGTTAACATGTTAAACAAGCAGCTGTGCAGTAGAAGTAATGGACATACACAAACACGCATGCTTGCACGCACAAGCATTAATTGATTACATATTGACACATGCACAGAAGCGTTAACTAGTTGCAAATCGACACATGCACATGAGCGCTATACGGTGCCACATTGCCTATTCTTTTAATGTGAAATATGCATAGTGTAAACAGTCAAATGGAGGGTAGCTTACCCCATATATGGTGGAACTTCATTGCTAGTTGAGTAACATGTCTTCTCTCCGCAGGATTAGAAAACTCCATGCTCATAGCCTCCAGAATTGCAGACAAGAATTCTTGCCTTGCTTTTGCAGAAATAACAAGGTAATTTGGTCCATGAATAGTGCTAAAGTCCCCAACTTAAAATGAGGAAAAAAAAAAGTTAAAAATTTTCTCAGGGACATCATTTACCTTCATACATAAGCAGATGTTATAAATGGTCAAAGACAGGATCCTACTCTCTTTAATTATTTCTCAGTAAGTTGTGAGTTTAAATAATTGAAAGACACTCAAATCAGCAATAAGTGACATCAGAATTGAAGGAGGGCTCATTTTTGTTGTCTCACTTCGCATGGAGTCTCATTTGTGAGATTACAACTAAATCAGGGTACAATACACCTGAATTGCTCTATTAAAATGATTAACCCTTATTACTTTAATGAAAACAACACCATCATAATCTATTAAAATGTGTAACCCGTGCATGAAGATCTTATTGTACACATCGTCCATGTAGATCTTATTGTACATAATGCTGCCATGCAATTAAGAAGACAGTATTTCCCTGTCAACAATTTCCAGAAATCAAAGCCAAAGAATGAAAAGCATTTCAATGGTCACCCAACCAAGACATGGGAACCTCTGCACATAGATGAAATAAAAAGTATTAAGTACATAAGTTGTGACAAGCCAAACAAAATACGAGTAAAAGAAAACTGAGGTAAGAATGACTTCTGTGACACTAACCTAAATAATAAAAACTACTCAAACTGTCCAAATTCACAAATAAGACTGAGAAGCTACAGCATCATGATAATCACAGAATGTAGCACAGCCAGTTAAAATGCCAGGGAGAAGGCCTGTGAAAGCTCTAAACAGAATGGATCTATAAAAGTAGGCAGGCAATAGTCACACTAGAAATAGAAAACAAAGCATTTATGTATAAATAAGAATGTGACATAAGAAAGAAAAAAAAAATTTAAAAAGAGGATGAGTTATTTGGTAAGCAGATTGTTGAAACCAAAGCAACAGCTGTAGAAATTTACAGAAACACCAACCAAAAATTTGTGTTAGTAGCAGGCTCCAAAAACTACAACTAATGAAAAGCACAAAAGAAGAAAGATAAAATAAGAGATGTACCTAAGAGAAATACATTACCAGGACCCAAGGCTTGGTGCAGTCCAAGAACCTATCAAGGTTAGTAGCAGGCTCCAAATACGAGTTTTGCAATGAATTACAAGAAAGGTTCTTTCAAACAAAAAAGCAAACATGTGATATGAAACAACATAATACATATCAATAGAACCTCCTAGTGATTCAAGTCTCCTAGCCAGCATTTTGGGGCTACTACCAAGGGTATTTCTCCCTGTAAAATTACCAAGTGTGTGCAATCTCCTGTCTCACACACCTAGTCAGGTGCACAAACAGCCCAGGACACACGTGTTAGCCACACACACCAACGCACGCCAACATAAGCTCAACATATTACAAAGAAAAATTATACTGCCTCCGTCCCATTTAGTTTGTCCTCTATTCCATTTTAGGATGTCTCGAAATATTGTCCTGTTTCTAATAATAAAAGTCATTAATTTACTAATGTTCCTATTATACCTCTATTTAATTTTCAAAACTACTCCATTTGAAAAGAAATTCAATTTTTTAATAAATTTATTTAAGAATAGTTTTGGAAGCTAATACATTTTTAAAAGTTAGACAAGACAATAAATAATGTTCCCTTAAAAAAAAGTTTGACTTTTCAAAAAGAACAAACTAAATGGGACAGAGGGAGTAGTATTTAATGAGCAAAAGATTTTTTTTTTTTTTTTTTTTTTTTTTTTCAATCTGTAGCTGCCTATCTGATAAGTTTACCAAGATAAATTGGATGCTTGACTTGTTAAGAATACAGACTAAGTACAAAATCATGACTGTCATCATACAATCAAGAACCATGCCAAGGAAGTCAGGTTCTTCTCCACAACTTATGCAGTAAGTAAAATGTTAAACAAGCAGCGGTGCAGTAGAAGTAATGAACATGCACAAACACACATGCTTGCACGCACAAGCATTAATTGATTGCATATTGACACATTCACAGAAGTGTTAACTAGTTGAAAATCGACACATGCACATGAGCACCATACCGTGCCACATTGCCTATCCTTTTAGACTAGCAAACAGCCCAGAGAAATTTCGCCAGATAACCACAAAACAAAAATATTGCAAAGAATGAGGATATCATATTCAATATTCATAACCCGACATTGCACTTACGAACTCATTATGACTCACTCAGGCAATACTCAGATTCCAGATTCTCAAGAAACCAAGCTGATCTTCAAAGAACCTCAGTTCAAAAAACTCTGTTATCAACCCCAACATAACTGAACTATTTAACAGAAACTCAAATCAAGATTTTGTTATTTACCACCATATCCTTGTTGACTCTATTGAGAATACTATCTCAAAGCCCCCTAAAAAAAATATATTAAAAGGTACCAACTTTAAATTTTTCCCATAATTTCTCACTAGCCAGACAGGGAAATAGAGAACCCAAACATGCCTTTTAACTACTAATGCATACAAGCAGAACATAACAATCAACCAAAAATAAACTAAGAAAACACTAAAACCAACATAATCCAACAAAAAATATAATATAAAATAAATAAATTAATACTCAAAACCTAAATCATACCCAAGTAAACTTTAATGCAATCTCTGACCTCAATTCCGAAATTTGAAGCAGACCAACATGAACAACCACAAAGGAAACAGTATTAAAAACATGAAATTGCCTCCGAAAATAAAAACACAAAAAAAGAAAAAAAATTAACACTCAAAACCTAAATCATACCCAGGTAAACCTTAACGCAATCTTATGAAGTGCTGAAGGAACTACTTAGTTCTAACTATATGCCATACCTTAAATTAACAACAAACTTGAAGAGAAAATCACTTGAGTCCCAGCCTTGAGTATAAAGCAATTAAGCATAGCTCTTTTTCATGCCAAAACTTGAATGGCACCACGAACCATTAAGAGATAGCTCCAACATGTACATAATGACCTACTAATTGACACAAAATAATTAATAAGCTAAAAAATCATTTAAATTGCAACAGTGGACTCTAATTGGAGAAACTCACTTGCTGCAATGTTGCAGAATGTTAACTTTGTTCCATAAATGCAAATATAACAAAATCTTATCTTTCAGAAATCCATGAACACAAAAATTATGTCACTTCTAGAATATAAAAATGTTTTGAATGAATCAAATGAAAACAGTCTCAGCCAGAAAGAAATACATTGCACATAGAGAATGTTTGAATCACTAGAGATGCAATTACTGGCTTTCTAAATTGTCTAAGGACATAAGGCATGAATCACTGGGAAAAATATATTGTATGCCATCATTCATTGTACAATCTTATCGCTACCTTTCCATTTTCAGTATTTAATTGGGAAAAAAGTTAATTAACACATTAAAAGCTTAAATCAGGGGTTTGCGGTCAGTGCATATTACCATCTCTTAGTTGGCCATAATGAGCAGCTTTTCCCTTGGAAAAGCATTTGAAAGCAGAAGATTCCCTCTAGGGTGGCTTTCTTTGTTTGGACCGCTGCCTTGGAGAAATGTCTAACAGTTGACAATTTAAGGAAAAGAAAGGTTTGCATTTTGGATTGGTGTTATATGTGCAAGCGTGATAGTGAAACTGTTGACCATCTTTTCCTTCATTGTCCGGTAGCTTTGGAGTTGTGGGATATGGTTTTTGGTTTATTTGGAGTTAGTTGGGTTATGCCAATGTCTGTTGTGGGGCTTTTTGCTTGCTAGCGAGGTCGTTTTGGTCGTCATCGTAATGGAGTTATTTGGATGGTGGTTCCTCATTGTTTGATGTGGTGTATTTGGAAAGAGAGGAATAGTGGGTGTTTTGAAGAATTTGAGCGTTCCATGCCTAATCTCAAGCTTCTTTTTTTCAGCACCTTATTGGACTGGGTCTCCGTGTGGAGAAACCATCCTTTTTCTTCCATTTTAGATTTGTTTGATGTTTGTAGTGTTCGTCTTTGATTTGTAATGTTTCCCTCCCCTGTATACTCCCTGTGTACTTGGGGGGGTCTTTGATTTGTAATGTTTCCCTCCCCTGTATACTCCCTGTGTACTTGGGGGTTCTCTCTTTTTATCTTCAATAAAGCTTTATTACTTATCAAAAAAAAAAAAAAAGTTTAAATCAGGTATAAAAGAAAGAAAAACAGCAATTACAATTTTTTCTTATGAAATAGTAATTTATTACTCCAAACACAAATGAAGTCTAGCAAACCAAAACAGGTTAAAAACAATGCCAAATATCTGATATGAACACCACTCTTAAGGATCTTTACATTGGGCAAACATCGACTACAAAAAGAAAGCAAATTTTCTACTAAAGGTAGTTGGCAAACTGAAATGAACATAAGTCATTCTAACCACAATGTCATTTTTTATTTTTATTAATTTCAAATTGGGAACAGTTAACATATCACAAGAATTTAAATTTTCAAATCCTTTCAAATAAGATTAATAAGCATTCAACTAGGAATTGATATAAAATGAATTGGTTTTCTGAGAAAGAGAAATTAGTCTCTCCACAGTCTCTCTCCACAGTAAGACATCGTCCTCATTTTGATGGTTGGGATCAATACAATCAAGAAATTCAAAATATGATGGACAATATAAAAGAGATATAACCTCTAGCACAGCATGGGAGAAGGAATTCATCTTCAACCAAGGTTTTTAAGCATTACTAATGTCTGACAATTAAGCGATTCAATTGATTGTCAAGTCTTTTAAACTCAACTATATTTTTTTCTAGCAAAAAATATTCAGAGATATCTACATTTCCCGATTCTCGCATAATCTCAACCTGGATTGAACTTAAATCTAACTAACAATTTTGAAAGTATAAGTTTTAATGTGAAATGTGCAAAGTGTAAACAGTCAAATGGAGGGTAGCTTACCCCATATATGGTGGAACATCATTGCTAGTTGAGTAACATATCTTCTCTCTGCAGGATTAGAAAAGGTTAGTAGCAGGCTCCAAAGACGGGTTTTGCAACGAATTACAGGAAAGGTTCTTTAAAACAAAAAAGCAAACATGTGGTATGAAACACCATAATACATATAAATAGAACTTCCTGGTGGTTCCAAGTCTCCTAGACAGCATTTTGGGGCTACTACCAAGGGTATTTCTCCCTATAAAATTACCCAGGTGTGTGTAATCTCCTGTCTCACACACCTAGTCAGGCACACAAACAGCCCTGGACACTCATTTTAGCCACACACACCAAAAAAAAAAAAAAAAATAAAACTTAAAAGATCCACAGATAGATAAAGTACACATCACTTAAAAATTGTTTAAAGAAATCAAAGTAAAACGCTGCTACAATAAACAAAACCAACAGGAAGTAACACAACGCAGAAGTCCCAATGATCAAGGTCATTTAGGGAAAAGTCCATAATTTACTCAGCAATGGGACTCAGTACTGAAAATATTCCATCAACAAAAACAGATCCATATTTCCATCCTCGTCCTCTTAAAGAAACTCCTATACAAAGACAAAGAATCAAATAATTGAAGACCATAATACTTCAACACATATCATGAATCAAATAAAGATGAGTTCACATTACAAAGAACCCACTTCCTCTTCGCTAGAAACTATGACACAATGCATGCCAACATAAGCTCAACATATTACAAAGAAAAACTATAGTATATAAAAAATAAAATAAAAAATCTGTAGCTGCCTATCTGATAAGTTTACCAAGATAAATTGGATGCTTGACTTGTTAAGAATCAAGACAAAGTTCAAAATCATGACAGTTATCATACAATCAAGAACCATGCCAGGGAAGTCAAGTTCTTCTCCACAACTTATGCAGTAAGTAAAATGTTAAACAAGCAGCTGTGCAGTAGAAGTAATGAACATACACAAACACACATGCTTGCACGCACAAGCATTAATTGATTGCATATTGACACAGGCACAGAAGTGTTAACTAGTTGAAAATCGACACATGCACAGGAGCACTATACTGTGCCACATTGCCTATCCTTTTAGACTAGCAAACAGCCCAGAAAAATTACGCCAGATAACCATAAAACAAAAATATTGCAAAGAACGAGGATATCATATTCAATATTCATAACCAGACATTGCATTTACAAACTCTTTATGACCCACTCAGGCAATACTCAGATTCCAGATTCTCAAGAAACCAAGCTGATCTTCAAAGAACCTCAGTTCAAAAAGCTCTGTTATCAACCCCAACAAAACTTAACTATTAACAGAAACTCAAATCAAGATTTTGTTATTTACCATATTATGCTTGATAACTCTATTGAGAATACTATCTCAAAGCCCCCAAAATAAAACAATATTAAAAGGTACCAACTTTAAAATTTTCCCACAATTTCTCACTAACCAAACAGAGAAATAGAGAACCCATACATGCCTTTTAACTACTAATGCATGCAAGCAGAACATAACAATCAACCAAAAAAAAACTAAAAAAAAAAACATTAAAATCAACATAATCCAACAAAAATTATAATATAAAATAAATAAATTAATACCCAAAACCTAAATCATACCCAGGTAAACGTTAATGCAATCTTTGACCTCAATTCCAGAATTTGAAGCAGACCCACATGAACAAGCACAAAGGAAACAGTATTAAAAAGGTGAAATTGCCTCCGAAAATAAAAACACAATAAAAAAAATTTAATATAAAAGAATAAATTAATACTCAAAACCTAAATCATACCCAGGTAAACCTTAACGCAATCTTTTGAAGTACTGAAGGAACTACTTGGTTCTACCTATATGCCATACCTTGAATTAACAACATACTTGAAGAGAAAATTACTTGAGTCCCAGCCTTGAGAATAAAGCAATTAAGCATAGCCCTTTTTCATGCTAAAACTTGAATGGCACCACGAACCATTAAGAGATAGTTCCAACATGTACATAATGACCTACTAATTGACATAAAATAATTAATAAGCTAAAAAATCATTTAAATTGCAACAGTGGACTCTAATTGGAGAAACTCACTTGCTGCAATGTTGCAGAATGTTAACTTTGTTCCATAAATGCAAATATAACAAAATCTTATGTTCTAAAAAATCCAGGAAAACAAAATTTATGTCACTTCTAGAATATAAAAATGTTTTGAATGAATCAGATGAAAACAGCACCACATGGTCTAGTCTCAGCCAGAAAGAAATAAATTGCAAATAGAGAATGTTTGAATCACTAGAAATGCAATTACTGGCTTTCTAAATTGTCTATGGAAAAAATGCATGAATCACTGGGAAAAATATATTGCATGCCGTCATTCATACTACAATATTATCACTACCTTTCCATTTTCAGTATTTAATCGGGAAAAAAGTTAATTAACACATTAAAAGTTTAACTCAGGTATATAAGAAAGAAAAACAGCAACTGCAATTTTTCTTATGAAATGGTAATTTATTACTCCAAACACAAATGAAGTCTAGCAAACCAAAACAGGAAAAAAACAATGTCAAATTCCTGATATGAACGCCACTCTAAGGATCTTTACATTGGGCAAACATCGACTACACAAATTTTCTACTAAAGGTAGTAGGCAAACTGAAATGAACATAAGTCATTCTAACCACGATGTCATTTTTTTTTATTAATTTCAAACTGGGAACAGTTAACAAATCACAAGAATTTAAATTTTCAAATCATTTCAAATGAAATTAATAAGCACTCAACTAGGAATTGATATAAAATGAATTCGTTTCTGAGAGAGAGAGAGAGAGAAATTAGTCTTTCCACAGTAAGACATCGTCCTCATTCCAACAGTTGGGATCATTACAATCAAGAAATTCAAAATATGATGGACAATATAATAGAGATATAATCTCTAGCACAGCATGGGAGAAGGAATTCATCTTCAACCAAGCTTTTTAAGTATTACTAATGTCTGACATTTAAGCGATTCAATTGATTGTCAAGTCATTTAAACTCGACTATATTTTTTCTAGCACAAAAATATTCAGAGAAATCTACATTTCCCGATTCTCTCATAATCTCAACCTGGATTGAACCCAACTCCTAATAACAATTTTGAAAGTGTAAGTTTTAATGTGAAGTGTGCATAGTGTAAACAGTCAAATGGAGGGTAGCTTACCCCATAAATGGTGGAACTTCATTATGACCAGTTCTTCGTTCATATTCCTAAGCAAAAACTAGAGTGGCATAACCGCAATCCTGTGATGGTTCAACCAAAGTTGCCAAACCAGAATTGGGAATCAAGATTTGAGATTGGATTCCCTGAATTTGAAAGGCAGCTTGGATCATGAGGAGTTTGTGGATTGGCTTAGCCAAGTTGAAGAGATCTTTGCTTGTTATATTCCAGAATCCAAGAAAGTTGAATTGGCAGCAACTAATTAGAGAGGCAAGGCAAGATCTTGGTGGGAGCAGTTAAAGATTCAAAGATTGCGGAAAGGAAAAACCAAGATTCATACTTGGGAGAAGATGAAACAGAAGCTTAGAGAGCAATTCTTGACTTAAAACTACAGCCACACCCTTTACAGCAAAGTGCAAATCCATGATGTCCATTTCCTCCAAAACGGCTGGACTGTTTCAGAAGCTTTCAATAGGGCAGTGCTCATTGAGAATCATCAAGTCAAGGGGGCACAATCAGTTCCTTTCAGTTCTAAAATCAATGCCCGAAGTGGTGATGCAACATCCAACTTCACCAAGAAGGTTGAAAATGGATCAAATGTTGCTAAATCAAGTAAGGCTTCCAAGGTACCAGCCAAGAACCAACCTGTTTTGTCGAAGGGTGAAACCTTGGTTATTGAAGAGATAGAAGATCAAGACTTTCTGGTTAAAGAGTTAGACGACCAAGACATTGGACATCTTGTTTCTAATAGCTACATTGAAGAACAGATTGGTGAGGGAGGACAAGAATTGACTGAATGCATAATAAGTATGGTAGAATCTGTGCATGGTCAGTATGTGGAAGAACAAGCAAATGCTGTTGTTAAGGAACCAAAGGCTGTTGTTAAGGAAGCAAATGACTCTCCATTAGCAACAGGGGTTATGCAAGTTCTAAAACAAGAAGCGGAGGATGATAGACAACATAAAGGTTATCTTCTTTGTGAGGAGGTAGCCATGAATGGGTTCCATCTTTTACATAGATTTGAAAAATTATATGAAGCTATCGTGGGCAAAAGGTGCAACACACACAGCATGCACAAGTTAGTGCATCCACACTCCTTGCAACCAAAGAAAGGGAAGGCAAGCCCCAAGCCAATGGTTAAGATGAAAAAGTGAGTCACCAGTGAAAGAATAAAGCCTTGTAGTGTCAAAATATGCATGATTGATCATTAGCAAGGCAAAACACATAATGTTCAATTTGGTGTACATGTTTTACAACTGAACAGTCAACCAAACTTGAGAACAAGTTTGCTTTCAAGAAAGGGAGTCCTCTTAATGCAGATGCATCTACATTGGTGTTTCATTTGTGCAGGACTTGGCTGTGCAGAAGCAGGACTTGGCTACTAAAGGCAGTTGGCAAACTGAAATGAACATAAGTCATTCTAACCACAATGTCATTTTTTCCTTATTAATTTCAAATCGGGAACAGTTAAAAGATCATGAGAATATAAATTTTGAAATCCATTCAAATGAAATTAATACGCATTCAACTAGGAATTGATATAAAATGAATTGGTTTTCTGAGAGAGAGAGAGAAATTAGTATTTCCACAGTAAGACAGCGTCCTCATTTTGATGGTTGGGATCAATACAATCAAGAAATTCAATATATGATGGACAATATACTAGAGATATAATCTCTAGCACAGCATGGGAGAAGGAATTTATCTTCAACCAAGGTTTTTAAGTATTACTAATACCTGACAATTAAATTAAGCGATTCAATTGATTGTCAAGTCTTTTAAACTCAACTATATTTTTTCTAGCACAAAAATAATCAGAGAAATCCACATTTCCTGATTCTCTCATAATCTCAACCTAGATTGAACTTAAATCCTAATAAAAAATTTGAAAGTGTAAGTTTTAATGTGAAATGTGCATAGTGTAAACAGTCAAAAGGAGGGTAGCTTACCCCCATATATGGTGGAACTTCATTGCTAGTTGGGTAATATATCATCTCTCTGCACGATCAGAAAACTCCTCCTGAATTGCAGATAAAATCATGAAAGGAAAAAAACATTTGTGGGGAAATTAACATGACCAAAATCACACACGTCGCAAGAGAAAAAGATATTTTACAGATAAAAGCAATTTAATTTCTTTTCTCCACCTTGCTTTGCTCCCTAAAGACATTGGCTCCAGCATTGATTTTTCACCAAAAATAGATGCACTTCATCTGCCATATACAATATCCAACAATAAGTAGTAACTTCAACCCAAAAATGGATTCGCTCCATCTTCCATATACAATATCAAAGGAGTACCTCCACATAATTTCTGCTTTTGATTTCTTACACTGCTTCATCATAAATGTTGGCAATGGAGAAGGATCCACCAGATTATGCAATCACACAAAACGGTTGTCAATAATTATGGAGAATAAAACAAATACTCAAAAGAAATCCAATTCTAAACAGAACAGAACAGATGAAGATGAGGAAAGAAAAATCTCAACCACAAATGAAAAAAATCTTCAACTTAAAAAGAGAGAGAGAAACAATAGATGGTGATTTATGAATAGCACACTTGTTATATTCTCGCAAAAGGATACGGTTAGGAAATGGAGTTTTGATTGAATTATTGAAATACGAATGTGAGAACAGCGCCCAATAATCGAAATTATCAAAACCCCATCGATTTCTGCTAATCATTCATAAGAAAAAAAACAACCAAACGTAATTCTAAATCTAAATCAAGTTAATTGAAATACCAGACCTACACTGTAAGTTTAAAAACAAAATTTAAAAATTTTACTACTAATGTTTTCAGAGGAAGACTTGTCTGGCGGTGGCAAAGTCTGTAAGGCTGTTTGTTACATATATGTGCATGTGCGTGTGGATTTGTTTTTTAAAATAGTAACAATTGAAAATTTGGCCATGCTTGATAGAATTTTGCCTCATGAGATTCTGTATCCAACGTCAAGTTTTCAGCATAATAATACAACCAAGTCCTCTTAATTAAATTAATATGTTTCTCTTTGATGTTGAAAGTTCATAGCCATTACTTGATGCTCACACAACTTTTTTTTGGCCAGAAAGATTTATACTATAGAAAGAAAACTTTTGTTTCTTTACAAAAAGTTGTCAACACTTCTTTTCCAACTACCCTACCTCTTGAAGTGGTAAACCAAAAACATCCAGTCCCATGGACATTGTACTGTCAGTGCCTGAAAACTAACAGCATGCAGAAATAAAACAAAGTGCGTGATCCAAACATTTCAGCCTATAATGAATATGAAGGAAATTAAATCACTTACAAAGAATCTTGAACTCCATATCCACCAATGAAACAAGCATGTGCAGAACAGAGTAATCATGATCCAGTCATTCAAAATTAAAGCACAAAGGACGCTGTTAAGGAAGTCGAAAACCATAACGCTTGCTATTGGACAAAAATCAAAACCACGCTGGTTCTGAGCAAATAAACATATCAAATGGGTTGTGAATCATGTGTTTTAAGGCCAAACATTGAGCAAACCTGAAGTTTCCCTGACCCAATGCCCTTAAGCAGCTGTGATGGACGAATTAAGGCCTGAAATTTTGCAGGGATGAATCAAAAATCAAATTAGAAATTGGTAGAGAGAAAAATTCACCTTAAAAGAGAGAGAGAGAGTGAGAGAATCACCAGATGGTGATTTATGAATAGCACCCTTGGTTATATTCTCGCAAAAGGCGTCGCAAACTGGGTGCAAAGATTGTCATGTACCCTATATATAGCTTTAAATTGTTGTGGCTAAAAAAGGCCACAAGTAGTCCTATAATGTCAACATAAAAAAAATGTTGGTTATAACAAAATTTGAAAATGCCATTTTTACCAGTCTTCATTTCAAAACACAATGAATTTTCACCAGTCTTTTTACCAGTCTTCATTTCAAAACACAATGAATTTTCACCAGTCTTTATCTCATGGCACATCTAAATTGTCTAGGAGGGGAAAAAATAGAATATATCAATACTCAATAATTTTCAACTTCCAAATAGAACCCAAAAAGGAACATCTATACAATTCACTTACAAAGAATCTTGAACTCCATATCCACCAATGAATCAAGCATGTGCAGAACAGAGTAATCACGATCCAGTCTTTTAAAATTAAAGCACAAAGGTTGCAGTTAAGGAAGTTGAAATCATAATTCTTGCTATTTGACAGGAATCAAAACCACGATGGTGCTGAGCAACTGAAAGTATCAAATGTAATGTGAATCTTGTGTTCAAGGTTAAAAATTGAGCATACCTGAAGTTTTCATGACCCAATGCCCTTGAGCAGCTGTGATGGATGAATTCACAACTAATTCCGCTTTTATCATCTACAACTCTGCCTCCGTCTCCCAATCTCATACCGAAACCCATAAATGATATCATTAGACAGAATCCCACTCACAAACTAAGAGTAATATTTATTGAAGGACTACAAATCATACCTGTGTAATCGATTAGTGGAGAAGAGAGAGGATTATGAAGTCTTGGATTGTTGTAGGTTGGATGCTTGACTGTTCAGGACTGATATTGAAACAGAGAAACGAAAAATAGAGGTAGATTGAAGGTTAAGGACACCAAAGATTAAAGAAGACCAAAGAGATGAAAAATAAAAAATAAATAGAAATTGAAACAAAAAAGAATCGCACATAATTTGGATATGTTGAAATAAGACAATGAAGCTAAAGTAACTGACATAATCACGAAGTGAAGCTAAAATAACATGTGCAAAAAATCAATAAACCTAAATTGAACAAACCTACAAAATTAAATCAAATAATTCCAATCACGAAAAAGAAGTAAAATCTGTACCTTGGAGTGCAGGGTGCATTCACATTTGGAGAAATAAATGTGAAGTTGTGCATATTTGCATTTGCAAAAGTCAAAAACCAAGAGATAACCAAAGTCCAAAATAACTACCAAATACACAAACAGACCATATATGAAAATGTGAAACAGACCATTTTTTGCATACAAAATGTTAAACAACAAAATCTAAACCCATGCACAAGACACAGAATTGAATGAGGGCTCATTTTTGTTGTCTCACTTTGCAAGGAGTTTCATTTGTGAGATCACAACTAAATCAGGGTACAATACACCAGAATTGCTCTATTAAAATGTGTAACCCATTTTACATTAACGAAAACAATACCATCATAATCTATTAAAATGTGTAACCCGTCCATGTAGATCTTATTGTACTTAATGCTGCCATGCAATTAAGAAGACAGTATTTCTCTATCAACAATTTCCAGAAATCAAAACGAACGAACAACAAGCATTTCAATGGTCTCCATACCAAGATTTGGGAACCTGCACATAGATGAAATAAAAAGTATCAAGTACATAAGTTGAAACAAGCCAAACAAAATATGAGAAAAAGAAAACTGAGGTAAGAATGACTTCTGTGATACTAACCTAAATAATAAACACTACTCAAACTTTCCAAAATCACAAATAAGACTGAGAAGCTACAGCATCATGATAATCACAGAATGTAGCATGGCCAGTTGGAATGTCGGGGAGAAGGCCTGTGAAAGCTCTAAACAGAATGGATCTATAAAAGTAGGCAGGCAATAGTCGCACTAGAAATAGAATACAAAGCATTTATGTATAAATAAGAATGTGACATAATAAAGAAAAAAAATAAATTTAACAAAAGGATGAATTATTTGGTAAGCAGATTGTTGGAACCAAAGCAACAGCTGTAGAAATTTATAGAAACACCAACCAAAAATTTGTGTTAGTAGCAGGCTCCAAAAACTACAACTAATGAAAAGCACAAAAGAAGAAAGATAAAATAAGAGATGTACCTAAGAGAAATACTGTACCCGGACCAAAGGCTTGGTGCATTCCAAGAACCTATCAAGGTTAGTACAAGGCTCCAAAGACGGGTTTTGCAATGAATTACAAGAAAGGTTCTTTCAAACAAAAAAGCAAACATGTGGTATTAAACACCATAATACATATAAATAGAACCTCACGGTGGTTCAAGCCCTCCTAGCCAGCATTTTTGGGCTACTACCAAGGGTATTTCTCCCAATAAAATTACCGTGTGTGTAACCTCCCATCTCACACACCTAGTCAGGTGCACAAACAGCCCTGGACACTCATGTTAGCCACACACACCAAAACAAAACCAAAAAAAAACTTACAAGATTGACCAATAGATAAAGTACACATCACTTAATAATTGTTTAGAGAAATCAAAGTAAAAAGCTGCTACAATAAACAAAACCAAACCTGAAGTAACAATACACATAAGCCCCAATGATCGAGGTCGCTCAGGGAAAAGTCCATAATTTGCTGAGCAATGGGACTCAGTACTGGAAATATTCCATCAACAAAAACAGATCCATATTTCCTTCCATGTCCTCTTAAAGAAACTCCTATACAAAGACGAAGAATCAAATACTTGAAGACCTCACCCTAATACTTCAACACATATCATGAAGCAAATAAAGAAGAGTTCATATTACAAAGAACCCACTTCCTCTTTGCTAGAAACTATGACACAATGCAGACCAACATAAGCTCAACATATTACAAAGAAAAATTATAGTATATAATGAAGAATAGATTTTTATTTTTTTAAATCTGTATCTGCCTATCTGATAAGTTTACCAAGTTAAATTGGATGTTTGACTTGTTAAGAATCAAGACTAAGTTTAAAATCATGACCGTTATCATACAATCAAGAACCATGCCAGGGAAGTCAGGTTCTTCGCCACAACTTATGCAGTAAGTTAAAATGTTAAACAAGCATCTGTGCAGTAGAAGTAACAAACGTGCACAAACACACACGCTTGCAAGCACAAGCATTAATTGATTGCATATTGACAAATGCACAGAAGTGTTAACTAGTTGCAAATCGACACATTGCCTATCCTTTTAGCCTAGTAAACGGCCCAGAGAAATTTTGCTAGATAACCATAAAACAAAATATTGCAAAGAATGAGGATATCATATTCAATATTCATAACCAGACATTGCATTTACGAACTCTTTACGACTCACTCAAGCAACACTCATATTCCAGATTCTGAAACCAAGCTGATCTTGAAAGAACCTCAGTTCAAAAAACTCTGTTATCAACCCGAACATAACATAACTTAACTTACCATCATATCCTTGTTGACTCTATTGAGAATACTATATCAAAGCCCCCCAAAAAAATACAATATTAAAAGGTACCAACTTTACAATTTTCCCACAATTTCTCACTAGCCAAACAGGGAAATAAAGAACCCAAACATGCCTTATAACTACAAATGCATGCAAGCAAAACATAACAATCAACCAAAAATAAACAAAAAAAAATATTAAAATCAACATAATCCAACAAAAATTACAATATAAAATTAATTAATTAATACTCAAAACCAAAATCATACCCAGGTACACCTTAATGCAATTGTTGACCTCAATTCCAGAATTTGAAGCAGACCCACATGAACTTACACAAAGGAAACAGTATTAAAAATGTGAAATTGACTCCGAAAATAAAAACACATAAAATAAAAAAATTCAATATAAAAAATAAATTAATACTCAACCTAAATCATATCCAGGTAAACCTTAATGCAATCTTTTGAAGTATTGAAGTAACAACTTGCTTCCACCGATATGCCATACCTTGAAATTAACAACATACTTGAAGAGAAAATTACTTGAGTCCCAGCCTTGAGAATAAAGCTACTAAGCATAGCTCTTTTTCATGCCAAAACTTGAACAGCTCCATGAACCATTAAGAGATAGTTCCAACATGTACATAATGACCAACTAATTAACATAAAATAATTAATAAGATAAAAAATCATTTAAATTGCAACAGTGGAATCTAATTGGAGAAACTCACTGCAATGTTGCAGAATGTTAACTTTGTTCCATCAATGCATATATAACAAAATCTTATCTTTTAGAAATCCATGAAAACAAAAGTTATGTCACTTCTAGAATATAAACAGAGAATGTTTGAATCACTAGAGATGCAATTACTGGCTTTCTAAATTGTCTAAGGACATAATGCATGAATCACTGGGAAAAATATATTGCACACCTTCATTCTTTGTACAATCTTATCACTACCTTTCCATTTTCAGTATTTAATTGGGAAAAAAGTTAACACATTAAAAGTTTAACTCAGGTATAAAAGAGGGAAAAACAAGAACTACAATTTTTTCTTATGAAATAGTAATTTATTACTCCAAACACAAATGAACTCTAGCAAACCAAAATAGGACAAAAACAATGTCACATTCCTGATATTAACACCACTCTAAGGATCTTTACATTGGGCAAACACCGACTACACAAAGAAATCAAATTTTCTAATGAAGGCAGTTGGCAAACTGAAATGAACATAAGTCATTCTAACCACAATGTCATTTTTTCTTATAAATTTCAAATCGGGAACAGTTAACAGATCATGAGAATTTAAATTTTGAAAACCATTCAAATGAAATTAATACGCATTCAACTAGGAATTGATATAAAATGAATTGGTTTTCTGAGAGAGAGAGAAAGAAAGATTAGTATTTCCACAGTAAGACATCGTCCTCATTTTGATGGTTGGGATCAATACAATCAAGAAATTCAAAAAATGATGGACAATATAATAGGGATATAATCTCTAGCACAGCATGGGAGAAGGAATTTATCTTCAACCAAGGTTTTTAAGTATTACTAATGTCTGACCATTAAATTAAGCGATTCAATTCATTGTCAAGTCTTTTAAACTAAACTATATTTTTTCTAGCACAAAAATAATCAGAGAAATCCACATTTCCTGATCCTCTCATAATCTCAACCTGGATGGAACTTAAATCCTAATAACAATTTTGAAAGTGTAAGTTTTAATGTGAAATGTGCATAGTGTAAACAGTCAAATGGAGGGTAGCTTACCCCATATATGGTGGAACTTCATTGCTAGTTGAGTAACATATCATCTCTCTGCATGATTAGAAAACTCCTCCTGAATTGCAGATAAAATCATGAAAGGAAAAAAACATTTGGGGGGAAATTGACATAACCAAAACCACACAAGTTGCGAGAGAAAAAGATATTTTACAGATAAAAGCAATTTAATCCTTTTCTCCACCTTGCTTTACTCCCTAAAGACATTGGCTCCAACAATAAGCAGGAACTTCAACCCAAAAATGGATTCGCTCCATCTTCCATATACAATATCAAAGGAATACCTCCACATAATTTCTGCTTTTGATTTCTTACACTGCTTCAACATAAATGTTGGCAACGGAGAAGGATCCACCAGATTATGCAATCACACAAAAACAGTTGTCAATAATTATGGAGACTAAAACAAATACTCAAAAGAAAACCAATTCAAAACAGAACAGAAGAAGAAGAAGATTAGGAAAGAAAAATCTCAACCACAAATGAAAAAAATCTTTAACTTCAAAAGAGAGAGAGAGAGAGCGAGAGAGAGAGAGAGAGAGAAACAACAGATGGTGATTTATGAATAGCACGCTCAGTTATATTCTCGCAGAAGGATACAGTTAGGAAATGGAGTTTTGATTGAATTATTGAAATACAAATGTGAGAACGGCGCCCAATAATTGAAATTATCAAAACCCCATCAATTTCTGCAAATCATTCATAAGAAAAAACAGCCAAACGTAACTCTAAATCTAAATCAAGTTAATTGAAATACCATTCCTAACCTGTAGGTTTATAAAACAAAATTTAAAAACTTTACCGGTAATGTTTTCCAAAGAAGACTTGTCTGGCGGTGACAAAGTCTGTAAGGCCGTTCCTTATATATATGTTCTTGTGCGAGTAGGTTAGTTTTCTAAAATAGTAAAAATTGAAAATTTATTCATGCTTGATAGAATTTTACCTCATGAGATTCTGTATGCAACGTCAACTTTGCAGCATAATAATACTGCCAAGTCCTCTTAATTAAATTAATAAGTTTCTCTTTGATTTTGAAAGTTCATAGCCATTACTTGATGCTCACACACAACTTTTTTTTGGTCAGGAAGATTTATACTATTGAAGGAATATTTTTATATCTTTACAATAAGTTATCAACACTTCTTTTCAAATTATACAAAACTCTACCTCTTGAAGTGAGAAACCAAAAACATCCAGTCCCATTTTTTTATGGGACATTGTACTGTTGGTTCCTGAAAACTAACAGGCAAAAATTATATAAAACAAAGTGCATGATCAGAAAATTTCAGCGTATAATGAACATGAAAGAAATTAAATCACTTACAAAGAATCTTTAACTCCATATCCACCAATGAAACAAGCATGTGCAGAACAGAGTAATCATGATCCAGTCTTTCAAAATTAAAGCACAAAGGTTGCTGTTAAGGAAGTTGAAAACCATTATGCGTGCTATTAGACATAAATCAAAACCACTGGTTCCAAGCAAATAAACATATTAATTGGGTTGTGAATCTTGTGTTTAAGCCTAAAAATTGAGCAAACCTTAAGTTTCCCTGTCCCAATGCCCTTAAGCAGCTATGATGGATGAATTCAGGCCTGAAATTTTGTAGGGATGAATCAAAAATCAAATTAGAAATTTGCAGAGAGAAAAGAATACCTTAACCTAAAAAGAGAGAGAGAGAGAGAATCAACAGATGGTGATTAATGAATGGCACACTTGGTTATATTCTCGCAAAAGGATACGGTTAGGAAAAGGAGTCTTGATTGAATTATTGAAATACAAATGTGAGAGCAATGCGCCCAATAATTGAAATTATCAAAACCCCACAAATTTCTGCTAATCATTCATAAGCTAAAACAACCAAATGTAACCCTAAATCTATATCAAGTTAATTGAAATACCATACCTAACCGGTAAGTTTATAAAACAAAATTTAAAAACTTAACCAGTAATGCTTTCAGGGAAAGACTTTTGACTGGCAGTGGCAAAGTCTGTAAGACCATTGCTTATATATGTGCGTGTGTGGGTTTGTTTTTTAAAATAGTAAAAATTGAAAATTTGGCCAAGCTTGATAAAATTTTGCCTTGCTTTAGCAGAAATAACAAAGTAATTTGGTCCATGAATAGTGCTTAAGTCCACAACCTAAAATGAGGAGAAACAACAGTTAAAAATTTGCTCAGGTACATCATTTACATTCATACATAAGCAGATGTTATAAATGGTCAAAGACAGGATCCTACTCTCCTTAATTGAATGAAGGCTCATTTTTGTTGTCTCACTTTGCATGGAGTTTCATTTGTGAGATTACAACTAAATTAGGGTACAATACACCCGAATTGCTCTATTAAAATGTGAATCCCATTTTCCTTTAATAAAAACAATACTATCATAATATCAACAATAAGGAACAGAATTATAAAAATCAGGAAAGCAAACCATATCACATTATTAAGGACTAGGAGCCCCAGCATAATAGATGGGTAGTTCAATTTGGAGCCAAATCTGACCACCTTCCTGCCACTTGCTTAATATCTCTACTTTTTATGCTCACACACATCCCCTCCCCATTCCAGCATAGGATTTCAGATAGCTACTTTTTGGTCAGAATTTTTATAATCAAATATAAAAATTCTAACCTACACCATTCACATTCATTGACTATTCTATGTTATTAAAGCTATACTGGTTGCTTAGGCTGCCAGTGCTGCCAAAAGCATATCATGTATAACATGTCATAAATTGTACTATTATATTTTTTGTAAATAATTTCACGTGTGCTTAATTAGGCCATTTAAGTTGAATACTTCAATGTTCTCTCACATAAGTAAGTGAATCTGTTACCAGCTTTACCACAAGCATGGCCATGTAAAAATATAGGAGTTATTACCATAATTTATGGTTAATTTCATTTTTATAGATTACAGGAAAACTGAAAACACACCATTTGATTTTTATATTACCATTCAATATTATGATCATCAATTCTAACTTAAGAGATGCATGCACTTATTATTTATTCTTTATAGAGTGAAATTTTACATTACAAAAAGCAAAACTTGAGAAAGTAAAAGGGATCATTTATGAGGTTATCTAAACCATGAAACACTGAGAACCAACAACATTACAAATATCCAACTAATCATATGTATAGAATAGAGTTTTCAAATGTTATTATTTAATAATTTTCTCTATGAACTCTGCAACTAATTAACATTGAGCACAAATATGCAGTTACAACATAAAGTAGTGCCCATAAAGTCAAACATACACATCACATTAAAACAAAGCACAGAGAGAGGTTCAGGGATATGGGATTAAGGGTTCATTACTTACATCCTTGTTTTTCTACCAAGTAAATCATACAAATTATAAGTTCTTTAAAATTTCCAAGTTTTTCTGCATATGTAATAGTCATGAAAATAAATTTTCAAAGGAATGATAGAATTGTGTCTTCATGTGTGCATGTGCAATGTGCGTGCTCTTGTTTGAAGTAGCACTAGTAGTGCAAAGAGTAAAATAATGGGAGAAAAGGGAACGAGTCACAAAACACCACTGACAAGGCAAGTTAAGAGAGTAAGTTACAGTATTTCATTTAACATTTTTATTTCTATTTTCTAATATCTTGCTAAGTTTAAAATTCTCCCACATTTTCTCACTAGCCAAACAGGGAAGAAGAGAACCCAAACATTAAAATTTTCCCACATTTTCTCACTAGACAAAAAATTTCTAACTTGTATTAACTACTAATGCATGCAAGCAGAACATAACAACCCACCAAAAATAAACTAAACAAAAAATAAAATAAAATCAACATAATCCAACAAAACAAAACAAAAAACTGATGAGAATCAAATCAAAAACCCTAACCCCAACAGAAAGAAAAGAGAAAAGACAGCAATAGAGAGAAGTTTTCTTTTCTTTTCTTTTCTTTTTTTGCCTGTTTAGAACAAAGAGAGAATAAATATAACAAGAGGAATTATTTTAATTTATAAGGGAGAGCCATATGATGAACAAATTAAAATTTTGAAAGCCAACATAGATGAAAAAATTAATTTGCAACAGCAAATTCTTAAGGCAAGCCAGTATTCAACTTTAGGAGTCTATACATTCTTTTCAGCATTAGAGCTTTAGATGTTATTGTGACTTTCCACCAAGGGCCAATTATACCGAAAATAATGTTACTTAAAAGTAAATAAGCAGAACCTCACCAACATGTTTGATATAAACACAAGTCAAAAACATACCCAACAAAACTATTTAAATGTAAATAATCAAGATCTCACCAACATGTTTAATATAAACATAGGTCAGACACTTACCCAACAAAACTTCCAGAGAGCAAAACCGTAAAGACACATAACAGAAGCATACAAAAACAAAATTACAACTCAACACAAAACCAGAACAAACAAAAAATCCTAAAGAGTGAAGAACAATTACATCTCTAAACAAGCAATTAACAACAAAATTACTAAATTTCAAGACGTTTTATCAACATAGCAAATATTAACTTCTGGAACCTATAAATAGGGCCACATACCAAAACCACCAACCAAATTATAGCACAAGTTTGGAACAGAGGAAGCAACCAAGATGACCAAATTTAGTAGTGAAATAAAGTAGAAAAGTGCATTTATGAGATAGTGGAAACCTAAGCAAACCTCAACTCCAAAAAAATCATGCTTTACAATCTAAGAAGTTCGAAATTCAGATCTATAACACCTTTCCTCTTAACCACTTTCAAGTAACTAAACAGCTTTCCTGCTAATTACACAAACTCCAACTGTTTACGCAAGGAAACATCATAAATCAAAAGCAACAAATCCAAAACTTAAATCTTACTCTACAACATCACACATTTTCAAAAACAATAAAGGAGCTGGGACACAGCGTGAGATTTTACCTGAGGAAAACCTTGGGCTGCATCAAGAACGCCTTCCTCCAGCTGCAATGTACATAAACGGCAATTTTAGAAGCAGAACAAAAAAGCCTTGGAATCATAGTATACATAAAGGGTAGGGAGATATGAGATCTGATGAAACATATTCACCCATGGGTAGGGTTTGTCCAGATTGATAGAACTTTATCCATGATCATTTGTATAAATTGGCGCTTGGGTTTGTACAAAATATTTTCAGGTCATCTATCTAACTTCATTTAACATTAACAATTTTCCGAGCCAAGCTTGTAAAGACGATATTGGATTGGAGTTGGGATTAGCAAGTAAATATTCTGTTAGCAAGGGAAATGACATAGAAATCAAGTATGAAAACATCTAAAAATGCTGATACTGATGAAAATTAATATCTATAAATGAGGTATCAGAAAATTTGGTCAAAGACATATCCAATGAAACATGTGAGCGAAGGAAAGAAATTAAACTAAACAATATATTTGAGAAAATGGAATTGAAATTCAAATATTGTTCTGATAGTAGAATCCTAATTGTTCTTCAATATAGTAGACATATGA
Source organism: Castanea sativa (assembly GCF_040712315.1). Lineage (NCBI taxonomy): Eukaryota > Viridiplantae > Streptophyta > Magnoliopsida > Fagales > Fagaceae > Castanea > Castanea sativa. The sequence continues at coordinate 30,956,435 of NC_134024.1, read as the reverse complement.
AACACAAAGGAGCACTAATATGAGCATGTGAAAACTCACAATATTTCCACAAGTGCAAGCACAAAAACGTACCGAGATATGTAATTTTTTCCATCTCAATGATAAGCATCTCTTCGCAGTGGATCACTTAAAATTTGATATGCTTCACATAATACCTGCTAACATAAACAATAATAAAGGAACTCGGAAATAAAAACATAATCTCTTTGTATGGTTTTAATATTGGCAACAAAGTACTCCGGGAAGAATCACAGAGAAGGAAAAGAAAACATGATTTCATTTATTATGATTCATTTAAAATGAGATATGTGCCTGGAAAAATCAAGGAGTGGAGATCATGTTTTGCTCCCTATGATAATTACAAATATCAGGCAGTAAACTTGAAGCAATACATGATAGAGCAAAATACTTTGCATCAAGCATAAGAACTTTTAATTCAAACTTAAAAACATCTAAAAAGAAATTTTTGGAAATCCATTCAAGCAAATTTATTATAATTTACACCAAGGGTCATTCATCATATATTTATGATGGGTGACTGTTTTGTTATGATCAAATTGGTCCCACTGATACACCAAGGGCCATTCATCATATATTTATGATGGGTGACTATTTTGTTATGATCAAATTCATCGAAAACCAATTCTAAAAAGAACAGAAAAAGAAGATTAGGAAAGAAAATCTCAACCACAAATGAAAAAATTCCACAACCTAGAGAGAGAGAGAGAGAGAGAGAGAGAGAACAAATGGTGAATTATGAATAGCACACCTGGTTATATTCTCGCAAAAGGATATAGTTAGGACAAGGAGTTTTGAATGAATTATTGAAACACAAATGGGAGACCAATGCGCCCAATAATTGAAATTATCGAAACCCCATCAATTTCTGGTAATCATTCATAAGAAAAAACAACCAAACATAACCCCAAATCTAAATCAAGTTAATTGAAATACCATACCTAACCGTTAAGTTTATAGAACAAAATTTAAAAACTTTACCGGTTTCAGAGAAAGACTTGTCCGGCAGTGGCAAAGTCGGTAAGACCGTTCCTTCTGTGTGTGTGTGGGGGGGGGGGGGGGGGTTTGATTTTAAAAATAGTAAAAATTGAAAATTTGACCATGCTTTATAGAATTTTGCCTTATGAGATTTTGTATGCAACATCAAGTTTTCAGCATAATAATACTGCCAAATCCTCTTAATTAAATTAATAAGTTTCTCTTTGATTTAGGAAAGTTCATAGCCATTACTTCATGCTCACACATCTTCTTCTTTTTTTACCAGGAAAATATATACTATTGAAGGAAAATTTTTAATTCCTTACGAAAAGTTGTCAACACTTCTTTTCCAATTATACAAAACTCTACCTCTTGAAGTGGGCAACCAAAAACATCCAGTCCCATTTTTTTTTATGGGGAGATTGTACTGTTGGTGCCTGAAAACTAACAACACGCAAAAATTATATAAAACAAAGTGCATGATCAGAAAATTTCAGCCAATAGTGGATATGAAAGAAATTAAATCACTTACAAAGAATCTTCAACTCCATATCCACCAATGAAACAAGCATGTGCAGAACAGAGTAATCATGATCCAGTCTTTTAAAATTAAAGCACAAAGGTAGCTGTTAAGGAAGTTGAAAACCATAATGCTTGCTATTCAACAGAAATCAAAACCACGATGGTTCTGAGCAAATAAACATATCAAATGTAATGTGAATCTTGTGTTTCAGGTTAAAAATTGAGCAAACCTGAAGTTTCCATGACCCAATGCCTTGAGCAGCTGTGATGGACGAATTCAGGGCTGAAATTTTGTAGGGATGAATCAAAAATCAAATTAGAAATTTGCAGAGAGAAAAGAATACCAAAACCACAACTAATTCCGCTTTCATCATCTACTACTCAGCCTCCCATCTCCCAATCTCATACCGAAACCCATAAATGATATCATTAGACAGAAACCCATTCACAAACTCAGAGTAATATTTATTGAAGTACTATGAATGATACATGTGTAATCGATTAGTGGAGAAGAGAGAGGATGACAAAGTCTTGGATTGTTGTAGGTTGGATGCTTGATTGTTCAGGACTGATGCTGGAACATAGATACGAAAAATAGAAGGAAATTGAAGGTTAAGGACACCAAAGATTCAAGAAGACCAAAGAGAAGATGTAAAAGCCCATACTAAGTAATAAGATGCCCATATGCTGTCATTCCAAATAGGACATTCACTACCACATAAAACTCAAAATGAAAAATAAAAAATAAATAGAAATGGAAACAAAAAGCAAACACACATAATTTGGATATGTAGAAATAATATAATGAAGCTAAAGTAACTGACACAATCACAAAGTGAAGCTAAAATAACATGTGCAAAAATCCAATAAACTTAAATTGAATAAACCTATAAAATTAAATACAATCACAAAAAAGAAGTAAAATCTGTACCTTGGACTGCAGGGTGCATGCAGATTTGGAGAAAAAGATGTGAAGTTGTGTATATTTGCATTTGCGACAGTCAAAAACCAAGAGATAACTAAAGTCCAGAATAACTACCAAATACACAAACAGACCATAAACAAAAATTTTATATATGATTGAGATCAAATTAATTTGCATTTTAAAATTTGTAAATTACAGTAAAAAAAAATCCCTTATTCATGCCATTTTTTGCATACAAAATACGAAACAACAAAATCTAAACCCATGCACAAAACAAAAATTGAAGGAGGGCTCATATTTGTTGTCTCACTTTGCATGGAGTTTCATTGTGAGATTACAACTAAATCAGGGTACAATACACCCAAATTGCTCTATTAAAATGTGTAACCAATTTTACTTTAATGAAAACAATACCATCATGATCTATTAAAATGTGTAACCCATCCATGTAGATCTTATTGTACACATCGTCCATGTACTTAATGCTACCATGCAATTAAGAAGACAGTATTTCTCTGTTAACAATTTCCAGAAATCAAAACCAAAGAATGATAAGCATTTCAATGGTCTCCCAACCAAGACTTGGGAACCTGGACATAGATGAAATAAAAAGTATTAAGTACATAAGTTGTAACAATCCAAACAAAATTTGAGTAAAAGAAAACAGAAGTAGGAATGACTTCTGAGATAGTAACCTAAATAATAAAAACTACTCAAACTGTCCAAATTCACAAATAAGATTGAGAAGCTACAGCATCATGATAATCACAGAATGTAGCACAGCCAGTTGGAATGTCAGAGAGAAGGCCGGTGAAAGCTCTAAACAGAATGGATCTATAAAATTAGGCAGGCAATAGTCGCACTAGAAATAGAATACAAAACATTTATGTATAAATAAGAATGTGACATAAGAAAGAAAAATAGCTAAATTTAAATAAAAAAATAAAAAAAGGATGAATACATAAAAAAGGATGAATTATTTGGTAAGCAGATTGTTGAAACCAAAGCAACAGCTGTAGAAATTTATAGAAACACCAACCAAAAATGTGTGTTAGTAACAGGCTCCAAAAACTACAACTAATGAAAAGCACAAAAGAAGAAAGATAAAATAAGAGATGTACCTAAGAGAAATGCTGTACCGGGACCAAAGGCTTGGTACAGTCCAAGAACCTATCAAGGTTAGTAGTAGGCTCCAAAGACGGGTTTCCAATGAATTACAGGAAAGGTTCTTTCAAACAAAAAAGTAAACATTTGGTATGAAAACACCAAAATACATATAAATAGAACCTCCTGGTGGTTCAAGTCTCCTAGCCAGCATTTTGGGGCTACTACCAAGGGTATTTCTCCCTATAAAATTACCAAGTGTGTGTAATCTCCTGTCTCACACACCTAGTCAGGTGCACAAACAGCCCTGGACACTCGTCTTAGCCACACACCAAAAAAAAAATTCATAAGATCCACCGATAGATAAAGTACACATCGCCAGATAACCATTAAACAAAATATTGCAAAGAACGAGGATGTCATATTCAATATTCATAACCAGACATTGCATTTACAAACTCTTTATGACTCACTCAGGCAATACTCAGATTTCAAGATTCTAAAGAAACCCAGCTGATCTTCAAAGAACCTCAGTTCAAAAGACTGTTATTAACCCCAACATAACTATTTAACAGAAACTCAAATAAATATTTTGTTATTTACCATCATATCCTTGTTGAGTCTATTGAGAATACTATCTCAAAGCCCCCCCAAAAAAAAAATATTAAAAGGTACCAACTTTAAAATTTTCCCACAATTTCTCCCTAGCCAAACAGAAAAATAGAGAACCCAAACATGCCTTTTAACTACTAATACTTACAAGCTGAACATAATAATCAACCAAAAATTAACTAAAAAAAATTAAAATCAACATAATCCAACAAAATTAATGATATAAAATAAATTAATTAATACCCAAAACCTAAATCATACCCAGGTAAACCTTAATGCAATCTTTGAGAAATCAACCAAAGAACAGAGAAATCAAAACCAACCAGACCCATGAGAAATCAACCAAAGAACAGAGAAAGCAAAACAGCCCGTACCCATGAGAAATCAACCCAAAGAACAGAGAAATCATAACCAACCCATACCCACAAGAAATCAACCCAAAGAACACAGAGAAATCAAAACCAACTCATACCCATGAGAAATCAAACCAAAGAACACACAGAGAAATCAAAACCCAAAACACAAACCACAATCCAAAACTACAAAAATCAAAAAGCACAAATAAGTCCACAAACCCAAGATTTAAAAGATGACAAGAGATGGAACACTAAAAAAAAAAAAGACTGTAACTATGGCAAGCCTTACTTCTTGCAAACCCGTTTTCACAACCTCCGCAATACGAAACAGTAAACCCAAAATCCCAAATCAAAAACATACAAACAGAGCACACATTATGCTCATTCACATCTACATACATACATTGCCACATACCCGCAAGAATAGTGATACCCAAACCCACAGCCAAACAACCATAAACACGAACAGACGCAACACAACCGAGAGAGAGAGAGATCGCAATGGGAAAAGAGAGAGAGAGAGAGAGAGAGAGAGAAATTGGGTGGGACTATTCAATAATGTAATTTAAAAACCTAAAACAGAAAAACTGTAATGATATGTTTGAGAGAGAAATTGAGCAAGGGGAAGCACTAATCTGAGTACATATCTTCTCTCTGCAGGATTAGAAAACTCCATGTTCATAGCCTCCTGAATTGCGGACAATAATTCTTGCCTTGCTTTTGCAGAAATAGCAAGGTAATTTGGTCCATGAATAGTGCTCAAGTTCCCAACCTAAAATGAGGGGAAAAAAATTAAAAATTTGCTCAGGGATATCATTTACATTTGTACATAAGATAAATAGTCAAAGACAGGAACCTACCTCTTTAATTTATTCTCAGTAACTTGTGAGTTTAAATAATTGAAAGACACATTCAAAACAGCAAATAAGTGACATCAGAATGGAATGAGGGCTCATTTTTGTTGTCTCAGTTTGCATGGAGTTTCGTTTGTGAGAATACAACTAAATCAGGGTACAATACACCCGAATTGCTCTATTAAAATGTGTAACCCATTTTACTTTAATGAAAACAATACCATCATAATCTCAACAATCAGGAACAGAATTATAAAAATCCGGAAAGCAAACCATATCACATTATTAACGACCAGAAGCCCCAGCATAACAAATGGGTATTTCAATTTGGAGCCAAAACTGACCACCTTCCTGCCACTTGCTTAATATCTCTACTTTTTATGCTCACACACATCCCCTCCCCATTCCAGCATAGGATTTCAGATTGCAACCTTTTTGGTCAGAATTTTTATAATCAAATATAAAAATTCTAACCTACATAAAACACATACAATTCCCATTCATTGACTATTCTATGTTATGAAAGTTAAACTGGTTGCTTAGGCTGCCAGTGCCACCAAATGTACATCATGTATAACACGTCATAACTTTTATTATAGTTTTTGTAAAAAATTTCAGGTGTGCTTAATTAGCCCATATAAGTTGAATACCTCAATGTTCTCTCACATAAGTAACTGAATCTGTTACCAGTTTTACCACAAGCATGGCCATCTAAAAATATAGGAGTTATTACCATAATTTATGGTTAATTTCATTTTTATAGATTACAGGAAAACTGAAAACACACCATTTGATTTTTGTTTTATCATTCAATATTATGATCATCAATTCTAACTTAAGAGATGCATGCACTTATTATTTATTCTTTATAGAGTGAAATTTTACATTACAAAAAGAAAAAAAAAATGAGAAAGAAAAAGGGATCATTATGAGGTTATCTAAAGCATGAAACACTGAGAACCAACAATATTACAAATTTCCAAGTTTTTCTGCAGATGTAATAGTCATGAAAAAAAAGAATCACAGGAATGATAGAATTGTATCTTCATGTGTGCATGTGTGATGTGCGTGTTCGTGTTTGATGCAGCACTAGTAGTACAGAGAGCAAAATAATGGGGGAAAAGGGAATGAGTCACAAAACTCCATGGACGAGGCAAGTTAAGAGGGTAAGTTACAGTATTTCATTTAATATTTTTATTTCTATTTTCAAATATCTAGCCAAATTTAAAATTTTCCCACATTTTCTCACTAGCCAAACAGGGAAATAGAGAACCCAAACATTAAAATTTTCCAACGTTTTCTCACTAGCCAAACATTTTCTCACTTGTATTAACTACTAATGCATGCAAGCAGAACATAACAACCAACCAAAAAAACTTCAAAGAAAAAAAACATTAAAATCAACATAATCCAACAAAAATTTTAATATAAAAATAAATAAATAAATAACACTCAAAACCTAAATTAATACTCATACCCAGGTAAACCTTAAATGCAATCTTTGGCCTCGATTCCAGAATTTGAAGCAGACCCACATGAACAAACACGAAGGAAACAGCATTGAAAAATGTGAAAAAATTGCTTCCGAAAACAAAACAAAAAAATCACGGAAAAGTGAAGTGGACTCACCCGACTCGCCTTCGTTTCTTGGGCTCGGCGATGAACGGAAACAGAAACACAAACACAAACAAAAAATGATGAGAATCAAATGAAAAACCCTAACCCTAATGATAGCAGAGAGAGCAAAAGAGAGAAGAGATAAGTATTAGTGGGCACGGTTTTAATTTATATAAGAGACGTGATATTTGCTATTTGAGAGAGAGAGAGAGGTTTTTGGAAAGAGAGCCGTTGGAGTTGGAACTTGTAATGGGCCCCAATCTTTGTACTATTTTTTTGAAAATATATACGAAGTCCCAGAGTTTTAATTGTTTCGGATTTTTTTTTTTTTTTTAGCGGAGAAAAGTGAGGTGTTAGAGCATCCACATCAGTGTGTGGAAAATCATGTATAATGCAAAAAAATTTCAATTTTATACATTTTGAGCTTCATCAGTAGAGCTAAAACTAGGTAAAATAGTGTAAAACCATCCCGAGCTACAGTACCGTGTATATTTACACGGTTACTGTAGCTCGGGTAAACAATATTTTATCATTTCTCCTTTGCTCCTTTTTTTCTCTCTCTGATCCGTTCTCAACAGACTCCATCATTTTCTCAACACAGAATACAGAGATATACTTTGCTCAAAAAAAAAACATAGACATACACAAACAACCACAGATCGGTGCTTGACTTGTAGATCGGTGCTTAACTGGTCGGAGCTCGTGGGTCTTGTCGTGGATCGGAGCTGGTGGACGCTGGATCGGAGCTCGGATCGGCGATCGGAGCAGGCGGATCGGCGATCGGAGCTGGCGGATCGACGATCGGAGCGCTGGTCGGAGCTCGCGATCGCGCTCGGAGCGCTGGATCGGAGCTCAGATCCCGCTCGGAGCGCTGGATCGGAGCTCGGATCGCGCTCGAGCGCTGGATCGGAGCTCGCGATCGCGCTCCGAGCGCTGGATCGGAGCTCCGATCGCGCTCGGACCGCTGGATCGGAGCTCCGATCGAGCGTTGATCTGGGTAGAGAGAGAGTGAGAGAGATGATCTGGGTAGAGAAAGTGAGAAATGAAGAGAAGGAGAGAGAGAGAGAGAGAGAAATTAATCAGAACTGAAGAAGAGAAGAAATGAAATAAAGAGGCGCGTAGGTTAGTTGAGGGAATTAATAAAAAAAGTGAAGAAATTATTATTTAATTAATAGAGGGAGTAGGATAGATGAACTGACGTGGGTAATTTGTAAAAGTGAATGTGTAAAATTTTAAAATGAGGTTTTTTGTGTAAAATAGAGGAAATTTTTACATGGACTGATGTGTTTGCTCTTAGTCCGTGGAAGTTTGAGGGACTAGAGAAATTGTGGGTCTGACTTCTAAGGAAAGTTTATTAATTTTTTTTTTTTGGGTTAAACTTCCATCATTCAGCCTAATGATTTTTGGTTAAATATATCAAAGAAGAAAAAAGGAATTGGGAAAATAGCAAACTGGTTATTTAGTAATGGTATGGTTCAACCTTTTTTACAATTACCGAAATTATCCACTATAAGTAAAGATGTGCATTGGTTGGATTTGAAGGACTTTTCGGGGGAATGTGCAGGGTGTGGATGGCATCAATATAGTAAGTTAGGCATTGTTTGAAAGTATAAAGGAAACTAACAACTCGAGTTTTTGAAACTCGAGATATACATAAAAACTCAAGTCTCAGAAACTCGCTTTATGCTCGCTTTGCGCTCGCTGAGTTGGACAAAATGCCACCTAGATCTCGAGTCTTAAAAACTCGTTTTACACGACATGAAAATCGAGTCTATCAAACTCGAGTTCCACTATATCTTATTTTTAAAATATTTTATCCTACGCATGGAACTCGAGTCTATAAGACTCGAGTTCCACTGGACAAATTAATAGATCTCGAGTCTTATAGACTCGAGTTCCACTGGACAATATGTTAAAACACAGCCCATGGCATGTTAACTCACAGAGACTCTCTCACATTAACACTCACAGAGAAAACCTAAAAACAGAGCTCCTCTCAGCCTCACTAACTCTCACTCACCCTCACTAACTCTCTCACACCACATTGCCTCTCACTCTCACAAAACCACATTGTCCACTCTCATTGCTCTTCCCTCTCAGCAAATTCATATCTCAGGTAAGGGTTTGCATAATTTGACTGTCATTGTAGTTGGGTATGTTGTCTATGGGTGTGGGTTAAAGAGTTTTACCATTTATTTGTTAGATAGTTAATTTATTTTGTTTTGTTAGTGTTAATTTTTTGAGTATTTATTTGCATAGTTTTTGTTATCAAAATTTTATTCATCATTTCTAGGTTTTTATTTTTATCATAATCTTACAAGTTTTTTTGACTTTATTTATCATTGGTTTGGGTATGAAATGGGTAGTGAATGAATGTAATGAATGGATGTAATGAATGGGTATGTAATTATCAAAATTTTATTCATCATTTCTAGGCTTTTATTTTTATCATGATCTTACAAGTTTTTTTTACTTTATTTATCATTGGTTTGGGTATGAAATGGGTAATGAATGAATGCAATGAATGGGTATGTAATCATGCTCCTCTACCCACCTAGTTCTTTCAGAACCCTTTTAGGCATTATAGGTCACCACACAATGGAGTAATAAATAATTTCGTCTCTCCATCCACTAGGATTAGAAGGTTTACGTCTTGGCCTTTAGATATTAATGGGCAATGGAGCACTCTATAATCGGGCTTGAATATATTCAGCCTTAAGATTGCATTACTTTTTTCCCCCACTTTACGACTATGTGATTTAACTAACATAGTACTTGACTTGAACAGATTCACAATGCCTGATATTGTTATAATCATATACCACGGTGGTTCGCTTCAGAATCCCAATGCGAACAAGGGATTGCCATTTGAGGGGCCGGGTATGAAGACCTATTATACCCAAATTGATCGTAAGTTGAAGACCGTTGACGAATTGAAGATGTTTGTCATGGAAGAGTTGTGTAAGAATCCTGATGCGCACAACATGCAAATTACTTATCGTATGCCAAATGAAATCATGAAGCACCGGATTAATTACAAGTATATGGTGATAGAAAAAGACAAACATGTAAAGATCATGTTTGACAAGTTGGAGAGTATAGCTGAAGTAAGTAACATTGAGTTGTACATACAGTTGGAGCCGCGTGCAGTATGGCAAGAGGATATCCAACAAACAACCACAAGCTTACAAGTTGCGATTCTGGATGCTTAATATAAGTATTCTACACATGTAGAGGATGATGATGTTCATGCCGATGGTGATGATGATGATGACGACGACGACGACTATGTTGATGAGACTACTGCCGTTAACAATGATGATGACGATGATGACGACGACGACGACGACTATGTTGATGAGACTACTGTCGTTAACAATGATGATGACGATGATGATGACGACTATGTTGATGAGAATCTTGCCATTAACGGTGAAGATTTTGCCGATAAAGATGACTATGAAGACATGATTAACAGAGGGGACTTTCGGGACTTTCGGGACTTTGAGGACTTTGAGAGGGACATTGATGACGATGAGACATTGGACGGTGGTGAACTTGATGCAGACAATGTTATTAGTGTCCAAAACATTACAAACACAATCCCTGCCTACGCACCCCCTGCGTTGTCATTCTCTGCAAATACTTAGGAAAATATGGTTGATCCTTTGCATATTGAGATGCCATTTGTGTCTACTTAGAGAGAGGGGATGAATTTGTGCAAAGGGTTGACTTTTGCCAGTAAAGTGGATGTGAAGCGCGTATTAACAATTTGTGCCCTTAAGGAAAACAAACACTTTAAGATCACTAGGTCGACGAGGAAAAATCTGTGCGAAATGCGTGCATGAGTCATGCAAGTGGTATGTCTACGCAGTTATGAAGCCCGAGCTCCAAAATCTATGGATGGTCACCGTGTATGTGAGTCCTCACACGTGTATACCGACTGGGGTACGAAATGATGATAGAATGATGAGTTGTAATTTTATTGCAGCAGAAATTCATAACAAGTTTCGTGAGGATCACACTACTCAAATTAAGCATCTCAGATCCCTGATAGAGTCGAAATATAATGGCCATAAGCCTTCTTACTACAAGGTATGGGATGCGAAACAAAAGGCGATTGCGTTTATGTTTAGAGATTGGGAAGAGTCCTACCAAAGGCTGCAAAAGTTGCTAATGGCATATATTGATCAGGACCCGACTACCCAGTTTTGCTATCGTGTCACACCCACCAATGAAGATCACACCGTATTGTTGCATTATGTGTTTTGGTCTTTCGGTCCATGCATATCAGGATTCAAATACTGCAAGCCGGTTATCAGTATTGATGGGACCCATCTGTATGGTAAATATCAGGGAAAGTTGTTGGTCGCAATGGCAACCGATGCTAACAACAAGGTATTCCCTCTCACCTTTGCTGTTGTGGATTATGAGTCAGGGTCCAGTTGGAGGTGGTTTTTACTATACCTCAGAGAAACGATTGGCCACCTAATACCTGACGAAGGCAATTGCATGATTTCTGATCGACATCTCGGTATCAAAAACGCCATTGCAAACTGGCCTAGAAGGGATGATGGAAAAGTAGGGGTATTTCATAGATATTGCCTTCGACATGTTGCTAGCAACTTCAACACCCATTTTCAGAACTCGACTTTAAAGTCAGCGACGTTAAAAGCGGGATATGCTAGTTAGGTAGTTAAATTTGCTACCATAATGGAGTCCATTAAGCAAGTGGAAATTGAGGCCATTAGGAAGAAGAAGAAGGTGACGGGGAGGGATGGTAAGGAAAAGAATCAAGATTATCTTCCATACACATACCTAATGAGCGAGTCTGTGAATATGTGGACCCAGTCACACGATGGTGGGAGACGTTTTGGGGCAATGACAACCAATATATCAGAGTGTTTCAATGGTGTACTGAAAAGGTGCACGGGGCCTTGCTATTGCCGCGTTGGTTGAGTTCACTTGGAACAAACTTGTTCAATATTTCCACGACCGGCACAAAGAATACCATTATGAGTTGTCAGAGGGTAAGAAATTGAGTGAATATGTCTTATCCATGTGGGATGGAAATAAGCGTAAATCTGAGAAACACTATCTCAAGCCATTTAGCAATGAAGAGCTGATATTTCAAGTAGTTACCCAACTCAACACGTGTAGCGCAGGAGGGGGAAACCACAGTTACGAAGTTCGATTATGGGAAAAAACATGCAGTTGTGGGAAATGACAAAATATAGGGATCCCGTGTTCACATGCAATTAGAGTATGTGACTATTTACATATTGATTCGACCACGTATATTCACCCATGTTATGGTTTGAACCATGCCCTTAACACTTATGAGCATGCATTTGTGGTTCCTAAGTCACAGTCATTATGGAGGGATCCCATGGGGCCAAAGTGGTTGCCTAATCCGGCATTGTTGCGGGCCAAAGGTCGACCGGTGAAGTCAACAATAAGGAACGAGATGGATGGAGTGAGGAATAAGGATCGAGAACCGGGATGGCGGAGGGAGGACGCAAATTTGATAGAGAGTCAACCCAAGCAGACATGTGGACTGTGTCATGCTTCCGGGCATAACCGCAGAAAATGTCCGCAGTCCCGTGGTGCTTCCACAAGCGGCCATGTTCCACACTAGGTAGGTAGATGGCAAAAAGTTATGCATCGGTTAAATAATTGTTGTTCATTCGATGTTTACCTAATGTTTACTATCTTGTCTCCTAACGTAAATACTTTACGTTTTTCAGGCATGCTTCCATGGACGGCGTTTTTGTCATGCGGACCGCTGATCTTAGGAAAAGTGACTACGTTGTATTGGCTCTATGTGAACTTTTTGATTTTTGTTGAATGTACTTGTAATTCTCTATGAAGATTGTGATTTGAGTAGTATGGTTAGAATTGCAAATTAAGCGTGGTTGGACATGTTTAGAATGGTGATATATTGAGAATGACTTTTGTTGTGATTTGAGTGCATTTATATTGTAAAACTATGGTTATGCAAAGAGCATAACAATTTCTATAGTTTGGTGCTTAATGAGAACGCCTTTTGATGTAATTTAAGTGCATTTACATTCTCAACTTGTCTACCTCTCAATGAGTATTTATGGATTACATTCTTAGCTTCTCTATCTATGTTTCCCAGCAGGCGTGTGCACACATTTCAATTTTTGGTTTGCTGCATGTTTAGGGGGGGGGGGACAGAGCATTGCTCTCTACCTGAAACAGAGCATGTTTCTGTTGGGGGGAAAAAAATTCCCAGTAAAAATCAAGTTTTAGAGCCTCGAATTCCGCTGGGCAATAAACCCTCAAACAGGGCATGCCTCTCTGCCTGAAACAGAGCATGCTTATGTTGGGAAAAAAAATATTTTGCCTAGTGAAAATCGAGTTTTAGAGACTCGAGTTCCACTGGGCAATAAACACTGAAACAGGGCATGCCTCTCTGCCTGAAACAGAACATGCTTATGTTGGGAAAAAAAATATTTTGCCTAGTGAAAATCGAGTTTTAGAGACTCGAGTTCCACTGGGCAATAATCACTGAAACAGGGCATGCCTCTCTGCCTGAAACAGAGCGTGCTTATGTTAGGGAAAAAATATTTTGCCCAGTAAAAATTGAGTTTTAGAGACTCGAGTTCCACTGGAAAATTAAAAAAAATTCCCGAAAAAACTCGAGTCTCTAAGACTCGATTTTTACTCAACATGTTTCCTCTGGTCCAATACATCTAATTCAGTCCACTGTGGTCCATTTGGTCCGTTCAGTGTAATTTGGTCCCAATTTGGTCCTTGAAATTTACTTTGGTCGACTTTGGTCTTATTTAGTCATTCGGTCAATTTCGACTTTGGTCGATTTTGGTCAATTTCGATCCATCTTTATGCACTTACATATATAATGGGAGACAACAAGTTTAGGTTGAGAGACCACTGTGACATTGTGACATTTGGTCCATTCAGTTTGATTTGGTCCCAATTCGGTCCTTGAAATCTACTTTGGTCCTATTTGGTTGACTTTGGTCTTATTCAGTCATTCGTTTCTAGTTGGTCTAATTTGGTCCATTCAGACCACTTTGGTCCATTTTGGTCAATTTCGATCCATCTTTATGCACTTACATATATAATTGGAGACAACAAGTTTAGGTTGAGAGCCTTTATTCTAAACCTAAATTTATTAAAACAAATTCTCGAGTTTGGGGGTCAGCTGTCCTCCATTGCTACACTGATGTTCGCAGTGCTACATGTGCTGCTCAATAGCTCGGCACTGTTGAACCCTATCCAGTCATATCATTCACACTCACGTCAGTACACAAATATGCATCCTTTTGCAATGCACTGTTTTCAAGGATGCAGAAGACCCCTGAAAAGTTTACGATGCATTTAACACAACTCGGTATTGTCTTGTCAAGTTCATGTCAGATGAAACTCAAGCATGCTGAATACTCTTCACATGAATACTGTTCAGCTGAATAGTCATGGCAGTACACTGCAACTACTGCCCAGAACAAGAGAATCTCACTGTGACATTGGGAACATTTGAACAAAAAATTTGTATCGTGGTTTTTCAGCCTGTATTGACATGACAAGCCTGAATATGTTAAATTTTATTATTGAATACATAGTGGAATGAGGTTATAAATGCACCACAATTCTTTTCTTATTCCTACACCACTAACTTTGTAGGTTGAGTAAGCTATAAGTCGCAACGCCTCAACATCATCTCGTACACATAGAAACAAGTTCCAATCTACTTCAACAAATGAATTATCACAAGTTCCAGCAGATCAACAACTACAAACATACACAGACCACTATGGAGGGAAATGGGTTGGAAAGAAGAGAGATTTCGTTAATATGCCAATATACACGTACAAGAGTCTTGGAAGCGTTGGCCACATCATGGTCGGCAAACCTACAAAACTAAGTACAGATACCACCGCAATGGAGTTCACCGTAGCAGAACCACCATGGTCAACCCTATACGAGAAGAGGTTTGAGTTGGAGGCGTATTGTCGATGGCACGGGTTACGAGTTCCTAAGGCACGCTCAGCCGAGTTACCTAGAGATGAACCTGCCAACATACTTGCTCGTCTTGAACAAGAGAACAATCAAATGCAAAGGCGGTTAGACCGTTTTTATGCAGTCCAAAAAGCTAGGAAGCATCTAAAGGGGAAGGCGCAAGAGCGAGCCATGAAGTCTATTAATGAAATTACTGCATTAGATGATGAAAGTGATATTTCAGACTTCTCAGATTCAAGCAATGATGATTTCCAAAAATTTCTACCTACGAACATTTGACGTTGTTGTTAAAGTTTATACGTTGTGTGCAATTTTTAAATGTTGTTGTTAATGTCTGACAAATCATGTCACCAAATATTCACTTGTTGCAAATCCAATTAAACCATTGCACACAACTTGTGGCTAAGTTTATATGAAATCAGTTGCTCATTTTTTCCTTGCTGTTCTTTGTTTGTATAGAATGAAAATTATGGTCTAAATCACATAATATACACATCTAATTCAAACAGTTTAATCCCACGTCCGCTGGGAAGGGAATAGTCAAAATCAAAGCTCCAATAGCTCTCTTGTGCCCATGTGCAACTGTGTGCAATGAGAAATTAGCTGTAGACACCCCCATCATGCTCATTTAGATTGCTCACATGGTTTGCTTTGTGTAAATGAGTTTGACATCAGTTTTAAAACTTCATTTCTGTTTCCCCTTTTAAAACTGTTTACAACTTTTTCAAACTTCACATTAAATGTGTACTTGACTTGCTTTGCTTTTTTCTTATTTTTTTGACTTCGTAGCTAGCTACATTGAGTTTGAACACCTTCCCAACACTTCATTTAGGGAGGTGAGCAAGTGGTTTATGAAGGGCCTTTATTGCTTAGATTATGTGACTACAGTCATACAACTTCGTTCATTTGGCATTGGTGGGAAGAAAACACTATCAAAAATAAAGTGAACCAAAAAAAAAAAAACTAATTTCTTAATGTGACATATAGTAAAATAGAATTCTATTGTTATCTAGTATAAACTACAATTCAAGATTAGGAAGTGCACAGAAGTGGTTTTCTGGTTCTACAAAAACCTAGTCGATGGAGTACAAAAGAGGCAGCTACATTACATATCTTCAAGCCTAACATCCCACCTAGTCTTGCGCTTTCTTCGCCCATCCATTTGAAGAAGAAACCTTGCTATGTCTTTTGGAAGTTGATTACCAGGATGATTAGTTAATGATGCAACATCCGGAGTTTCAATAGTTTGCAATGCAGAGTCTAAAGCCTCCTTAGTTTGCATTGTAGCATTTGCAACCTCCAGCTTTTAATGGGATGGATGAATAGATTCACTTGATGGAGAGGACCCAGCAGGTAGCCTTGAAGTTGGTTTTACAAAGGGATTTTTACAAGGGTCACAGAGACCAAAATATGGCTCAAGGATGAGGGAGGCAAGCTAAAAGATTTACAATTAACATAAATTAGAACCCCCCCCTCCTTGGACTTACTGCCTATTTTCATTCTCAGTTTCCTTTGGAGTATTGTTCTTCTCCTGATTCCCTCCACAAGAACCAGTTTTTTCTAGATTGGTGTGTCTCTCCCGGTTGCCTCCAGAAGGACCAGAATGGGGTTTTTTGAAATATTTACCAATGAATGTTTCAGCAACATCTGGATACTTTCCCTTGATGAAGCTATCCAAGCATTTGCGGTAGGAAAAGTCTTCTTTACGACCATCAGTTGAGACAACGTAAAAGCACCGGCTTTCCTGGAAACTGCTGTGCCTGCTAATAATTTAGGTGGTAAATGTCTCTCATAGTTTAGAGGTAAGTGTTACACAAGAAATAATTTAAGAGGTAAATGTGCATTTTCATAGTTTAGAAAGATAAGTTTAGTGATGCATTGCTGTATCCACTACAAGTTGAAAGTAAATCCAAAGAAAAGAATACGAAGCATTTGAGTAATTATTCAGTGATGCAAAAGATTTGAAAACAAAAGAAATGATATCATGACACATGTGAACTCAATGAGTTTTAGATGAATGTCATACAAAAATATGATTTTTTTTTTAATAACTTCCAGATAAATATATGATTGTTTCAGTCGGGAAGAAATAAATCCCAGCAGTAGTTTGAGAGACAATCATTTGGTAAAGTTTGACCATTCTGAAGAAAAATTACTAGAAAGAAATCCATACTCAACTAGTCCACTAGATCAGCTCTATAAAACAGGTGCCACCAGCAGCATGACAAACTAAGCTGATATTCCATTCAATCAGATGGCAAATCATCATCACAATCCATTAGAGTATCCTCTTAGAAATTTTTAACTAGCATTCCAAAGTAATTCCCGAGTCATTGTTGGTGGGGCTAGTCCTGGAATATCCCCGATGTCCTTGTTGTTTGGGTTTACGAGCTGAGACAGAAAAAAAAAAATCACTAAAATAATCATTTAAGCAAATTGAAAGAAATGGACAATGCAGTGTCATATTTCTCAAGTTAATGGCTTTTGACAGTCACATGAGATTGCAAAGACATGGAATGTTCTTGGTGATTAAGACACCATTTCACTATAAAAGGTTTCAGACAGGTTGAAATGAATAATATTGAAGCTCTAGAAGGTTTTCAATCTAAAGATGACATCTAGAGGCCTTGAAATTGATACTTTCTGGACAATACAGTTATGAAAACAACCAAGTGATTCATCCTTGAACTCAAACTTATATGCAGCTTAAGTAGTTAAGTTCCAAAAAAATCAAGCTACATCTATATAATAAAGGGAAGTCATGGATTTTATTCCAATTTGATATCAGATAGCACAAGCAGAATCAAATTTTTAGAAAATAAAATTTTGTTAAAGGAAAAGAAAAAGAAAGATAATTATATCACATTAATAATAATGATGGCTATGACTCCAATGACAGTCAGGAAGAGTAATTCCATAAATAATACACCTATCAGTTGAAACCTAATTAAATAAACAAGGTAAGTAAAACAAGTAACAACTAACAAGTAACAACAATCAGGAAGAATGCACTTTTAGAGATTGACATGCCTACCAAGTTCATTTACAAGTTGAGAAGCTTTCTTGATCGAGAAATGGATAAGAGTCCAGCTCATTAACAACCGGACTCATTTGTTCAGTCTAAACATAAATATAATAGACTTCTTTAGTTTCCATGGCATTGAAAATTTATGGAAGATTAAATGAAACAAAAGAAAAATGTAGGAGCGAGAGAGAGAAGCGAAAGTGAAATTTGATATGACTTAATAAACTGCCATGAAATCCATTATTTTAAAGCTGACAAATTACACACCTGAGCCTTGAGTGCTGCTGCAGTCTCTGTTCCAACATTGATGTTGTCCTGAACAGTGTACTGCAAACCAGGAGATAAATAATTTATTTTTCTTTTGCAATGATTCCATACTTTTTTGAATAGTGTAACCTTCTACAAGGAAATAGAGAAGAGGAGAGGAAACAATGATCATACTTCAAAATAGCCTATGAAACGCATCCCTTTTCAACTCACCAAAATAAATAAAAAACTAATTTCTCAACAACATGATCGTCAGAGATTATCCAACCTTTTTTGACCTCTCAATGATTTGAGCAGTCTTGTCCATCATCCAGTTTCTACTACCTATTAGCTGTTGATTTGTCGTGGCTGCAAACAAATAGCCACTGCACCTCATAATTTTTTGATAGGTAATTAAGAAACATAATTGAGAACCATTTAAAGTATAAAGTACTGGAAGTAACATATAAAAAAAAAGTAACATATAATGATATGAAATATATCAAACACGGCATGATTCCAGATTAAAATTAAAAGTATGCATTGGTTACTTTAGAAGCAGCCTTTTACAATTTCAGAACCATCAAAGAGGTTGATGACATGCAATACTACTGACACTGATTTTATGATGCCAATGAGACAGTGACCTTTTCATATTATCATTTCTATCTTAACTTTTATGTGTGTTTGTGCACTCACTACATTGCATGCAAAGAATTCTCAAAAATATAAAACTATAAAATCATCAATATATCGTCCCAAAGATTAAAGCCATCAAATTGGCCAAGTTCTTAGGGTTTTGAATAGTTACTTGCACCAACAGACAGCAGCCATCCACGGTAACTTCATTTGTAATATGCATTACATCAAACACAATCACAAAAGTAGCTACCCAAACCAACTTCACTGTGATGTATATGAATCTGGCATCTTTTCATTAGATACAGAAACTACTATAATATTTTCTATCAGACAAAATTCCTTGACAAATCCACAACCAAATATTAACGTGTTTATCAGGTATTCTTAATCATCCAAGCATTATGACAACTGTAAGTGCACAATTGCACCTGGCCCCAAGAACAGTTATGGGCTCAGGCCCAATGAGCCTTAAACAATATGAATTTGTAGAGTGTGGGCTTGAAACCCAGGTTAGAAGTGTGTGAGGATTCAATGACAAACTAAAGATTGCAAGTACTTAGAATCAACAAGGAATATTGTAAATCAGCTTCCTCGGATGTAAGCCGAGAGTTGTTCTTATATTATATCTTTCTCTTTGTTTTTTTTTCCTTTTAGGTTACAAAAAGTCCGTGTCCCTTTTTTCTGGCTCCCCCCCTCTTTAAATACTACTCCTTTGAATACTTTATACACGTGTTGCCCCACCTCCCCCTTAGCCTAGATATTTCCTTTCTCAGTGCCTTTGAATAGTAACCAGAAGTTTCTCTTCCACTATTCAGGTGTCACTTCCCCATAAATGCGGTCAGGGTGGTAGGTGCAGGGTCTTTAATGTGGAGGTAGCAGCCTTTATCTTTGACATTTCTCCAACACCGGTGCTTCTGGGGCATTCTAGGGTTCATCCCTTTTAACCATTGGCCTTAACCGTGTCATCCCCTAATCTTTGCTATGAAATCCCGAGTTCTTCGGTGTCTATCCGAGGGTAAGTTCACCCTCGGCTGGAGCCTCGGATCCTCGGCGTATGGACCGACCCATAGTACTAACAAATTCTAAACCCAGGAGCAGGTCGGCCTTCCTTAACACGGCCCAAAAGGCCCACATTCCCATCGGGATCTTTTTACCCCCCACAACAACAATGCATGAGCCATAAGGTTGTACGACAATTTAAACCCATAATTAACTCTAATTTTAGCATGAAAGGCTGACAAGAGTAGTAGACAAATCAGCAAAAACTAGCACATTAGTGAAAAAGATGTAGCAAGACATTATCTATATCCTTTGGTGCCCCCATCAAAGAGATCGATTCTCTTGTTTTCAAAGATTTGACATATTTCTGTATCCACAACAAATTGAAAGTAAATCCTATGAAAAGAATTAGAAGCATTCAAGTAACTATTCAGTGATGCAAAAGATTTGAAAACAAAAGAAATGAGGCATGAACTCAATGAGTTTCAGATGAATGTCACACAAAAATATGATTTTTTTTTTTAATAACTTTCAGATAAATATATGATCACTTTACAATTATCAACATTTTTCAGATTAGGCAACATTGGCCAAAAGACAATCCAATATCTTGACAAATACAATAAATACCCAACTAAACCTAATAAGCCAAGCATTGGTCCCAACCGATTGGGGCCAACTCCATTAATCCTTAATCGTAGAAGGTCGGAACATGTATCTTTTTTCTCCATCCCACCATATCAAATCTAACTTCAAGCACTCCAATCTATTTATCATATCCTTTTTTTTTGCTATTTATACTGATGTTATTTTTGCCTCTCTCTAACCCTTTATGCTGAAGGTCAAAATGATCAAATCACTCTTTCTTATTGGTGCAATTATTACATCTTCATTGCACAAGGCCTAGGTAATTCATGCTACTTCCGTCATCTTGTTCACAGTAGGTGCCACCCTCACTTGAAACAACAAAAATAATGTTTTTTCAACCAATGATTGGCACCTTATATAATCTAACTATAATTTTGAGGCTTTTGTCAACTAATGAACTGTGGAGAGGCTAGCAATGTGTATGAATTCCATTATGATTTATGACTATAAAACCAATGTCCCAAATTATGAGTAACATTTGAGAAAGCACAAAGTTAATTTAAGATACTTAATGCATTGACACATGATATATATAATGGACTTAAAAATTACCTTTGTTGTAAAACAATGTAAGAAAAAATGTATGTCACCAATTTGAATTGGCTTCTCTTATGTATTTAAATTTATTTGATAGAAGGTAATATGGAAAACTGATAATTTTAATGCTTTGTTTTCTACGATTTGGCACTCAATTTGGGCCACAAAAAAAATAGTTCAGGAAAAAGGGGGCAACATAAAGCATTAAAAAAGTAATAGTAAAATAACAACGCTAAAAATAGTGTTTATGACAAGTCAGATGCATTGCAGGTGCATAAAATATCTCTGCTGCTTTAAGAACTGAAATAATGGTACTTATAAAAAAAACAAAAGAACTGAAATAGTGGTAAATTCTGACTGATGCTAACGTACTGCTTTTTAAGAGCAACATATGAATTCAACTTTTTGATCTGCATAGAGTATGAACATCATTCAGTGCATTTGGAATGCAAGATTTAATCAACTGACAAAAAACTAAAATTTTGGCAAAAATCTATAATATCTAAAGGCTAAATAGAAATGAAGATAACAACACACCATTGACTGTTTTTTAATCATTTCGAATCTTGTTAGCGTCTGGATCATTTATACTCTCCAAATCCTTGACTTGTCTGCCAGACTCTTTGATAAGCCTGAAAAGGCAAGACAAAATTATCTTTTTGACTGGGAAAATAAAAACTAACAAAAAAGGAAAATAAAAACACATGTTTTATATGGGTAACTAGAACTCACCCACTAGCATGGGATTCAATCCTTGAGCTATCCTCCACCTCTTATTTAGGTAGGGAGGAAATGGCATTTGATCCGAGGATCATTTGCAAAAGAAAAATGAAAACACACACACAAAACAGCAGCAGCAGCATTGTATAAGACTGTTTTCTAATAATTTTTTGCTAAGCAATTAACCCACATACCCATCAATGTTTGAACCTACAACCTCATCCACCATCCCATTCTTGTGGGAGGTGGAAGTGACATTAAGCCGAACAGCCATTGGCTAATACAAAACTAATCTCAGAACTTAGATCACCAATTTTGTTGAGTCACAACTTTCAAGCATCAATTAGTAAAGTAAAACCTGTTCTTTGGGCAGAAACTAAGCATCCAAGGTTATAGGCAAATGTTAATTATATGTACTTAACACTGCATAAGTCCTTAAGCTAATTATTTACTGAGTTTTACGGGATGTTCATGGTATGGGAATTGGAAATAGATTAAAGGGGGTGTAGATGCAGAATCTATGTCCTATTTTACAATATAAAACATCTAAGTATAAAGACTCAATGTCTCACTGTGAGTGACAATGAATCTATAGTTGATACAACAAACATAAGCAACACGCTATAGTTCACCTTTTAACAAGGCCAATTAAGATCTAAAATCATATACTGCAATCATTTAAATTCTACTGAATTACAAGACTCATGAGTTATGACTACCAGTGAGACAGTTGATCTATGTCTGCGGGGTAGTTCACATTATAGATGCTGGTTGTGGGGTTGCTTGCACTTGCATACTATCCCCTGGGATATACAGACACGTGTCCTTTGCACCAAAAGATGATATGATGAAAACCAAAGGAAGTGTTGGTGCGTGCTAAATACAGCAAATTCATTGTACAAATTATAACACAATACCATTGAAAAATTGTAATATTTATTCACTTCTCATTCTTTGATTACCAAACAGAAAAGTTTTGCAAACTTGAATTCACTTTTTCATTACAGGAAAAAAGATCACATTAGACAATACCTCTGTAACAAACCTCTTTTTCAAGGTTCACCAATTTTGCGTTTTTTAACCCTCGTGTAATGTTTGGGCAGGGGAGGAGGCTGCAGGGCATCATCCTTAGGCTCATCATCGTGCTGCAAAGACATTAGATGCATACAATCAATATTTGGTGTAATGATAAGATAAAATGAACTGCAAAATAGGCTTATACATCGTAATTAATGGTATCGTACCATAGAGTTGCCTTTGTGTCCTATTTTGTGTTCACCTGTCCCACAAGTGGGAGCTCTTCTAGCACGTTGCGGTCTACCTCATGGGGGTGAGGGCTGATGAGGGGGATCCTCGTCTGGTACATCAGTATCTGGCTGTAGAGTGTCAATCCCAACTGGAGGTCCTAGAGGGTCAGATAAGGATGAGGTAGGTGGGTAATGATGCTCTATGTATAGGCCAAGAGTGGGGCTTATTGTCATGGGTTCAGTATAAGGTGGGTCAATGGGCAAAGTGGGTGCACTGGAGCTGGTGGATGGGTTTGAGGGTGTCTCGGGGTGCATAGGAGGGGTCAACTGAGAATGAATACCGAGATTGAAACTGGGCTGCGAAGGTGGGGTGGGTGAAGGGACCTCGGGCTGAGGAGCTGCATCTACCATGGGTGGAGGGACCTCGGGCTGGAAAGATGCGTGCGGAATGGGTGCAGGTATCTCAAGACTACTTACAACCCGAGCGGTTGTTGCACACCGACCACGGCCCCTAGCTGCAGTTGTGCTTGGGCTTGCTGTAGCAGGCCCACCACGGCCCCTAGATGCAGTAGCACGGGTCGGGGAACTTACGGGTGCTGCGCTTGTGCTTGGGGTTGCAGTAGCTTCTGATTTAGTCTCATGCCCATTGTTTGCCTCCCTATTTGCTGCAGGACCACCACCAAGCCCAGCCAGATCATTTAGGATGCGTCGGACATGGTTGTGTGCTCGGCTGCCTACAGGAAGCATCTCCAACAGCGCTAAATGACTTTCAATCTGAAACCGAGAAAGAACCAGTACAATCAGATTTGAGACATTTACGTATCAATTGTAAAATGGATAATATAGTACTTATTAATCTATCCAAATACTCAACTAAGATATATCTAATTAGAACACATTACTGATATATCTAATTTTGCACTGTTGCGGTCGACTTACTTTCCAGTGACCGAACGGTACCAGCGGTAATAGTCATGATTGTGAGGCATCTCACCAGTCTGAGGAGGTGCATGGCAAAGTCGTTGTTGTCTCATATCCCATGTAAGGATATACGGTCCATGATCCTCCCTCCAATTCTTTTCCACCTTCCCACGCAAGTCTATTCTATGCAGTCTTTCATCGTACACAACATGGTCGGGCCGCTCTTGCGCCAACCCAAACTGACGAAGGACACGATCTGGGTGGTGCATCTCTACTATGCAAAAACACACAAGTGGCACCCTTGCCGTCCACGTATGCCTCCCTGCAACGCAAAAGTCAAGAAGGTGGCCGAAGTTTGCCTCGTATGGCTGCCACACAATTTACAATAGAAACAAAAAACAATTATCATAATATCAAGGAATGTGAAACAAGGGAGAATACATCGATAAAGGGAAAAACAAAAATTAAAACAAAAGATGTGTTAAAGGATGAAGCAATCATATTCTTAAGGAAAATTAACATAACCAAACAGAATTTTTGTTTGCCATACTTGGTCCGGCTGCATTCTAACTAATTGCTCGCGATAGTGGATCAAGGCCATGCTGGATGGCCTACTCTTTGAGCTTGGCACCCGCACCCACCTACAGTTACGAGCGAATAACATAAGATAAGATAATACCCATGCTATAGTTACTAAGAAGAGTACATTGCTAAACACACAATATCAGAAAAATACTTACTTAAATGCAAGTGGAGCATATGGCCATGGGCCATAATCACATCCAGGTGGGGGCTCTATCCTCGGGCACAAGAATGGCAACCTTGCCCATGCCCAATACTGGACCAATGTGCACGCCCCACCAATCTGCGATGCCCCTTTCTCGCTTGCCCGACACAACTCTCTGTACAACTAGGCCAAGCAACCACTACCCCAACTATACTGTGACGGATCGCGAAGGTCACGCATGAACGCCAAGAACATCAAAAGCACCTTATCTCCCGACTTGTCCATGAAAAGCTTATCCCCTAGCAGTGCTAAAATATAGCACTGAGCATACTGGTGTATCTGCATCTCTGTTGCATCATGAGGCAGTGGCGCTGCAATGGCGTCAACAAGGCGGCTGATGAGAATTCTTTGCCCCGCCAAAGTTTTGTTGTCATTCGCCGGAGTAAAACCAAGCAACTCCATGCACAGATCTCGCCAATCCCCATCCACCACAGCAGTCAGCCCAACCAAGACCTCATCATCTATAAAAAGTCCGAAAATGACCTCCACATCTTGTAGGGTGATTGACATCTCACCATGTGGAAGATGGAACATATGCATCTCCGGCCGCCATCGCTCAACTAGGGCCAATATTAGGCAATGATCTATCTCTCTGAAAGGGGCCCTAAACAATCCTTCCAGCCTTAGCAACTTGATAATGTCAATCACCCGATTATCTCCCATCTGAATGCTTGCCATCTCCTTAGTGCGACCACGGCATGTAAGTGGGCCCGGGTCCTGCAAAAAACATAAAAATTATAGTGGTTGTTACAACTACAAATACAACTTTGAAAGAACTTGCTAACTAAAAGTCAAAGACAACGTAAAAATTAAAGCGGTTGTTAGAACTAGATATTTCACCTCGCCATTCCAAATGTCCTCTGATCGATGATATCGTTGTCGCGTCAACAGTGACTCATCAAGCGGACCAGGGTGCAAGATCTGTGGCTCGTCATCAATCCGAGGTTCCATACTGCAAACATTCAGATACTCAACTGTGAGATCATTAATAGTGTGGGGGCAAAGGAATGCTATTCTACATGCAAGGAAAATCTATACTGAAGAGCAGCTTATTGGCATTATTTAAAAAAGGATGCTAAAAGAATGGAAAGCAAGAATAAGTACAGCCTTGATCTTTTATGTTCCTATGTTTACCTATTCATTTGAGTTAAGCTGAGTGGTGTTGAGTTTGTACACTAAAGATTCATTTTTTGAACACTAATGCAACAAGTTATCATTGGCAGTTTGACCTTTGAATTTGTAGGAATTTCTAACTCTCGAGGAGATTTATATATTCTATGGGGATGTGGATGACTTTTTGTCCCATGGCATAACCAGCTACACTAGCTTATTAAACTAGGCAATGTGAATCAGAAAGAAGAAATGAATAGAGGGAAGAGAATTGGATAATGTTATGTTAAAGTAGATGAGTCATATTTTTCATTATGCCCTTGATCTAGTTCACTGCGGTATTATTTCCATTGAAAGTAAAATGACAACGTGCAATATTTGGATGTAATAATTTTAGTTGACAAGTTGCAAGTAATGAGAGTGTAACATTTTTTCCCCCTGTCTTTTTGATAAACAGAGAATTCATCACTTTTGAATGATGGTCAAGAAATTTGGACAAATTTGACTCTTAATTTTAGCAAAGCATGTTTAAGCAATATTTCCATTATTAATTTCAAAGTAGACAGCGTAGTCAGAATTTGGGCATCTTCCACTATACAATATTCCAATCAACACACTTTTTTCTTAGTTTGTCAAATTTAGGGCCCTTTGATGTGGTTGGACAGGAAAGATGGAAGAACGAAAAAGGTGTCAATGCACGAAACATTAAATTCCAATTTCAAATTTTAGTAAATTGGACCATGAAGATTCGGAAACCTAGATTTATGTCCTTTCTATGGAGATCTCTCTGGTCTAAAGGAAAAATTATTTGTAAGACGGTCTTAAGGAATAGAAATATGCAGATTTTACATATGTGTGAGATTTATCAAACTTGAGATAAACACCCTTGAAAAATCCATTTGTCGCAAAGAAAAGGGTAAACTAAATCCAATTACTCTTGACTAGTTCATCTAAACATTAATATATTTTAGGTAGGCTTCAAATTGAGTGAATCAGTATGACCATTATCTTATTTGAAAAAGAAATGTTATGACTATTATTGGTAGATAAAAAATGTATAAGTAATAGTAGTTTCAAATTAAAACAAATAACAATTTAACACTTAAAAATTTGTTGTGAAAGTGTTATAGTTTATGGATGCAGCACTTCTTGGTCTAAAATTGAGCTCATTACTAATCCTACTCCAAACAACCCGGCCTGTTATTCTCCTTTTTTCTACAGTTTAATCTTCAACTTTCATTATGGCAATATCATGATTGAAACATTATATATAGATAAATCTAATTAAAAGGAAGATAACCTTAATCATAGAAGAGAAGTGTAATCCAACGAACTGAAGAAGGAAAATCATAACTAAAACACAACTAAATTGTTGATAACAATTGTTTATTACTTTATCTATTTTTGAGATAAACACAAAAGCTTAGTTGTTTTTATTTTTTTATTTTTTATTTTGCTTCTTCAATTACCGTTAATCTATTTCTTCTCAAAAAGAAATTACCATTAATCTATAAGTTAAAGTTGAATTAATCAATTTTTGGAGCGCGATGTCTGTTGACTATTAGGTTTAGGGCAAAGAATTTTTTTTATTTTTATTTTTAAATTGACTATAGAGTTATTATTAGATTAATAATTTCTAAGTTTATGCAATATGACAATCTAAGTGGCATAAAAATAATATTTTATTATAGTCATTAGCTACTTCAATATTTTGCATCAATTATATAACAAATATGACTACTTTAACATAAGACAAAAAGTTAGAAACTGAACTTTTACATTTGAAATATTAGGGAGAAAAAAACATAGTAATTTACCCAATGTACGGCTACTTTAGCATCAATTTCAATAATTATGTAAGGAGTGTCAAATTTATCAACGCTTTAGCATCCATTTCAATTATTAGGTCATGAGTGCCTAATTGCAAGGCTAAGTGTAGGAAAGCTAAGCAAGGGCTGAGCTGTTTCTAGTCAAGGGCCAACTTGTACTTATACATATAGCAAGGAATAGAAAAAAGCTTCTAAAAATCTTAACTTCGAGTTCTCTGTATTGTGGCTATATTATCTTAGCAAGTTAAACTAATATTGGGTATTTTTCAAGGATCTAGGATGGGCTCAAAGGCCTCTTTCAACATCATCCTAAATCCAAAACCATGATCCCATCCCATTTTAGGCCCACATGATCCAACAACACTAAAGTTGGATTTATAATTTCCCCATTGGAATTACAAAAGTAACAACAACTCACGATGACAAAGGGAGGACATTCTCTCTCTCCTAAATACAGCTCAAAAAGATGATTCTTTGGTATGACTCAATAACCAATTTATCCCCAACCGTTGAATCCAGCGTAGACTATATTGACTTTGTCAAATCTAACAGTTGAATTATGTGTTTCACTAAAGCCATACTTCATAAAATTTGTTGAATTGTGTACAAATTTTGACAAATAATTTTCATCATAAATCTCATGTATTGAGACAAATATTACTCAATATGGTATGAATTTTAGTTTATAATTCAATTTCTTCAAATACCAGAAAAACTTCTGAAGTATTGCCATATTATTTATTCTGCCTCAATTGAGCAAGTCTGAATTTCAGACCTATAAGTAAAGCTGTTAATTTGATATGACAAGCCAAATGCAAGTAGTTGAATAAAAATAGAATGCTTTTTTGATTTTCCTGGCCATAGTTTTATATGTTGCATGTTATTTTTCCTCTCTTTTGTTTTTTTGTTGTACCTCAGCTTTTGTATTGACAATGCCATGAACCTTTATCTAACCCTGAGATGATTGGACCTATACAGCTATCTAGCTCTAAAGCTATGCAGCAACCAAGGGATTTGCCAATCCAAGCTTCTACCAGTTACAGGTGCAAAGGTACACTGGTGCTACGTAAATCCAGACAGAGCTGAAAAACTCTTCCATTGTGTCCTCGAAGGCAAGGGTACATCTTCTAGTAGGAATTGTTAAAATGTATGAGTCCTTTATCGAGTCCATGAGCCTAAGCAATGGTGAAAATTTACAGCACTAGCTAATCAAGAAGCTGTTTGACAAACCCCATTTTCCTCTCATGTAAATCATAATTTATGGTACCATTACATCTAAAGCTACAAAAAATGATCTGAAAATTAAGTCATTGGTTACTTAGCTTGATGGGCCTTATTCAAACTGGGTGCATTTAAATTTTAAGAAGGTAATGCCTTTTTTCTCAAAGTAAAAGACCTCTATAATATTGAATTAAAACTGGTGTTGTAAATTTTTTTTTTTTTTTTTTATATAAGTAATGATATTTAATTCAGGAAAGAGTACTTCATATACACATATGGTGGACACAAAGTAGCCCAAATAACTGGTGTTGCAATTTTTTATGACAAAAATTGATTTTACAGCAATAGTCAACTATGAGAGCCTATTTTGCTGTCACTATATTGCTCCTAAGTAACTGAAACTAGAAACATATTTTATATACATTGGGTTATAATTTTTTTCTAATAACTCAGAATATTTTCTGAAGAGTTTCTGAATCTTAAATTCAAATCATTACCATGTACTTCAAACATAATGTTTCTGAAGCCTTTCTTGTCCTATTACCTTAGTGGATGTGCAATGCCTGAGAAATTACCATTAATCAATGGTCTCATTCTTCCTTAAGTATGGAATAAGGTTGATGCAGCTCAACGAAATTTTCAGTTGATCGTATACCAAGAGCTTGAATATTTCAACTATGCAAAAATTTGTCTCAATGTGGATATCAATGCCACAGCTTTGTTTTGCATACAGTTTACGGTTCCCTAAAGAATGCTAGGTGAAGCTTTTGATTATAACTTTCTCATAATTAGTGCCAGGTATCATATACTTGTGCAAATAGTTGGTACTTGCTGTAGTTTAGCAGAAATTCAGAAAGAAAGAGGGGCAAAAGGGGTGACACGTAGTTTTGTACAATTACATCAGGAAAATGCATCAAAGTTGTCGCAACCTTTGCACCAAAAGACACAGCCATGCATTGAAGGTTGGCTTCAACTCATGACTTCTGGAACTAGAATAGACACTTATAAACTACATTCTCAGCCAAAAAGTATCACCATTTAAATAAATCTCAGCATTAACACAATAAGCATATAACAATCGATAGCATTGTCAATTTTCAATGTCAGACATCAAAGCATATGAACCAAACTATAAATTCAAGAGGGAACTAATTAGAAAAAGGCTATACCTTCGAAAATCGCAGACCCAAATAAATTTCTGAGCAAATTAGTTACAAAACCTGCAACGAATAATAAGAATTCAGAATTCCTAACTAAATCCCCCATCTTTCAAAGATACACAAACATAGAAGAAGAAAAATTAACTCATATCGAAATGACGCAAAATCCATATTGGATGGTGGCTCATCAATGTGAATAATGAATATTGCCTACCAAGCCAAGGGTTTTGCTTTTTCCACTATATTCAACGTAGGTGCCTCAATACCTCCAACATTCCATTAAGCAATTAATATTTCTTTGAAGTTTAAAATAAAAGTGGCAATGATTTTATTTATTTATTTTATGCGTAGCATTTCGTAACATTCCTAATCAGTAATCATATGGAGCAAATTCCAAAAAAGTAAGAGAGAAGACATCAACTGCCCAAATGGAAGGCTAAGCTGAAAAGAATACAACAGCAAAAAAACTAGTTGTAATGATTTGCTTTTGAAACATTGAGATATCTAAATAAAAAATAAATAAAAAAACTCTCTCCGACCACTCTCATTCCAAATTTCCAATTATTAGTATTATTTTATTCTATAACAACACTCTCCGACGACTAAACGGAAACTCTCATTCCAAAGGAAGCACTCAACCCATTATAAAACAAGACCCAAATCAGAAAAACAACACTGAACTAAAAATCCTTTCTTTCCTGATTTGTACTGGGTCTCCACTCTCCAACTTAATCAAAATTTGAAAAAGCAAAAAAGAAACTAAAACAAAAGCAAAAGCAAAAGCTTGGGGTTGCAAAAACAAACAATGGCGGCTTACCCGGGAATGAGCATGGGAGAGGCGCACAGAAATAATAATAATAAGTAATGCTTGATTAGGCTTGATGAAAAATATAAACAACAGTTTTAACGCAACGGTGTATACCAAACCTTAAACGATCAAACTTTCTTAGCATTCAAGAGGGAAAATTTGAAAAGGATTTACCTTGGTACAAATACTGTGGAATAAACTGAATCGGAGAAAGACTGAATCTTGAAGGGACTGGTGTGAGAATAGAATAAGGAGAGTATCCGTTAGAGTGAGAATCAAAGAGAGAGAGTTGAGAGAGAGAGTCGAGTGAGAGTAACTGAGTGGGAGTAAGAGTAACTGAGATTTTAGGTTTTAAGTGGTGAAAAACGTGTTTCTGAAAGGGGGGTTTAAAAACGATGATTAGATATCGAGTTTTAGAAACTCGATTTTGTAAACATAATCGAGTACTAAAAACTCGATTTTTAGTTTAAACTCAAGTTTTAGAAACTCGATTTTGTAAGAATCCACATGGACAAGTTTGTCCACGTCAGTAAAAAAAAACCCCATAATCGAGTACTAAAAACTCGATTTTTAGTTTAATCTCGAGTTTTAGAAACTCGAGTTGTTAGTTTCCCATTTTCTTCCAAACCCAGCCAACTAACGAAATCTTTAGCACAGTAACGTTATTTGGAAAGGGTGTTCGGACTTTTCAATCAAATTCAACAAGATCAAGGGGAAAATTTTTCAACCCATCACATTAACATAAGTAAAAAACCAACCCAGCCTTTACCAAAAAAAACCAACCTAGCAAGTAGGTTGGTTTGGATCAATGTGTTGTATTTACATATTTCATACCTTGAAAGGTTTTTACCAACTATTTGAGCACTAATTATTTTTCAATAGATTATTGCAATTCACATAATTAATCAAACTAATAAAGATATTAAAATGAACTTACATATTTATGAGTCAAATTGAAAAAAACAATCAACCTAAACCCAACCTAACTTAAGGCTAACAAAACATTAGAACCTGATTTAACTCACCAACCCACAAAAAACTAAGCCGAAGCATCGTGTTGAGTTAGGTTGGATTAGGCTTGGTTTGGATAGCTGAACGCGTCTAGCGTTCAGCATTTCCAACCCTTTTTTTTTTTCTTTTGTGCACAGGTTTCAACCAAGCGACAAGCAGCACTATTTATCATTGTGCAGGTACTGTTCATGAACTGTACATGCACTTTTCAGTTTTTTTTTTTTAAATGGGACCCGTGGTACTATTCACACATTTAAAAATTACTTTGCTACAGTGTTTTCTGTTTTCAGTTTTCAATTTTTAGCTATATCCAAACGGACCCTTAGTTTTGTCTGTTAGTGAGTTAGATTAACACTGCAAATTGTTAGTGGTAGGTCCATGTAATTGGATAATTTTTTTTTAAGTGGATTTTGAGGGTATAATTTGGGTGAAACTTTTACTAACATGTTGTAGATGCTCTTTAAGTATGTAAAAATGCACAAATATAAAACACACTAACAAATATTTGAAAAAATTAAACTCCCCATAGTTTAAGTAAAAAAATTAAATCATATAATTTAAAAAATAATAATTTACACTTAACCATTCAAGTGGAAAAAAATTTATGGTTTAATATAGGCTGGGGATTTAATTTTTATTACTCTTTTGAATTTGAGAGCTTATTTTTTTACTTTTAAAATTATAAGATTTGATTTATTACTTTTTGAAATCTCATTCTTTAATTTATCACTCATAAAATTATATGATTTAATTTCTTACGCTCCTAAATTATAGGTTTAATATTTAATTTTCTATAAAAATATTATGTGAAAAATATATATGTAATTTTTAAAATTATATTTTTTGCATATTTGTTTAACGATATAAAATTGCCAAGTTTAGGTGACCACCGTGAATCCACGATGACTAAAGGAACCCACAAATATAGGCCCAAGTCTAGCAATTACTTGGGCCTTTTCATTTTTGTGAGGTTCTGCATAAGTTATGTAGATTGGTTAAGGAAAAATAAATTATTTTAATATTTTATGTTGTTTTTTCTTTCCTAGTGGAATTAGGATTTATTAGTTTTTACAAGTTCAATTAAAATCATTTTTCTAGTTGAATAAGGATTTTAATTGTTTTTCTTTTCCTAATTAAATTGTTTTTCCTTTCTCAAGTAGAAATAGGTTTATTATTTATTTTCCTAAAAGGAGTTGGAGAAATTCTATTCCTATAAATACTCTTTATAGAGGGGTTGTTTATTGTTATTATATGTTTATTAATAAAAGTTTGCTAGAGAGGTTTTCTCTATTATTTTGCCTACTAGCCTAGTGTTCTTGTAGAATTTAGGTTTCATGAAAGAATTGTAGTAATTGTGTGTTATAGATTCTGTTTCTACACGCCTACGCTGCATCAATAAGACTGGGTTGAACTTACTAGTCCAAGTATTATATTTTACTACATGAATACCTGCCAACACCTTTCTTTTGGGTTGCATGTGCGAGGCACATGCCGCACTTTTAGTGAGAAAATTCGATGTAATTTTTTTTTTTTTGGAAGAAGTACAAAGTCATGTACTTAAATTTAAAATAGCTATTTAACATATGAATATTTATTTACTATGACAATTTCTTAGAATCTATTTGCTAAATATAATATCTATTCACTAAAAATTCTACTAAGAATTATAATGAATGTATTTATTTTCCAACAATAAATAACTATGTTTTGTTAAGACATTGTCACAATATATAAAATTTCTTAATAAATGATGATATATGCTATAATGAAAACTCTTCATCAAATGAAATATCTTTGTTTAGGGGCCTTTTTTCGAAGCTCGGCCACGTGTGGTCCGTTGGAGGGGTTGTTGGGCTTTGTAGAACCTAGTTGTGTTTGATCCGGTTGACGATCCGAACCGACCCGAATAATATTACATGGTTTTTAATGGGAGATTTTCTGAGGCTTAGTCCATGGAGCGAAGGCTTGGTTGGCCCATTTTGTAGCCCATTGTAAATCATGTGCGCAGGATATAGAAAAAACTTTGTTTTGATGATTAGGGTTTTTCAGTAGTAGTTTTTAAGAGAGTGAAAAACAGTAGCTGCACTTTGTATTTTTTTCCCTGATAATAGTCAAATTCTTGCAACTTCGTGGACGTAGGCAAATTGCCGAACCACGTAAATACTGTCTTGTGCGTGTGATTATTTTTCTTTGGCGTGTGTTTTCTCGAATTTGTGTTTTCTCGATTTTTGTTTCTCACAGGTTTGGAAATTTCTTGCTAATTTCCTGCAGGGGTAACCTTGATAAACTCGGGTTTGTTTAGGGAGTTACTTTCAGAACTCAACATTGGCCCACGTGGTCTAACGATTACCAGCGTGCTTTTAAACCTACAAAACCATTGTCGAGGGCGATTTTTTACGCGTTGCCAAGTGTCTTCTGCTGGATGTGTGACTAGGGGTGTCCATGGGTCGGGTTTGTACCCAACCCGGACCCGACCCAAATTATTTAGGTGCAGGAAAATATGGCCCAAAACCAAGCCGCTGATCTGGTCAGATTTTCCGGTTCGGGTCTCGTCGGTTTTGGGTTGTATCAGTAGGGTATCAAGTTTCATCGTCGGGAACAATTTTTTGCCAGATCCGGTGAGGTCTGACCAAAATTTGGCCGAATCCGACGAGATTTGGCCAAAATCTGGCCGGATCCTTCTAGATCTGGCCTAAATCTAGCCAGATCCGTCGAGATTTGGCCTAGATTTCGTCAAATAAAGGCAAGATCTCGTCGGATATGGTCAAAAATTCGTTATACTTCACCAAAAGGATAAAGGCTCGATTTGGGTCGGGTGTCACGGGTTTTGAAGCGAAAAACCGACAATCGACCTGCGTGGGGTTGGGTTATTGAGTTCGGAAGCCGCGTCCAACAACCGGGGTCGTCGGATCGGGTGGCGGTAGGCGGGTTTGCCAGGTTGAACGGACACCCCTATGTGTGACTTTGCTAAGCCCGGATTTGTTTTGGGGAGTTCAACCCGGAACTCGACATTGGGCCGCATAGACCAATGGCTTCCGGTGTATTTTTAAGCTTACAAAATAGATAAAGCCCAAAGTTTTAGAATCATGATAATGGTTGAAATAAATAAATAATATGCTTAGCATGATACCTTTGATTAAATGATTAGTTGAACATCATTATTATGTTTATTAAGCGATGTCCAATATTAGAAAGTAATTAATTAAGTGTCATATGTCCAGTAATGGGATTAGTCTAATAGTCCATATCCAGCTGCGTTTCGTGGTTCATGTCCAATATAATAAGGTATGTCTAGCAATGGTCCATGTCCAAATAAGGTATGTCCAACAATGTTTTATGTCCAAATAATACATGTCAATCGGTGGTATATGTCCAAATAATATATGTCAATAGGAGGTATATGTCCAAATAATATATGTGCAACGGTGGTAGATCAATTTATTAATATGTATGTTCATTAATGAAGTATTAGTGAGATCATGTTTATTACATGGTGAGATAATATTAAAGTAATTTGCATCCAGCGATGCAATAACAGTGAATTAACATGTACTTAATAATGTAATCTTGAATAGAGAGAGATTTGACTTATCTTGACAGCTTGTAGCTCCAGCTGTAGAACAGTAATGAACTTATGACATTTCAGCAGCACAATAAAATAAGTCCAGCAGTACAATATAATATTATGAGTCCTTCCGTAGTGACTTCATGATTGAAGGGGAAAAATGGGTGCAACTTGAGGTAGAGAGAATATGCTCAGCCGTGTGCATAGGTTGGTTAAGTTTATCCTCTTTCGTCATGCACTTAAATGACTTTCCTCATGTAATACTCTTTTAATTTTTTAGTCAAATATGAGTGATGTTGCATTCCATGAGAATGACTTTTAGTATTGTAAGTTTTTATCTTTCATAAGAAGGGCTTTTAGTAATAAATTCTTAGAAGAGTGCTTGATATGTTTTAAGATGTGTGGAGATGGTAAGAAATATATATATATATATATATATTGTGAGATATGGTGTTTGTAATATGTATAGGAATTATATGTAGATACTTTGTTGGACATGAATCTTGTATATGTATACTTTGTGAGACATGTAGTTTAAAAATATATAAGAAGTATGTATGGGTATTTTGTGAGGAATATGTTTGTAAAATATATGGAGTATGAGGTAGATAATATGAAGGTCAAATATAGTAATACATGAGCTTATAGTTGCTGCTGGAGTGGTTTTTTGTGTTATGTTATGGGTTATATTGCTTTCTAATAAAAGAGGTGCTGTAAGAGAAATAGAGAAAGAGATGGATTATGTGTTTATGAGAAGCAAAATGATGATATTTTAGAATGATGAAGTGTGGGAAAGATGGGTAATGGATAATGGTGTGGTGAAGATGGGTAATGGATAATGGTGTGGTGAGAGAGATGTTGAGCAAGAGAGAGAGGAGGGAGGAAGAGAGACAGAAATTTGAGAGAGGAGACATATTGTTTTAGGTATATATTTTACTGTGTAGATATATTATTTTAATGTGTTATATAGGAATATAAAAGTTGGGACGTTTGGTGTATTGTAAAATTGTATATTATAATAGATAAAGTAGTTTTTGAAATGGTAAAATAAAATGGATTTTGCTAATGTATGCCCTTAGGGCACACAATAATTATTCATTTTTTGAAAAAAATTCTCGAAAATTGAAAAAGTATTGACAGCTTTTTCAATATCTGAGAAAATTTTACCATAAATGGATGGTTTAATATGTTCCCTTGGGGCACACATTAACCGGACCCAAATAAAATGATGCGAACCTCAATCGACACGCTTTGAGACCCAACAAAAATATTGGAATACTTGCCCAGGAAAGCTAAAATTCAAATTTATGATAGAAACCCTGACCCAACGTTTATAATCGAAATGTGAACTAAAGGTATAAGTTGACCTTGACCCAATGATTATAAAGAATCACGAACCGAAGGTATAAAGTTTGAACGCCACAAGGAAAAATCCCTGATAAGTTCACAGTTCTTGAAGAACCAAAAGAAGAGCAAAGCCTCACATTTTCTGATTTTTATTCAATAATATAATGAAAAACGTTTACAGACTTAAGAGCCTATTTAAGGGCTCCATAAGACTTGACCAACAAGAAAATATATTCTAAAATAACTCCTAATTGATACCTAATCCTATCAGGAATCTAATTGGACTTAAAAGCATTAAATGCTCCTAAAAACAAGGAAATAAATTTTAAAAAAAACGTACTAAATAATAAAACCCTAAATAAAAGTTGATTTGGTCTGAAATTTGATCCAAAATAGGAAAAAATCTCCATTAACTAATATAGAGCTGGAAAGTCAATCAGCCATTAATTCACGCCATAAATCACTCCCAATTAAGCTAGATCAGCCCTAAATAGCTTGAATTAAATTTATTACACTTTCATCTTCCTTTGGGCCAAGCTTGGAATGTCCTACATTAGAATCAGCCCAAATCTCTTGAATCAGCCCATTAAGTGCTTCTTTGATCTTCTTGGATATTGCTCTTGTAATAGGCCCAACTGGAACATGCAATGGATCCTTGAATGCTTGTTGATTCTCATCATAAAATAGTTTGAAGATATCAAAACCTGATGCTCTAAGTGTGTGCTAATGTCCTATCATGACTTTTTTTTTATTGGGCATTATTGGGTTTTAATTTTAATTTTTAATTTTTGTTTCTTTGCTTTTAATTTATTTTTTAATTGGGCATTATTTTTGTTTTAATAAACTGGGTGGGATTATGCTTATTTTGGTTGATTGTTTGTTTATTTTTTAATTGAGCATAGTTTATTTATTTTTTTAAAAGATCAATTTATACCAATTTCATTTTCTATCTTCCTATTTGGTGATAAACCCATGAACCAGAACTTTGGAAAGTAATGTTATCTTGGAAATTCATATATAAATCCAATCACTTTAATGCCTTATTTGGTGATAAATTTACGTTACTATGTTCCGCAATGTAGGTGAGATTATTATAAGTAAATAAAGTAAGAGTCCATTTCATGTCAAAATAGTTATATATATATATATATATATATATATATAACTTGTATATAGAATGGTCCCTTTTACAGAGTCTCTTTTACTCGTCCTCTTCTACAGACTAGTTGACATTTTTCAAAATTTTACGTAGAGTGGTCCTTATTTTCATATTTGTTATTCCTTGACTAAATTTTAGATTTACTTATTTGAAGAAAATAACTTTCTTAAAATTTGTAACGTTTGAATTGTATCCCTTTAAAAGAAATATTGAAGTTGTAAAAAATAAAAAAATCTCAACCTAGCCTCTTTAACAAGAGGAGGGACGGACCCACTAAGGGGCTGGGGGGTGGGGTCATGACCCTTCCCAATTAAAAAATAATAATTGTATATAGTGTATAGGAATTTTCATATTTAAAAAAAATATTTATATGGTATATAGGAATTTTCATATTTAAAGCCTGGGCCCAAAATTTTTGTAGTTGGCGCCCCTCAAATTTCTTGATTGGTCGCAAGGACCCAATGAAATTTCTGAATTGGTCCAAATGACCCAAATGAAATTAATCGCCTGACCCATTCATTGGGCCTGTGGTCCCTCCAAAGTGTAAACACAATTTAACAAAAACACCCATCCCCAAATCTCCTTGATTAGAAAGGACATAAAACAATTTAAGTATCCTTGGGAACAATTTATTTAGTTGAAAGTGAAATTTTTTTACAGAAAGTACTATAGATAAAGCTAAAAACTAGTTGAAATAGTACAGTGGGACTCATGAATAGTATCAAAAAGTGTAATGGGCCTATGAATAATAGTAAAAATAAGCTAAATAATAAATAAATAAAAAGCTGGCTTTTTAAGCCAATGCCAAATGCAACCTAAGTGTCCATTAGGGATCTGTTTATTTTGCTGAAACTGAAAACTTATTGTTGAAAATACTGTAGATAACAATAAAAGTTAACTGAAATAGTACAGCGATACCATAAATAGTACAAAAAGTATAGTGAGACTCATAAATAGTAGCGTAAATAAGCTGAATAGAAAAGTTAGTTGGCAAAAATAATCCATTCTATTAGGCCTCCAATGATGGATGGTTGGACTGGGTTCGGTTCTTCGCGGCCTATTGGATCCTTATATGAACCGGTTTGTGCGCAAGTCACATAAAGCTTCTCAAGACAAAAATGTGATTTCCTCTTAAGCAATAAAATACCATTGTAAGTGTCTTAGTGTCGTAAAATAACTTTTTACTCTTACAAAATCAATAAAATATTAATCATAATGTTCATAATGAGGAGGAGGTTAAAATAGAATGTTTAGGGCTCATCTTTTATTGTGTGAGCATTTAAAAGAGTTCATTCACTTGGTTTCCCGAGTGTGATGTCGCGGCTCGCATGGGAATTAGGTCTATAATCCATGGAGCCCATAATCTTTGGTTCCTTGAACTGTAGGATCTTTCTCCATACTTATTATGCAATTGAGTTTTGTCTTTTCCCTTTACCTCTATAGTTCTTGCACAAGAACAACTATACAATACACATATCTTCAAATAATAGTTTGTTCCTCAGATTATGATATACATTCTAATACATATACATATATGTAAATGAATTTCATAAGAATGACTCAGCCACGAGGATCCTGACCCCAATTCTCACAAATTTAATGCTATTGCACAAGACTTGTGGGATTTGGTACTCAAGTTAAAGTAGCTTTGCTTGGGTTTGCCTTCCAAGATAGTCAGGTGATAAGGATTTTGTGGGAGAGAGTAATATATGATGTGGGCATGTTTTGGCATATGTTTCTTTAAAGGCTAAGTAATATTTTAGATGATCTCAAGGATATGGGACAAAATGCTCCTTGGCTCTCTTATTTTGTTCATTTTCTCTCCCTTCTCCCTTACTAGGCTCTGAAAGCTCTAAGAATTATCCTTTTAAACCTCTGAACCCTCCCCTTTTTCCTCTATCTGAATCCCCATTTTCTCCCCCTCCCTTTTTGCTATGCCTTAGTGTTCCTTTTATAGTGGACATGGTCTGGTACCCCAAGCAAGGACGTCCCTGGTCCGCAGGGTAAAACCATGTTCTCTGGAACCTGAAAAAGTGCATTTAGTAGAGGTGTAACTTAATTAGGCAATTATAACTCAAAACAGACATTTGGTTTTAGCTACAAAAGGAAGATTACTTCTTAGAAAGCCAAAGGAGTGGGTGGGCTGCTCAATGCAATGGATGACAACTTTGATTGAAAAAGACAATTGAGAGAAAATTGTGGGGAGATGTTGTGCACATAGAGGAACTGAGTTTTCCACTGGTTCATGCATTTCAAGCAAATATATGAACCAAGGGAAACTTTCGAGATCCTCCTTTTTCCAAAAATCACTCCCCTGCCAACCAAACCACTTATCCCTTACTACCAACTCAAGATCCCATGAACTTGGATCATGGGTTACAAAGATAATATCTGGTTTTGCTAGATTTTTTAATGGTTTTTGCTGAAAATTTGAAAATACACCTTGGCTTTCCCATGTGTCAGCCAAGGTCCTCTTCTCAAGGTTTCAAAATGACCCATCAAGGACCTAGGGCCTTGATGTTGATTCTTCTTGCTACATGTCCTCTAGCCTGACCAAGTTCAGATCATCTTTTTTATTATTATTATTATTTATTTCTTTTTCCTTCTTTTTAGGATTTGGGCTTTCATAGTCTTTCTTAACTTCGTGAATTAGGCATTCTTTTGTTAAGGCCATGGTCTTTCTTTACTTTTCATGGAATGAGTTTTCTTATCAAATTTTGATCCTCAACAACAATATTGTTGGCCGCCTTAGGATAGCGCATTTGAGATGGAATGGAGTGAATATCACTTGCCAATGTAGTATAGAGACAAGGCATAGGCACTATGTGGGCTGACAGCCCCTGTATCGTGTGACAAATGCAAGTAGAAGTTAAGGTCACAAGTTGTTGCTTTGTGCTTGTTGTATTGATGAGGAAAGTGTTGGAAAAGCCGAGATTTGTGATTCCATATAATGTGCATATTTGTTATCATGGTATTGCCCATCCATAATAGCCCTTGTGTCTTGGGCCTTAATAGGGCAAAATAGACCATGGTAGCATGAGAAGAAGCTCTATAAGATGGTCATTGTGTGCAGCAAAATAAATGGTGCTCTTATTTGTCATTGTTTCATAGGGCAATCGTGTTCTCACATATAAAGACTCATAGAATGCATATGCTTGCTATTTTCTTGTGCAGGAGTTATATCCTCAAGTATAGCAAATTACCATATGACAATAAGGTAGTGGTTCATTGGTTTTTTTGCCACTTTGCAAAGCTCATGCTTGAGAATGCATTGACTTTCCCATCTTTTAAGGGTTTTTTTTTATGTCTCCCATGTAATGGATCATCGTGTTTGAAATATAAGATGTTGAGTTGGCTTCCCTATTGCTTTGTAAGGCTTGCCATTAAGAAGGCATTGGCTCTCCCTACCTTATTGAGGATGTTTCACCCTTGAAAGTAGGGGTCTTGCCATGTATGGATAATATGACGTTTCAATGGCTTCCTAATTATTTGGTAGTGATTATCTTTGAGAACGTATTGACTTTCCTACCTTGTTAAGGGCTAGCTACGCCTTCGCAAATAGGGGTATCACCATAATGAAACATCTCATTGGCTTCCCAACCATTTGATAGGACTTACCATTGAGAGAGTATGTACTTGGCTTTTCCCTACTTATTGAAGGAATTGCACATTCGCATGTAGGGGACTCACCGTGCTTGGATAATATGATAGTTTTTCGGCTTTCAAATGTTTCATAGGGCTTGCCTTTGAAAATTGGTATAAACGAGAAATATTGCTGTCGCTTATGACCGAGATGTCAAAGTGACAAATGATATGCTTCTTGATGAGTTTGGCTATTGTCAATCCCATTGATTTTCTTGAGTGGAATTGCTTCTGCCCACTTAGTGAATTACCTAGTGGCAGCAAAGACCCCGAACGTATTTGTTCAAGGGTGAATGGCTAGGTTTGGTGAGATCAATCCTCCAAGTGTGGAACGCTTTGGGACACTCATGTCTTGAAGATTTATTGGATATGCCAAGAAGAGTTGGTGGGACTTCTTCCTCCCTTAGTATTCTCTATATGACTCACAGATAACTTCTAAAAATAGGGGTCCTCCCATATGATATATAGATGACAGAATATGATTTATCTTTGTCGAAGATTTATATTGCTGCAAACAGCGACTTCATACTTCGCTTCTAATTTTGGGACAATGATAGGCTAAGCATCGAAGATGTTGATATAGGATTGTTTCATTCCCAGCAAAACAATTTTTTTTTCACCCTTCAACTAGCCTCTTTGCCAAAGATACATGGTACTGCAAATAGTGGCTCTATACTTTGTTTGCTTGGCTTCCAACTTTGGGATAATGATGGGCTAAACATTAGAGACGTTAGATTAGGGTTGTTGAATCCCTAACACAACAATTTCTCTCATTAGCCTTTATGTCACTTATTCCAAGTTTTCACATTGTACTAAGATTTCACTTAAAAGTCTTTGGAATGAGTTTCCAGCAACTTACACGTAATTTTTGATCTATTGGACATCAAGATCTAGAGTGAGGTTTAGCAAAGAATTCTTCAAAGGTGTGTGCCAAGCTCCCTACTATTGGGCTTACTTAGAAATTCTCTTTGCAAGAGTTGAGTGATAAGAACAATTTGCTTGAGGATGACAACATTAATGCTTCCCACTTCAAGCATAATCTTGAATTCAAGAAGGATCAAGGTGTGGGCATGTCTTGGAACGAATGTGCTTATCACGACTTGAAATATATGAACATGTCATCGCTTGGCATGCGTGGATTGACCAGAACTTTGGTTGCGTGAGCTTGTCATGGCTTAGAGTGCATGAGCGTGTCACGACTTTGGTGAGAGGGAATTGAGTCTGACTTTCCTTCTTTGTCGGATGCTCCAAAAAGGTTTTCGTTTTGTCCCCTAGTGTAATTATCATTTATATTAGTAAATGATAGTAATGTCTAAGCATTAGCACAAACGACTTATAAAAAATATTTTGATTAAAAATTTGAAGGATTGAAATGGTTTTAGCGATATATAAAAAAAGATGAATTTGCAAAGGGAGAGCTTGAAAGCGTTAGCTTAAGTGTGCTTTAACGATAGTATATCGCTCATATGACTTCAAGACTTGGTTTATGAGATGTCGCTACTTGAAGACTTGGTATGTGGAATATCCAGCGACTTATGGTGGGCTTAGTTATGGCCTTTAGAAATTTGGCGAAGATTTTATTTAGCGGTGACGCAAAAAATATTCAGTTGTGAAGGGTTGCACACAGCGTCAACTATACTCATCCTAAAACGAGTCAATCACCTGCAACAACCCTCATATGCTTAACGCTAACTCTGGCAACATAAAGGAGACATATGTTGAGGAGATGTTGACAATGAGCTTTTAACGTTGTTGTTAGGAGTTCTTGGGTTGATATTGATGTTTAGAGTTTTGCTTTGTTGATTATCGGCCAGAGCCGTCACTCCCTTCACGGTTGGACTTGTGGCTCACCATTTTTTGCATTTTCAATCTACAACAAAAAATTTCACAAACATAATGTAAAACAAGAGATGTAGGCTGATTCATCCATAAGTATAATA
Source organism: Castanea sativa (assembly GCF_040712315.1). Lineage (NCBI taxonomy): Eukaryota > Viridiplantae > Streptophyta > Magnoliopsida > Fagales > Fagaceae > Castanea > Castanea sativa. Next base: position 30,912,878 of record NC_134024.1, on the reverse strand, counting down.
GCTAAAAAAGTATATAAGTGAGTAGAAGAAAGCTTTTCCGTTAGTTCCTTTTCCATCCTCAAAGTCCTTTTTTTCTTGGATGGTTTCTGCAAGGTTGGAGCACATTTGTCGCATGTCTTAAAGTGTCCTTAGCATGTTGACAAGATGAAAATGGACCACTTCTTACTCTGCATCATGATGCTCCTTTTTGTGGTAACAAGACATTATACGATGCCTTTTTGAATGACAGGCTGGTGTTGATAGCATGATCTTTTGGTGATTTTGCATCTTCAAAGGCATAATACCTCTTGTTTCAGCTACTTGACTCACTAGCGGAGTCGCCAAAATGTTAGGGAGGTTTTTACGACAAGGGACAAAAATGAAAAATGCGAGAATGACCAAAATCTCCCATTAGGTTCTTTAGAAATGATTATTTGTGGAGAGTCAAGCCCAAAATTTTAAATGCATAATGAACAAAAGGCTAATGGTTATTTAAAAAGAGAGAAATGAAAATGCCATAACTAAAATACAAAAGTGTAGAAAAAGTACACAGGTTCAAAACTTTGACCTAGTCAGTGAGGAGAGAAAATTGAGAGAGGTTGTGAGAAAGAGAGCGAAAGTTCCCCTGAACCCATAATTCCACCCCTATGCTTCAGAATTGTGAGAGTGCTGGCTGGCCGAATGGGCTTTTGGTCTCAAGTTTCAGCTCTGTGCGGAAAACGTAGTTTTTGATTTTTTAGCTGAAAAAAGACTCTTGTATTGAGCTTGGGGAGTTGCTCTCAGAGTAAAAAGTAATCCCCTCTGTTTTGAGCTAAAGGAAGAGTTTTATATTGAATTTAGGGTGTTGCTAATGACTGGGTTTATGGTAGTAGAAGAGGCTTTTATCCCTCATGACACTAATTTGGTGTCTTAGCTTGGGTTGCTTTTGTTTAGGAAAGAGTTTTGCATGTTTTTAACATAATTTGGGAAATGCTTGACTAAACCCTCATTGGCTCCCCCTTCTCAATTTTTTCAGACCATTAGGAGGCTTATCTGAATGAGAGCTAGCAGTTGAAGTTGGCCAATGAGAGCCAACCATTTTTAAAGGAAAAAAGGGTTTGGACGGAAACTTTGGCTCACAATCAGCTAGAGCATAAAAGTAGTTTTGAGGTGGAAATTTCGGGTACAAGACTTCCTCTATGAGCTTGAGGTGCTACCAGTGCCCCTTGTCCACTTGGTAGCACGCTTGTGTTGGGCTTATGCAAAAGATCCGAAAGGAACCGACCAACACCCTCCAAACCACACTCCCTCAATTTTCCTAAGTGTTGCATGGGTTTGGGTCATGCTTAAAGGAATAAAATATAATGTAATGCATGAATTGAGCCCACAAAAAAGTCAAGTTTGGTTGAATCAGGTTTGAAGAAAATGTGTCGCAAAAATGGGTATCAACATAGTGCTAATGAAACTATTTTAGTGAAATTTAATTGTCTCAATTCCCATGCAACGCACCAAAAATTCTAATTACTTTGGGATCTTTGAATTCTTAATGAATATAACAACTGCAACATTATATCTTTGCTTGGAATGAATTAGATTGTGCATCTTGATTGATGCAAGGATGGAGGAAGCAATTTATTTATTTATTTTTATTTTGTAAATTAATTTTGAATGTTGTTTGATTGATAATTCTTCTCCATTTCCCAAAGGTGATTACGAAGTACAAAATGCAATGCTTTGGTTTTATTCGTGGCACCCTTAACAATAATGAAGCTGGGAATTCTGTATTGTTCATCTGCAAGTACCCTCTAGGTTACAAAAAGACAGTAATTTTTTTTTCTATTTTCCTAAATCTAGTTATTGTTTATTAACCATGGACCATGGTAACTTCGCCACATACATCAATCATTTGGATTGTTTATTAACTGTACAATTCCAAACTCTTTTTAACCATGGACCAAGTTGGTCATGCTTAGTTATCACTTGTCATAATCATAAAAGGATTGAATCGAAGGTTTACCTATTGAAATTGGTAGATTTTCAATTCAACATTTGTGCAAAAGTAATACTGAGTTTTTTTTTTTTTAGCAAACAACAATACTTATTAGAACACACGTGAAAATAGTAATATTAGTATTTGGCAAAAATGCAAAACTAACCCTCTAATTTTCACATTTTTTCATTTCAGTCCTTTAACTTTTAGTTTTGTCAATTCAATTCTCTCACTTTCAATTTTTGTCAATGCAGGACTCCGTTACAACTCAGTTAGTGCTGCCGTTAGAGCCATTGAAATGACGTCGTTTTGCATGTGTGTGTGTGTTTTTTTTTTCATTCGGAATTAAAAGAAATTAAGAAACATCTGGAAAAAAAGAAGAAGAGAAAACATTAAGGGGAACGTCATCGTTCCCCTTCCCCTGAATCAAAACAAAACAAAGGACCCAAATCCTTGAATCATAACATTTCATCATCATGATCTCATCGTCGTCGATTATATTTTCAAGTTATGGAACACGAGCTTAGGCACCAGAACAATAGGAGCTTTGGAGTACTATCACGCCAACTTCACCAAGTATTTCACCGGTGGATTTTGGTCAGACCGATGGTTCACCGCCACATTCGATTACCAGAAACCTTGCTACTTTATGGATCTCCATCCACTTCTTTATTTGCTTCGTGTACCCGACCCGTCTCCATCTGTCCAGATCTATCACCATCATGCAAGCCACCAGATTTATGAGCTCGGGTCATTGCCACCATTCCTATTGGTTTTTGCTGGACACGTGGCGCCCATCGAGCACAGATGGAACCAACACGGTTTAGGCAGCGATAATGTAAAAGGGATCTGCTGTGACCTTCATCCCGGTCCGGTTAGCCTCCTACATTTGTCCGGTAGTGGCAAGTCATGGCACAAACTCGACTTGAACCATCCATGCGAACTTGACGAACAATGGGCACACGATTTACACGGACACTGGAAAGGGGAACGATGTCGTCGTTCCCCTTAATGTTTTTTTTTTTTCAAGATTTTTCTTATTTTCTTTTAATTCTAAATCAAAAAAAAAACACACACATACACACACACACGCAAAACGACGTTGTTTTAGTGGTTCTAAAGGCAGCACTAATTGAGTTGTAACGGAGCTCTACATCGACAAAAATTGAAAGTTAGAGGACTGAATTGAGAAAATTGAAAGTTAGAGGACTGAAATGAAAAAATGTGAAAGTTAGAGGGTTAGTTTTACATTTTTGCCTTAGTATTTTAAACCGGGTTTATAATACATTACATAATCAAAGTACAACTACAAAAGGACCTAACCTTTGTAATTGTAGATTGGAGTTATAAACTTCGGACACTAAACACACACAATCAATATGGGATATATTTTTTTTTTTAGTAAACAGCAAGCAATAGGAAAAAGAAAGAAAGAAAAAACTAATTAATATGGGGCACTTTTTTTTTGAGAAGATGCAGTGAACTTACCTTCTATTTCATCAAGGATATCATGCCTCTAAGGTTGCTAATAACTAACTCCCTCAACCAAATAATTAAAAAGAAAAAAATCTATGAAGAGATATATAAATACCTACTTTATATCAGTAGGAGGTTACTTAAAATTTATTCCTATTTAGTTTAAGAACATTCTCTTTTTGGTTTTAGCTTACCACTTTTTTTTACCCGCATCATTTTTTTTATTCTAAACCTTTTTTTATTTAAATATTATTCGTTTATGTTTTATTATTTCTCTCACTTTACATAATACATACTTTACTTTATTTAAGTTATCGAGAAATCAAATATTTAAGGAATGAACAATGCTCCCTAAAGACAGAGAGTAATTGTAACCAAAAGTCTAAAACCCATCTTAAGAGGAAAATGGGTAAGCTGATGCAAGTAGGTTTATGGTGTTTTTGGGTTTTTGGTTACGCGTATTCACCATTTACCCTATTTTAGGTTGTTAGGTTCATATTTTTATGAAATTGGCATATCCTATGATGAAATGCACTTTACTTATATTTAGGTAAATCTAAATAGGTTCAAGATGATCATTACAAATGGTTACAATGAAAACATGGAGTTTACTCAAGAACTGCTCAAAAAAAACTGAGTTAGCAAGTCTCAATACCTTCTCGATACCTGTCGATCTATCGAGCTTACAGGATTTCTAATATAGCTTACAATGTCTTGATTCCTAAAGACTATTTATTTATGGGTTTGCATAATCCTTATAAAACTAGGAAAGCCCAAGGTTTGCGTAAACCTAATTAGAATAGGAGAGCCTATTTAAAAGCTCATTAAGATCCTATTTAAATAAGGAGGTGGAGAAAGAAAACCCTAACCCTAGAAAGCTTCATAAGGTTTTCTTTTTGAAACCCTAGCTTCCTTCTATAGAAGAAAGAGTTCTTGTTGCATTTCTTGTATGCCTTTGAGATCTGTAACCAAGCAAATTCTCTAGCACCAACATTGAAGATCTTATTTGTGTTTCTATGTGAAGCTATTGCAAATCAACTACAATAATCAAAGGGTTGTTGTGGAGTTAGCCATATATTGGGGTTCGTGCAAAGGAGTTAGTCACAAATTAGAGATTTGTGCAACAAAAGAAAGAAGTTTGCTAAGATCAAGTCCAATTGGGTATTGCAACGAAGGTTCAATTGTAGGTTGGTATTTTGGGACAAGCCAGGGTAGTGGTAAAATTCCTTATACCTGTAACTGCTTGATTATTGATTAGTGGATTCTTGGGAGTGGTGACCTTGAAATCACCTGTAGGGTTTTTGCCTTACGAGAGATTGTCCCAATTTGTCAACAAATTACCGTGTCAATTTTATTTCCATTGCATTTATTTTAATTGGTGATTTGTTGGCGCCTCCACGATTTGCATGCAATGTAACCTATTTAATCAACTTAGGTAATTGAATTAATTAACCAGGGTCAAGCTATTTTAATCCAACATAGGTAATCTGCTACCAATGCTATAGCCTTTGGCCAAAAGTCTTATAGTTTAACTGGAATATTGTAGTGTTTCTAAGGAAAATGTCAATAATTCAAATTCTCACTTTTTCATTGTAACTATAAAATTATCAAAAATAAAAACATTTTGGATTAACCCTTGCTCACATATAATCACCATGATGTTGAGCGTATTCAATCTCTATCACATCCACTATTGGTTGAAAAAGGCATCATGACATTGAGCCCATTGAATATCTAGTAAGCTCTATGCCCCTATCTTGCATTTTTCTCCCCACCTTTTTTTTTGTATATATCTTATTAGTCTAACTTGTAAGTCATATGTGAGGAAAATTATCAAGGTAATTACACATTACCCACTTGTAGTTTGGCTCAATTTTACTTTGTCTATTTGTTACTTAAAAATGTCACTTTATCCAGCTCTGCTAGGTGGCCGCTTCCTACCCAAAAATGTGAGTGTTAAAGTTTTACATAGGGATGGTGAAAATCCCCCGACCCACAAGTACCTAACTTGAGCCGCGAAGTAGTAGGGTCAGGTTTGAGTTTTAAGTGTCAAACCCAAAGTGGGTTTCGGTTTAGGTGCTAGTTTTAGTAATACCCTCCCTCAACCCGAACTTGACCTGCTTAGATAAAACTACCAAAACACCTAACTATATATATATATATATATATATATATATATATATATATATATATATATATATATATATATATATATATATATATATATACACCACTTTTACTATACCTAACCCTGACTTTCACTCTCATTCAACTTGAATCAGCTGCCCCTCACCTCACTCACTCTCACTCTCACTCTCATTCCCTCAATGACCGACCCACCCACTCTCACTCTAAAGCCCTCCCTCCAACCTCTACCTTCGTCAAGCCCTCCCTAACTTAGTGTTGGCAAGCTCTCGCCAACCGGTCCAACCCATCATCACTCTCACTCATTGTCGGCAACTCTCTCCTCTCGTCGTTCGTTTTAGTAACCTCGTTCTCTGTTACAAACCCATGGGTAGAACTCACCCTTAAAAACTGGCTTACAAGGAGAGGGTGCCCAAGAGCTTATAAACACATAGTTAGGCTTACACTTAACCAATGTGGGACACTAGGATCATAACATACCACCACGCTCTGCAGCCGACATCCACGACGGCTCACTCTAGCGAATCTGATCCGTTGGTAGCCCTTTCTCTTTTTGGTGGCTCCACTCAACTATCAGTAATTTTAATCCAACCTTTAGGTCACCCTTTTTGGGATTCGACCACAAAGCCAAAACTCATTTGATTGCATACTTAATGACCTAGCACCGATTAATCGGGGTGATGGTTGGCTCTGATACCAATTGTTAAGTTCCTGACAAGTCAAGAACTATGGAAAGGAAAGGTAGTTACTTCGAGGGAACTGTCCTCCAGAATTAAAGAGTAGAGAGAGAGATGAGGTTAATGAGAATTAGAAGATAAGGGAGAGAGATAAGGAAGAAGGTAAGTAATTGAATAGTTTTCTTGTTATCCTCTTCAATTGTACTTACAGAATTATACACATGAGCCTTTCCTTGTTTCCCTCCAAAACTAACAACTAACTAACTTCCTAACAAATCATGTCAGCTCACTTATGTGCCAACTCATCAACTAACAACTTATAATGCAATATGCATACATCAGTACAATACAACCCAGACTATGGCACTTAGACTTGGATTCCTAACAACTATCCCTCCCCATCAAAACATCTTTTTTTTTTTGTTAACTTTGATTTTGTTGGTTAACTTTGATATTGTTAGTAGTTATTTTGTTTGCTTGGCTTCATTTTTTTTTTCGTAGCGATTTTGTTAGTTAACTTCAATTCTATGCTTGATTAAACATTTGAGTATTTGACTTGTTGAAATGGACCAAATGGTTTGTAATGATCCTAAACTTGTGGGGTTTATTTTGTAGCTTTTTGAACTTGTTGTAATGGCCTATTAGGACCAAGAATCCAAATTTTATGCTATATTTTATGCTTAGTTATGTTTGATTTGGGTTTGATTCGGGCCACAGTATAAGAGTTAAAGATTCAGGCAACAAAAAAAAAAAAAATATATATATATATATATATATTTTAGTGGGTTCTAGTTAGCTTAATTGGTAAAGTCTCTGATGGTTGAATCATAAATTTGGGGTTCAATCCATGCTTACACCAAAAACTGATTGATGTCTTAGTTTGATGATAAAGGGCTATTATCAGGAATGGACGTCATATGTTAAAACTATCTAAAATATATATATATATATATATATATATGTATATATTAGATTGGGCCCGAAAGTGCCATGGTGGGGTGGGGCTTAAGTAAATGGAACGGGTTTAAGTTTCACAGAGCAGGTGGTGGGTCGGGTTTGGGTTTAAAGAAACCGCCCCGAACCCGACCCATTGTCATTCCTAGTTTTACACGCTACAATCATCATCTAAATTTGAATGATATTGTAGCATCATGCAAAAATTTGAACATTGATAAAGTATTGGATGCAGGAGTAATTTTGTGTTTTTAGCTATCTATTTTACATTTTTTGGACTTTTGAAGTACATGATGAAAATGCTCTTAATAGTTTATATATCGATGCTTTACCCATTTATGTTAGGTGTAATTGATAATTAGATATTATATATATATATATATATATATAATGGAATTCGGAGAACACAATATTGTTGAAGTACCGTTTGTTTTCTTAAACTACAGATTGGCAAAAAGAAAAAGAAAAAATGGAAAACCCCACATAATAGTTACGTTGTGTTTGGAAACGGGGAAGTGGATAGTAAAAAAGAGAAAAGAAGGAAAACCAACAATTTCTACCGTTTGGTTGCTTTAGGAGAAAGGAAAGAAAAAATATAAAAATTCCAGAGTCCACTGAGCCCACTTTTTCCGATCCTCCCATTTTAGGCCAAATTGAGGAGAAAACTTGATAATTTGAGCAATTAAAAATAAAAAATTAACACTTGAACTTTTTATGATATGAAATTTACGTTTTTGTCCAAGATTTTACACTCATCTCTCTCAAATTTAGTTGGGTATAAAAGTAAAGAGATATATCTCTCTTTCCATTCTTTCCCTATACAAACCAAACAAAGGAAAGTAAAATAATTTTTTTGTCTTCTCTTCTTATTTCCCAAACACATACAAGAGAAATGATTTAGGGGTATTTAGTAAAGTAGTTTGAGATCGAATTTTTGTAATTTTTTGAAATTTGTGTAAGTAAAAAAGTGTATAAAAATATGTGTAAAGTTGTTTAAAATATAAAGAAGTAAGTTTGAAATATCATAACAAACAGACCCTTATTTTCCTATATTTTCTCTTATTTCATTTCATTTCATTTCTCTTCCCTCAGTCGTAACCAAACAAAGCGTTAGACAAAAGTGTGAGCTGTGAATGAGTGGTTTCCCTTTCACATCGATATTCATTTTTGCTAATTAAAAGGATGGGGATAGGAGCCAAGTTAACACTGAAAGTAAATTCAAGGACCACGCACGAATGCCCAGCGTGTTAACCGGGATCAATAATTTTGGCGTACGATTTCGACCCTCTGAGTTTCTGAGCCTTCTGGCTCAAAGCTCAATTCACGAGGGGGTCCAAGTCTGACTTTTTTTCTTGAATTGCATGCGTAAACCCAAGTGATTTTTTTTTTTTTTTTTAAGAAAGCTAAAATGTTAAAAATGTTTTTGGATTATAGGCTGTCAGGTCAGACTAACAAAAATTATTTATTGCTATCTGACTAGTGACGGCGAGTGAAACAAGAAGCAAAGAGGCTATCCCTTTAATACCCTCAGATCCATTTGAAGAAAAAATTTTAAGTCAAGAGAAAAATGAGAGTTGCTGCTTTCTAAATTATAGAAGAAAATAATAGCAATGTTTGAGAAGGAAATATCATTATAAATAGATTCAGGACCCCATACTTTTTTTTAAAAAATTATCATAATTTTGATGCCATAGACTATAAGTAGTTGTCTATTACTTACGTGAAACTGCTAGTTTTCCTTCGCTATTAACGTTGCTATATAACCATTATGGCAAAAAAATTATGTGATAAGATGTGATACTAGATTTTCTCATCATTTTGTGTTGTTAGTCTCAACTCTCAAAACCTCTAGTCCACATTTGAGATTCTCTTGGAGCAATAAAAAGTACCACATTACTAGGCTCAAATTTCATCATGTCACTTAAAATTGTGTAAAAATATATAATTACTATAGCAATTGTGTAAATTTATACTAATATTATTCATTTTGCATTTAATTTTTTTTTAATGGATCTTAAGGATGAAGGAGTGAAGTGGATGATGGTTATTACTTGTAAAGAAAGAGAGAATTAAAAAAAATGATATTTTAATGAAATATAGTGTAAAAAGTAGATTTTTATGCTAAAATAAATAGAAAATTTTGCAGAAGTTGATGCGAAGGCTCTTAAAGGGTAAAATATAGTTAGAACCCTTGAGATTTGAGTTAATTCCAGCCAGGTCCAAGACTTTTTAAAATTGACCAACTTGGATCATGAACTATTACTCATTTTTCTCTTCTCTTTCTTACGATAATTAGGGACTAAGTTGATCAGTTTTGAAAAAATTTAGACCAAGTTAGCATTAGCCCAAATTACAAAAGTATAAACTGTATTTTACCATTTTCTTAAATAATTTAAATTAATGTAATGAATAATCTACTATTATTGTGACAAGAAGGCACATTACTCTGAAGCATTGGTTTGATTGTACTCTTTTCACCATGAATAAATAAAATTTTAAAAATTTTGACATAAAAGTTACTTTAGAATCACTAAACGAATTAAAGAACATATATGCCTTAACTATGAATAAATAATAGAAGCCAAAATGTTTTTTTTTTTAAGAGATAGAAGCTAAAATTTCAAATGATTTTATTTTTTTAGTGTTATCAATAAAACAGTGCCTTTTTTAAAGAGATTAAATTTTATACATAGCGGTCTAGAGCCCTCTATTTATATCCTGATAACATATATTGTTATGTTAAAAATTTTAGAAAATTCCACATACAAATAGAATCCTATTAAAAAACTATTATCATATAATTATAAAAGGGTCCGGGGCATACATTAACAAATATATTTTAAAAAAAAATTATCAAAAATTAAAAAATTATCAAAATTTTTTTAATTTTTAATAAAATTTTTTTAAAAATAATATAATATTATATGAACTTAGGGCACATGACAGTAAAATTCATTAAGAAAAATAGGTGAAGAAGAATAAGAGTTGGCTACAGGAGAGCCATAGTTTTATCAATTTTCTGACATTGACTAAATATTCTCCATTATCTTAGACACCTGAAAAGTTTCTAATTATTTTGTTGACATTATTGTTGGAGAAATTTAGTCAATATTAATTTAATAAGAAAAGTTGTTTGCGGCAGTTTGTACGGTCCTTCGCTTCGCCTTTTTAAGTGTTTATTTACTAATGAAAGAGCTATGAGAGATCTCACTAGGTGCTTCAGCGTGATTTCCTAGGATCTTGGGAAATTGGGGAATGGTGGAACAAAAGCTACAAGTTCAAAGGTTTTTTAATAATAATAATAATAATAATTAGTTGTCAGACCTGTGCGATGCATGATAAAAACTATAAAATAAGTTTAGAAGAGAATATTATTATATTTAAGTTAAAATAGTTAGCATAATAATAATTATAAAAAAACATATTTAGCATAAATGTATGAAATGCTTGAAAATAAGAGATGCCAATTTTATTTTATTTTTGAGAAAAAATAGGATATGACATTGATAATACAATTATATTATGTAAGATACCATTTGAAAATTATTGATATAACTGTCCAATAAACATTGCATTCATTCTAAAATGAGTTGTAATCATAAATAACATTTTTTTAAGAAATAAATCATAATAATTTTGTATAACAAAAAGAAAAGAAATTGACATAATAAATTTGACTAAAAAATTAAAACATATATTCATAGGTAATTGCATTTTTTTTATTATAATCTGTTTTCTTTATAAGTAATTTGATGTGACAATAATATAATTAGTTAATATCAATAACATAATAAGTAGGTTTAAAAAGAAAACATAATAAGGCATAATATCAATAACATAATAAGGCATTACTATTTTTTATTTATTGTCTGTTCCATAGCAATTTTTGTTTCAGAAACAAATCCATGCCAATTATTTTAATAAGGCTAATGGCCGATAGTTGGAAACCAACGGCAAGCACAAAATATTAATAACCCGATTTTGTTTATGAACCCCACCACATTTGCTCCAAAAAATAATAATTTTATTTAGATATAAATTGAGTCATGCTAATGAATGCCTTTAGGGCAATGGTTAAAAATCCATTTTCAGAAAGTTTTGACACTATTTTTATGAGAAATGAAAAAATCAGTCAAAATATTAATTACTTTTTTTTTTCTCATAAAAAATTTATTTAAATAAATTGTTAACCATTATCTTAAGGGTATCCGTTAGCATTCTCATATAAATAATGAGGAAAATAATTTTTAAGCACTGATTTTTATGGCTGCTTAACTTAAAAAATACATTTTTATTCATGAGAAAAAAATCACATGACAAAATTTTAAGAGAGAAGCCTATGACATAGCATCTAAGTACTGTACCTAAGTTTTGTTTGATTTTTTTAATATTATATGTTATAGTGAAAAAGTGTAGAATAAAAAACAAGAACAAAAAACAAAACATGGAAATCATAAGAGTATGGATATACTCGCGAGAGTTGAAGAGTCATGGGAGCTTAACGATATTTTGGACTTTCCACTTTTTGCTGGTGAGGTAGCCAAAGTGCGAATCTGATCCATCCAGCCATTAAATTTTGGACCTGCTATACTACGACGTGAGTTACACTTCACAGCACGGTTTTATTATAAATAAATTACATTTAAACAATTTTTACCCAAAAAAAATATATTTAAATTTTGTTTAAAAAAATGCTAATGTGTAAAATTATGGAGAGATCAACCAAAAGTCAGAGAGGCCTTCACTTGTTAGACAAAATGCTTGTTGCAACAAAGTTTTGTATTGGGAGATAGGAGAGGATGCCGGTGTGGGTTCCTTTTTTGGAAAGTACTCAAGTCTATTGATGACAAGGGATCCTAAGCCTCCAATGATGGATGGTTGGACTGGGTCTCGTTCTCCGTGGCCTTTTGGGGTCGTTATATGAATCAGTTTGTGCGTAAGTCACAAAAAGCTCCTCAAGACAAAAATACGATTTCCTTCTAAGTAATAAAATATTATTATAAGTGTTTAAGTGTCATAAATAAGTAAAATAATTATTCATAATATTCACAATGAGAAGGAGATTAAAATAGAATATTTAAGACTTATTTTTTATTTTTGTAAATATTTAAAAGAGTTCCTTTACTTGGTTCCCCGAGCATGATGTCATGGTTCCCAGGGGTACCAGACCTGTAATCCATGGAACTCAAAATGCTGATTCCTTGAATTGTAGGATCTTTCTCCATGCTTATTATGCAATGGAGTTTTGTCATTTCCCTTTACCTCTATAGTTCCTGCACAAGAACACACTATACAGTATACATATCTTCAAATAATTTTTAATTTCTCAGATTAATACATATACATATATGTAAATGAATTTCATGAGAATGAGTCAGTCACAAGGATTTTGACCCTAATTTTTACAGACTTAATGTTTTTGCAAAAGACTTGTGGGATTTAGAACTCAAGTCCAAGTAGCTTTGCTTGGGAATTGCCTTCCAAGATAGTCAAGTGAAGAGAATTTTGTGGGAGAGAGTGATATCTAATGTGTGCATGTTTTGACATATGTTTATTTGGAGGCTAAGTGATATTTTGAATGATCTCAAGGATTAGGACGAATTCCTCCCCCTTGGCTCTCTTCTCTCCCTTGTTGGGCTCTTAACACTTTAAGAATTATCATTTTGAACTTCTGAACTCTCCCCTTTTTCCCCTATCTGAATTCCCATTTTTCTCCTCCCCCTTTTCTGCTATGTCTTAGTGTTCCTTTTATAGTGGACATGGTTTGGTACCCCAGGCAAGGACGTCCCTGGTCTCTAAGTAAAACCATGTCTTCTAGAACCTGAAAAAGTACGTGCATTGGGCGGACATTTATCTTAATTAGGCAATTATAACTCAAAATGGGCATTTGGGTTTAGCTACAAATGGAAGATTCCTTCTTAGAAAGATAAAGGAGTGGGTGGGCTGCTCAATGCAATGGATAACAGCTTTAATTGAAAGTGACAATTGAGAGGTAATTGTGGGGAGGTGTCATGCATATGGGGGAACTGAGTTTTCCATTAGTTCATGCATTCCAAGCAAATATATAAACCAAAGGAAACCTTCAGAATCCTCCTTTCACCATAAATCACACTCCTACCGACCAAACCACTTCTCCCTTACTACCAACTCGGGATACCATGGGCTTGGATTATGGGTTACAAAGATAATACCTGGTTTTGTTGAATTTCTAAATGACTTTTGTTGGAAATTTGAACATGCATCTTGGCTTTACCATGTGTTAGCCAAGGTCCTCTTCTCAAGGCTTCAAAAGGACACATCAAGGTCCTAGGGCATTGATATTGATTCTTCTTATTGCATGTCCTCTGGCCTAACAAAGTCTGGGTCTTCTTCCTTTATTATTATTATTATTATTATTATTATTATTATTATTTCTTTTTCCTTCTTTTTGGGACTTTGGGCCTTCATGGTCCTTCTTTTTCCTTACTTTTCATTGAATGGGTTTTCTTGTTAAATTTTGGTCCTCAATAGCCAGTAAGGAAACAGTTCGATAAACTGCTTATTATGTCGTCTTCTTCTTTGTCATCATCTCTTTCAATTCTCTGTTTCGTCTGAACCTTCATGCTTCCTACCACGGCTTCAATTTGCTGTGTTTTTTTTCTTTGTGAAAATTTGAGTGAGTATGAAGGGTTTTACCTTGGTAGGGGTTTATATTTGTTGAAATTTTTGTTATAGAATTTTAGTTGAAGTAGAATTTTTAAGCTCTTGAAACATATATCTAATAGAGTTTTACTTAAGCTAAAATAATGTAACACTTGATAAGATAATTACACGTTGAAGAGAAATAATAAACATATAAAATATAAAATAAATAAAAAATCTAAAAAAAGAGAAAAGAAAATAGTGGTGACGTGACAAATTGTGGAAGTTTCAGAGGTTTCGGTTATATATATATATATATATAGATAAATAAATAAATAATAATAATAATAATAAGAGGAAGAAGTAGGGGAATGGATGTTAGCTAATGTCACAAGAAAGATGTTACACCTAAATTTTCTACCTCATGATAGTAGCAATACCAAGTAAATACTACTTTGCTTCAACCAAAAACTTAACATAGATAGTAATGAAACACCCAATGAAATTGTGTGAATCAAGAGTGCATAACACAATTTAAATCATGCGCAACAAACACAAGGATTATGGGATTTTTATTATTTTATCATAAAGTTCAAAGGATACGAAGACTTTTTCCATAAGAAACCTGTCTTAGCCTAAATCAACCACCAAGGGTTACAATACATAGATCTATAGAGAATACAATGTTGATAGTACACAATACATTGTCATTTTTCTATCTTATATGTTGTTGACATCCCCAACAGCTTAAATAAGCGTATCAAAATTAATTATCAAAGGCGGTTACTTACTAAGTAATTACTCATAGGAGGAAAATGTGACATCTAAAGTAGTGATGCTGAAAATCGTCAGTAAGCTACACAATCCCTACGTGCTATTCTTGGTTGATACCTGCGCAACAAAAAGAAGAGGACCCTACAGGGAGTACTGGTGTGGCATTAGCCAAACACCCTTCGAATGTTAAGTTAAAGAACTTTCACAACTCTAGAGTGCCAAAACTGGGGTAAATTATGCGTACCTTGATTTCTGAGGGTTTTGAGTTTTTATAGTAGTGTAGAACCGACTTTTGTTTCTTAGTGAAGAAGATGTTTTCTTATAGGGAAGGTCCTCATAAATACACGTATTTTACGGGATCATTTCTATATAAAGATTTTGTTGATTAGAGTTAATCGTAAGGCACACGACATTTCCATTTGAAGTTTCTTGAAGACCACTTAAGCCATGTGGATGCCACGTGGCTTTGCCATCCATCCACTTTGTATTTGTCTACTTAGCATGCGTCCATTAGTGGGAGTCTGTCCACCTTGGAAACAATCCGTTGTCTTCTTTTTATATTTGGATCATCCATTATCCCAGTACCGTCGCCCATGAGATGTTTTATTGAACGAGTCCACCTACCTTCATTTTATCCTCTTCATAAAGATTCCAACAAAAATTAGAATATTTGCGTGGTGAGCTTGCATGAATGGACTCTCAACCAGACTGAATCTTAGCAAAAGAGGGGTGAACATTAACCCCAAGTGCCCTATCTGTGACCAAGAAACATAATTCATCTCCCATATTTTTCCTTCAATGTGACCAAGCTAAACAAATCTGGAACAAATAGGAAGGATATCCTATAAACTTGATAGCGAGTCATCTTGATTTCACTGATATTGCCTTGCAATTACTAAATAATGGAGCTGCTCATGATCTTGAAATTTTCTTTGTAACATCTTGGGCTATACGGTATAATCGGAACCAAAATGTTTTTGTGGATGCTTGCCACTCCCTTGACCAGGTCTGGTTTTTTGTTAACACAACCAGATTAGATTATAGAGAAGCTGCTGCATTATGTAATCAATCCCAGATTTCTGAAGCTTGTAGATGGGAAGCTCTACCCACGGGTATGTACAAAGTTAATGTGGATGGAGCTGCATCAGGAGATGGTTGATCCTTTAGAGTAGGAGTGGTGATAGGAAACAGCAAGGGAGAGCCTATAGTAGCACTTTGTAAGCTCCTTCCAAGGCAATTTTCAAGTCTGGAAACAGAAATCATTGCTCTTGAAAATGGAATTCTTCTAGCCAAGGAAATGGAGCTCACTTAGGTTATCTTTGAATCAGATGCTCTCACAGTGGTCCAAGACATCCAGGCAAAGGAAACCAATGGCAGCTTCGGCCATTTATATCAAGGCATTTGTACCCTCCTTAAGTCTTTTAGAAGCTGAAAGATTTGTCACTTGAAAAGGGAATACAACAAAGTAGCTCATACCCTTGCTCAGTATGCCAAATGTAATGGAACTAATCAAATTTGGAAAGGGTGTGGACCCCTGATGGTTCAGCACCTTATCCAACTTGACTACTCCTAAAGCTATGTAAATCCTAACTTGCTTTGTTGTACCCAATTTCAGTTTCAATGAAGATTATTTCTCATTAAAAAAAGGTAATTACCCATAGATTTGTTGGCACAATATGGTCTTTGCCCTTTGAGACCAACTACTTCTTGTCTTGGAACTTTTTGAGGTTGCTAGTACACTACAAGGTTGCTTATGCATGCAAAAGAAGAATAGGGAATGTCTTACATTTCAATATGTTATCAAGAGTGCTAACTTAAACATTAGATAAGTTTTGGTTGGCACCATGCTGGTGTCACTCCGAGCTTAATTAGTATGTTCTTCTTTAACAGGTATTCTAAGGTTCGTTTGGATGAATAATTCATTGAGATACTTTTATACTTTGATAATATGTTATCAAAAGTGCTAACTTAAGCATTGGACAGGTTTTGGTTGTTTATCTTTTGTAGGTCTTCTAAGTTCTAAGGTTTACTTGTACGAATAATTCACTAAGAATCTTTGCATCATCATATTTAATTTTCAATATTTTAAAATCTTAATACACACTAGCATAATTTTTATTTTATTTTTAACACTTAAGCTTAACATAATTCTTTGATGAATATTACTTTCCATGCATACAAATAATTTAAAATCTAATTTAACGTTGAAGACTTAAATATCTCTATGTTTTTATATGACTATCAAATCATTAAAAATAATAATAATGGGTCATGTTATCGGGTATCTTTAAGGCAATTGTTAATAAATCATAATAGAAAAATACTGACACAACTTTCAACAACATTTACTATTTTATCATTTTTTTAAAATAATTTCTAAACTAATAACCTAAAAGCATTAGTTAGCATTTTCATAATAATATAGGAGGTAATTATGAATGAGAGAGAGAGAATCATTTATTAAACTAGGATTTTACTAACGTGTATCTTTAGGGCATACAATAGTATACCATTTTTGAAAAAAAAGTTTTATCGAAAATTGAAAAAATTATAAAACTTTTTTAATTCCTGATAAAAAATTTTCTAAAAATAAATAACTTAAAGGCACATATTAACTGGACTCATTAAAATAAATCGACTTTTCCTTGAATTAGGTAGTATTTGTATATATATTCCTATGTTAAATCATCTCTTTGCACAATACATATTTGTTTAAGGAAGTTAATCATATTTGCTAGTGAGAATAACGCACTCGGTCCAGATCTCCCCCTTGTGAAGAGTCCATCTTGATTCTAGTTAATCTTAGCATAATAAGTTGAAGTTGTAATTGATTGATTGTTGCACGTGAACTGTACCAAGCATAATCAAACACCAAAGCCATTTTTAGGATAGTTGGCAGCCTCTGAATCTCAGATGCATGCAGGGATCGATTAGAACATGACAATGGCACAGTGCCATAGCTCATAGGCAAGGTTGGAGGTGCACTATTCCTGAAATGTAAACTCCATCAGTTCTATCATTGTTTGGTTTGGTCCCCATTTGTTGTGGAACTGTAAACTTGCCCTGCAAATTGTGACTCCCAAAGCTAGTTGACACCGATGATTGGAATCTTTGATACAGAGCCAATAACATGACGTCCATGACTAGACTGAAAGTGAAAGGCTAGGGAGCTTCAAAGCCCATGAGATTCACCTGAAAAAATTAAAAATAAATAAATAAAAAGAAGAAGAAGGTTGGTCCACCTACATAGAGCCTGTCCAGAAGATAGAGCACTGTAGATCATGTGCACTTATGCTTGTGCATCAAAATTTTTTTTTTTTTTCTTAAAAATTGTCCGGTGAGTGTATAATTGTATAAACTTATTAGTTTATATTATAGTAAATATGTAAATTTACATTAATACTAATTATTTTGTATATATTTATTTATTTATCATTTTTTATGTTGCCCAATAATATAAGAAAAGAGTAAATATTAGTTATTGTAGGTAAAGGAAAAGAAGAAAACTTGATATTTTAATAAAATATAGTGTAAAATAGATAATTTAATATTAAATGTTTTAAAAAATGAATATAGAAAATAAGTAAATAAATAAATTTTTATACTAAAATAAACAAAGTTTTTTGTACCATTTGAATGCTCTAAGATATGTATAATTTGTTATTCAATTACTAAGAGCCTGTAGCTTAATTGATTGGCTTTTTTATCCCAAGGGATTTAGGTTTAAATTTTTCGTCTATTCTAAGTTCTAACTATTGTAGTGCCCGCGCGCGTGTGTATATATATATATATATATATATATTCAATTAAAATGAAAGTATTTGTATTTCCCATTTGTCAGAATAAATTTATAGGATTCGAATCTGACAAAAAACAAGTTGCATTTTTCTATAAGTAACGTTCCCAACACAATTTATTTCACTAATTAAGACGTAAGTTATGACTTTTTTTTAAAAAAATTAAAAATAAAAAGGCGTAAGTTATGACCTATAACTTATGAGTGGCGTAATAATATTTTTATATTAATTTTTAATAAATAAAATAAAATTTCAACTTGACCATCATTTAATGAAGTCAAGACAACTAATTCATTTTTGGTACATATAATCTCAAATTTCTTAAAAAATGAGAAAACTTTCAACTTAAAGACTTTAGTCAGAGTATTTGAATATAGTTTTTTGTTTTGTAATTTATAAAATGGTGGGTCTCATACTTAATTTATTATTTGGTTAATATTTTCTAAATACAGTATCCTATTTTCCTGGTTTTAAAATCGAATTTTGAAAACGACTAACGAGGTATTTTACAAATACAAAAAATGTTTTTAATGATATAGTTGTAAATAAAATGAATGATGATATGATATGACATGTTTGCTGCCTTGGTGATAATATGATAATGCTTGTTGCCCTATGTGATATGAGGTGTTATGCTATGTGTACACTATGATTAGATGAATGCTAGGACACATGTATGATGAGATGAATGTATACCATACCTAGAACATTAGGATGTCTATGAGATGCTATGTTCATGTATGATGAGATGTGATATGCCATGCTTAGATGAATGCTAAGGTGTACTATTTGTCCAAATTTTTTTATCTCTTAAATTAGGGAGTTTATCTTTATCACAAAAAGAATTTTCGCACTTCAAATTTGAAAGTTATCATTTAAATAAAAATACATAATAAGCTCTATTCTCTTATCATTATCCACAAAAGAAAGTAATTTACAAATTCTAAAAGTTATTTTTCGTAAATATATATATTTTAAATCTCAAAAATAGAAATAGTTTCTCAAACAATTGTTTTTATAATAATATAAAAATTATTATTTGAAAACTAGTTTCAAGTTCAATTTTTTTAAAAAAAAATTTGTTTATATTGTTTGAAAACAAAAACAAAAATGCTTCTACCAATTAGACCCTTAGCTAACTAAAACTCATAATCTTTACATCAATTTTATTATGTACCAATTATTTTATATGTCCACTTCTTGTATCAATGTAACTTAACAGAATCGTAGGAAAAAAAAAGCGCTCTGTAAATAGAACTATTGTTTTCTTTAGAGAAAAAAAATATATTATAGAGGAATCCAGGAGAGATGTGGGTGGAGTTTGGATTGCACTAAAATTATTTCTTTTCCTATGTTTGGCGTTTTTCTACGGGTCCTTTGCACTGTTCATGGAATCCAAGCATACGGATTTTAGCAAATTTAACTTTAAAACTGGATCTCACAGGACTATTCACACATTTAAAAATTATTTTGTTACAGTATTTTCAATAATAAATGGTAATCAAACAGACCTAAAAGAGATATGTAGTACCCATTTGGATACAATGATTTCCTCAGCATCTGCATTTTGACTTTTTTATTTTATTTTTAGAAAGGCGTTTCAGCTTTCCAATGGGTACTGTGTACTTTTTACGAAATTTACAAATTTTTTTTTTTTAGCAAAATTTTCATTAAAAATAAGTCTTATAATACTATTTATATATTTAAAAATTATTTTATTATAGTGTTTTTAATTTTTAATTTTCAACTGAGCAATATCTAAACTTACCGATTGTACGGAGATTCTCCGTCTCATCACCATAAACAGAGCGTAGTGATTGTTTACCATATCTATGAAGACTTAAGCCACAACTGGACAGGCATTCCCGTGACACTTTAACCTGCATAAAGATAAAATAAAAATTATGGCTTTGCATCAGCAGTCCCCCACCACTCTCTGGTCCTTTTAACCCACCACCCATCACTCTCTCACACACACACACTCTCTCTCTCTCTCGGTTTTCTCATTATTACCCTTCTGTTGCATCTGCATCTCTCTCTCTCTCTGTGTCTCTAGAGTTGGTACAGTTTTACTATAAACACAAGTTATAGGCTATAGGGGCTAGGAGAAAAATGCCAGGTTCAGGATCCTTTTTAAGGCAAGTAAGCGGAAGAGAAGCCTGGAAATCAACTTCCAAGAGGTGGGGTGGTAATAATAGTTACATTGGTGGTGGGTGTGAGGGAAGTTTGAAGCAAATGGAAGGGCTAAACATGTATGGAAGTGAGAATGGTGGGCTGGGAATGAGGAAGAGAGTGATGGTGGTGGTGGATAATGCCTCACATTCTAAGCATGCAATGATGTGGGCACTCACACATGTAGCTAACAAGGGTGATTTGTTTACTCTCCTTCACATCATCCCTGGCTCCTCTGAGAGGGCATCTGACTCCTCTTCAAGTTGTTCTCCTGACCTGGCCAACTCTCTTGGGTCGCTTTGCAAGGCTTGTAAACCAGAGGTATGTGTTTGTGACTTTGTTCTCTTTTAAGGGTCAAGTTCAAGTGAGTATACTATATTTTTTCCTTCTCTGTTTAAGTCTTAAGAGTATCAGATTAAAAATAATTAACTTGCTTTCTCTTCTGCATTATATATGCCTTTTCATCCTGTATTTGATAGATCCCATATGTTAAGAAAGAGAGGGTAGTATTCTTATTGTGTTTGATAGATCCTTCTTGGTCTTCCTCTTCCACCTTTCAAAGTTTCAATCCTATTTAAAGAGGGAAACATTTTCAGCTTTTTTGCGGTTTTCTTTTCTTTTATTACTATTTCTTTTATCAATAGCCTTTTCCGGTTAAAAGAATGAAAGAAAGCTCCTTTCTCTTCTTTAGATGCAGTGCAGAAGGGGAAGGATTATTCTTCAGCTTCAGTTTTCCTTTCATCTTTTTCTTTTTCTTTCCAGAATGGGAAGATGCAGATTTTCAGACACTTTTGCTTTCCTGTTACTTGTTTTCTTTTCTTTATTTATTCATTTATTTAATTTGTGGTATTGAATAGAAATTCTGTTTCATCTACTGTTGTGTTAACTTGCATGAGTGGGGTAAATTTATAGGTGGAAGTAGAAGCACTAGTTATCCAAGGGCCAAAACTGGCAACAGTGATGAGCCAAGTGAAGAAGCTGGAAGTGTCTGTGCTAGTGCTTGGACAGAAGAGGCCATCTACACTAATCAGCTGGTGGGTGTGGGTCCACTCTTAAACCCATGAATCTCATCTTTCCTTTTCCCAATTCACTCCCCTTGCTTTTATCTATGTTCGCAGAACTCTAGATCTTGACTTCTCTATCATTTAAAATCAAATTAATGATAAGTGGGGCTTTGTGCAGCTTGTGTGGGTCAGACAGCTCGGAGGAGTTTATGGAGCAGTGCATTAACAATGCTGATTGCTGGACCATTGGAGTGAGGAAGCAGAGCAGAGGCATGGGTGGGTACTTAATCAGCACTAGATGGCAGAGGAATTTCTGGCTCTTGGCTTAGTCCTTGTTATTATTATGTAATGAGCTAATTATATACGGGAAGAAGATAGTTTCTAATATTAGCTTTTCTAAGCTTAACTTGTTTAGGGGTGCGGGGGAGAAATTAAAATGGTTCTAGATCTGTAACTACTAGCTAGATCTCTCCAGTCTCTTCTTATTAATTGACAATGATAATCCTCCTCCCTTGCTCTCTCAAGCTATATATATATATATATAAATGTTGCAAACAATGTGGCTAAAATCTTCAAATCCCCAGTTTCCATAATTGCTGAAGATAGCAGTTAAAAAAGATAATAGAGATTGACAATTAGGAAAGCTGAGTACTTCTTTTCTGGGGGGTCCGGCCTATGTTAGAGTTAGAGAGGAAGAGACACCATCTGTTAATAGTAGTAATTAGAAGTCGGAACATATAAATTTGTTGTACGTTAACAAAAGAGCCTGAGGAAGAGACACCATCCGTTAAAGTTTCCACAAGCGAGCCCACTTTTTATCGGCCCAAAAATTCTTTCAAAGTCTCCAACTACTTGTCCGGTTGTCCCGCTTGTTAACTTCTTATTGATGTCTATGTCCGTTACGATTAACAAAGACCCCAACCACCTGCCCCTCTCTCGTTTACTTCTTTTTGGTATCAAATATCAATTCAATTTTAGACAGGAATTGTACTCAACTCTACTTTTGCAACAATTACATATGTAACTGGCATCTATTTTTATTTTTTTGGAATTGGACTTAGCTCCACTTTTTCAATAATTTCATCAACTGTCATATAGTTTTTTTTCGCAAGATATGGACTCCACATTCAGGAGTACACATGTTGTAAGAGATATATTGTGACGAACAAGAGTCCACATGTTGTAAGTATTTGTATAGGCTAGAAAAATATGAATCAATGGCAACAAATTATAATTCTCGATACATTCAGGCCAAAAAATGCCAACATATATAAGAACCTGAAGAAGTTTCTAGTTCTGAGAGGTAAAATGCATATATTAAAATTTTCTAGTGAACTGATGCAAGTTTACAGAATAAAGAGAAGTCTGTTTTTTCTTTTGTACCTTTCTTTTCCCCTATTAACCTCTGCCAGGATCCTCACATTCAACATCATCTCAAAATCAGACTTTATCATCTAATTTATCATTTACAAGGGGGAGAAGCTCCATCCGATTTAACGGTGTCCGGGGTGTCCGGGGTGTCCGAGGGGTAGGGGTTCCTGGTGGCTGTTGTGAGAGCAAGTGCCTCACATATCCGTAGAATGTACATCCAACAAGTGTCACAGCACATCCAACGGCATTCAAACCCGAAATTGGGTTTCGGAATATCAGCCATGAAATAAGGACAGCAACTGCAACCTGTACATAACAAACACGGCAATGTAAATCAACAACATCCGATAAGGAAGATGTGTAATGAATAAAAACATAGAGGTTTCTTTATATGAATGGCAAGAGTAATCCAGTCCATCAATCAGTAGGGTACATGCAACAACAAAGTAATACAAAATTTAAAGAACTCATTCAAGTGTGGAGACAGCACACAAGGGTGAGAAGATGTAAGAAGTTCTTAGTTGGAACTTTGAACCATTTACAAGATTCAAGGATTCAAAATAAATAAGCAATTTGTTGCATACAAGGGAAATGACATACAAAATTCAACAATGTACGTCTATTAAATAAAATCACTCGAGAAATAAAGAACAATCAGGGGCAAGGCAATCTGAAAACAATAATATCATCAATAACAAGAAAATGCATTAAACAGTCTATCTGATTTTGCTAAATTGTTTTCACCTTAAGGTTTCCAGCAACATTGAATGTGACAGCAGTTGTGGAGTGAATCACATAAAAGATGGAGAAGTTAAGACAGAAAGCCAACACTCCGGAGCTGAAAATAATGATGAGGGATGAGCCAAGAGACTCGTGGGTGTGAAGCCATTCCAAAACGCCATTTCCTTCGAGTAGCATTGCAGGTACTGCCAAAATCATGGTTGCAAAAGGTGCCATGTAGTACACTGTGTTTATGCTGAGTCCGACCAAAAATAAAGTTGAATTAATAATTAAATAATCCAGCATAAATTGTGCACTTTTATAATTTGAAGTAAAAGATAGAGAATCATGCACTTAGAAAACAAACTAGACACTCATGCATTTGCGTGTTCTCTCATAGAGAGTCTCATAAAACAAACGAGAAACTCTCTCTCTCTCTCTCTCTCACACACACACAGACACGCAAACACACGGTACATTAAAACTCAAGTCTCACACACTCCTATTGATATCCATTGACTCAAGTAAGCAAGCAAAAGAAGAGAACACGAATAATATCACAAAGTGCCTGGATAGGAAAACAGGAGTGAGGAAAGAGAAACTCATAATAAGAGTATATAAATAATAATGATCTTTAGGATCCACCTAGTTGCAGAAAATAACAGAGGAAGAATTCAAATTTTGGAATGTTGTCACAGGTTTACAGTGGAGTGACAAACCCTCTACCTTAAGCATTGTACCACTAGGTGAAGCTAGGGCTGCATCAGTCCAGAATATGAGAAAACAGTACTGATTACAAAGAGCAACCCAGCCCATATATAAATACCTTAAGCATCTCAAAATCCACCATATTCACCACTCATTATTGGAAATTTATTGTTCACTACTTGGGCAGATTTTATGAGGACATTCTTAAATTGCATCACATTGAAAATTATATAGATAAATAAAGATTGCATCTTTTCTGCCTGTCAATGTTTAATGTCATATATTTTGTTCACAGCGGGTCCCAAGCATGGCAAAAAGGGGGGTTGAGGTAGGTTGGAGGCTAGCATAAAATTTGTTCATTTATTATTTTATATTTTAAAAAATTTCATATTTATGTAAACAAATTATAATTTATAGAACAACATTAACATCCTCTATAAATTCATAATTCGCTATCTCATATATGATTACGGGTTGAGCCAAAACAAAATACTTTTTCTTGTTAGGTGAGATCCATTGGACATAGATACAATTTTTCAAAATATATATTTTTTTTTGATTCCTTAGCATTTTTTTTTTGCTGCTCCAGGCGGGAGCAAGATATCATTGTGTTGGTTCCAAGCATTCAAATTACTAGTATTTTGTAACATTTATCATATGCTATATAATAAGTTGCATCTCACTTGTACATGTGTGCTTGTGGCTAGTGGTTCAGCATAAGTGTTTCCATCTTGTACAATGTGCTTTTGCCATGTGGCAAGCTAGATCTTGTGCTTTTGTAAATTCTATTACTAAAGTTTCAAGTAGTTTAACAATATTACTCTAATTAATATTCTATTACTAAAAGTTCCAAAAATATTTACAAGTATTATCAGTGTCTCAATATTTATTTATGATAAATGTGTGATAAAAAGCTAAAAACTAGTTTTGTTAAATTTCAAAAAAAAAAAAAAAAAAAAAAAAAAGAGACAAAAAGCTAAGAGCTATTTAGCTTTTGCCAAACAGACACTTATCATCTGACATAATTTTCTGTTTTAATAATAAAAGTTGGGTCTTAGATGATGTGTATGCACAATAATTAACTTCTGTTCTTTTATTTTAATTGTATAGTCATTCTTCAGTTTCAATTATATTCTTGAACTATTTTCTTTGGTTTACATGTTAATCAATATATCGCAAGGACATGGTTCTAATTACAATTAAAACAATGAATGATGCACATGGATTGTTGTGTTATAGCATTTGAATGCACAACATTTCCATCACTGGAGAGTGAAGGTTGATTAAATGACAGAAATGCTGCTATGGAGTAACACCCCCCCCCCCCAACTCTTTAAAAAAAAAAAATTGTTGGATAGTATTGAGATGCACAAGTTCCTATGCTAGAAAGAAACGGAAGGCCAGGCCATCATAATTCATAAGCAACATGAAACAAAATTCATGCAATGGGGAATCCAAAAGGCTTCATGTTCAGATAGATATGCCCATCTTCATCATCAGTCCCAGTGCATGTAATGTATTAAATAGACTGCCTAGGCAGTTAGGACACCACTGGCAAGAGAGAGTCTAGGCCACTAATCATACTTCTAGCTAAAATATCACATATTCATATAGATATACTGAAGAAGTATCAACAAAGCAAACTCTACAAATTATTTTCTACAGTAATATTCAATTTTATTGCCAGAACTGCCCAAACTTCTCTAACACCTACAAGAATCTTCTTTAGGCTATTATTGCCCAACTAGGAGGCTGTCAAAAGTTGTGTACCACTACCACATGCGGCCTATGTTCTATGTTTTTAACACAAAGACACTGAAAAGACTCCACATACTTGGCTGTGGATCCATATGGAAGCACTGACGTCAATGGTATCATTCTAAAGCATACAACTTCATAGTGCAATGACATGATGAATCATACATCACATCTCATGCATATTATAGTAGAAAAAACTACAGAAACATTGATGAAAACTTATCAAAAAGTTGACGTGTCTTGCCTAGGAACAAAGACAAAAGGCAAGAAGGAAAGAAACAAAATGATGACATGAGAATAACGAAAAAAAAGGGGGTAAACAAGAATACAGACTACCTGTCAAACTTGTATCCATGCAACAGAGATTCTGCAAGGATAGTTTTTGTGGAAGTAGCAAGACAGCCAAATAAGGCAGCACAGAATCCTAACATATTAAAACTAAGCTCTGTAACCGATGTGAGAAGAATTCCTCCAACAATGGGTACCAAAGAAGCCCAAATTCGCCAGTCAAAGTATTTTCTCCAAACAAGCCACTGCAAAACAACTGTTCAAAATCCTCTTTATCAGATGCAGTTAGGATACAATTTAAGAATCATTATAAAAAGCAAGGATGAAAATAATGATTCATGTTACCCATGTTTGAAACTGACCTGTGGTAGCAGGAGTGAATGACTTTATTGTTTGCATAAACGAAACTGGGATGTAACGTAAGCTCACATTCCCCAACACGATGTTGATACAAAATACAAATGACATGGGAAATATTCTTCTCCAGCGATCTTCAGGGTCAACTGTTATAAGTGGTTTAACCTTAAACACTTTGATCATGAGGTATGCTCCAATGGCCGAGCAAATGAAATGAATACATGATACTGATAGAGGAAACTTAAAATCCAGTTTCTGAAAGAAGAAATTAGTTTAGATTTACATCAGCTGTGGTAATCACCACAAACTCACAAATATAGCAAGGATCAAGCCAACCTTTTTCTCCAACTATTGTTGGTAGTAATGATTGGGAAAAATATTAACTAATCAAAATATAAATGAGGAGGGAATAAGTTATAATTGATAAATTAGCATGCAATTGTAAGAAACTACTAACAACTCAATGAATATAATGGTAACACCAGAGAAAGCATTATAAGTTCCATCAATTGATATGACTAGATATATGCCAGAATATATCATATTTGTAAAATAGAAATATAGACAAACTCATATGCATGCAGGAAGTATATGGATTAGTCAATCAAAACTGAATTAACTGTCAAGTCATACATAAATGTAAAGTAAAAACAAAAGTTTATTTGTATTGCTTGTTGTTGTGGTGCATGTCTCATTTATTGCTTTTTATTCAAATAAAGCTCTCATGGTTTGACATCATTTCGGGTTTTATATAAAGTATTAAAGAAAAGGAATAATAAAGTAGTCTAGATCCAGAATGAAGCAATTTGAAATAGAGAATTTATGGGTAATACACAGTAAATCTCTTCCATTGATCAGATGTTGGCCTTAATACATGCAATGGTATGTAGTAAGATCATTAGAACATTATGGCCAATACAAAATCAATCTTTCATGTAATTTTGAAAAAGAACATTTCATTATCAGGTTTAGAGCCACAAAATAAAACAACATATGGTTAGAGAGATTTTTTATGATGTGGAACCGCACCAAGCCAAAGCCCTTTAATCCCACCCCTGGGGATAAACCATGGATACATGACCCCACCCGCTAGAACCGAGTATCAAGTAATCCAGGAGAACTCCTAATAGGGATCAAACCCAAGATGTCTAGGTCTATAGCTCATCTAACGCTTCTGACAACTAGGATGCACCCTAACGGGTCATATGGTTAGAGAGAAAATAAGCATCCAAAATCTTTAAACAAATAAAATTGCTAAATCCAACGGATACCCAAGTCAAACTTGGATCTGAATATCTTATTAGGCCGCAGTAAACAAAGCCCATTAACAAACCTCATCCCCTGAAGTTTGTGATACTGAACTTGGGTTAATTAAAAATATTTAACTATGGTTTTGACAGACATAGAAAGGAAAGGCAGGCACTGCCTGTCATTGAGAATATTCACTTGAGCTTGAGGAGCTCAAATTGGGTTATTATAACTCAAACTGGAAAGATAAAATTAGACAAGGTCTCAGAGGAGCCCAACAATGTAATAAAATTTGAGGCCATAAAACATTGTATAAAACCCACCATGTCCAACAATCTTAGATTAAGATTATTAAAGAGTTGTTGTTGTTTTTTTTTTTTTTTTTTTTTTTTTTTTTCTCTTCCCCATTGGTAAGTTACACATGGTGCTGATGAGTTTTGAAACCACGGTCTCATCCTCCACCTTGCTCTAACAAGAAGAGAAAGTGTCATCTAGAGCTCATTGGCAGATCATTATCATGTTCTACTACAATGGCATGAACCAACTACTGGTCCGAGCTCCAGACATCTCTTTAGTATCATGGTTTTTTAAATCAAAATTGTAGAATCAGAAGGAGAGTCTTCTGGATCAAATCATAGGATCGTATCAAGAATCATAAGATTTCACTTTTCTTTAGAATAAAAAAGTGAAAAATCACTGGTATTAATAATGTGTTCAAGAAGCATCAACATCACATAGGCGATAAAATTTTCTTTATAGAAAATAAGAATGATAATCTACAATAAATCAAATAACATTTAAAGAGATAAAAGTATATATCACAAAATAGAAATAAGTTTTTTAACTACAAACATTATAACAATAGCAACGACAAGGGTTTTAATTTTGAAAGCATGAGTTCAACTAAATAAAAGTTGATAAATCATTATATTGTATTGCATTTCTCTTATGTGCTCTTGATATGCCAAATCAATAGAGAGGAGAGTTTTTCATCTTGGTGATTGATTCAATAGACAATGAAAATTAGAGTTAATAGAAAATTCTAATGTATAAGTTATCAATAAGAGCAAGGGGTTTATCTTGGAGAAGTGATGGATTTGTTACAAAAGGTCTTAAAAAAATTTCCCCCTTTTTTTCTAGTTGATCTCAAGTGTCCAAACAATGGCTATAAATATGTCAAAATTTGGGATCCAGCGAGAACCCAGTAGGAATTTCACGATTTGGATCTAGATCCTACCCTAATCCTACGAATTAAAGCTCCTAGTATGAACTGGGTGGGTCATTTAACAAACAACAATTCTGTTTCTGGGACAATGGGATCTTTCTAATCTCACCATTTCATCTCATCCTTGAAAGAAAAAAGCCAAAGAGTGAATAGGCAAAGAATACATTACCCCCTCTTCCCTGGGACCAGCATAAAAGAATAGGCAGACTATGAGACTTGTTCAACAAAATTTTGAAGTTTGAAGGGCCCATATTCACATGACATGTGAGTAATGGGAGTCAAAGTCAAGACTTGTCAAAAGTGTTAGAAATTTCAAAATATTAAAATAAGAGAGAGAAATCAAAAGTGGTAGACTGATTCCTGAACCAAGCAAAGCAACTAATCTCTCTAGGTCTAGGACCTTGGGATATTTCAACATAATCAATAATTAATTTCCACGAAATTTTACATCCATAGATCTGATCTGTTCATATTCAATATTCATAGATCCGATTTACACAGCCTCGCCATAGCTCGTCTTGTTCACCAAAATCAAAGGAGAAATAATTATTAATTCAGTCCAAAATTTCTCGATAGTAAGTCGTCATTTTTCAAATTAAATTCTCCAATCAATCCAGCAAATTCAAGAAACAGTGTATTGGCAAGTGAAGTGTCTGTATCTGTCTTTGAAACACTAAATCCATAACACAGAGACAGTGCAAATTGAAAAATAAAAACAAACACATAAAAAATCGCAACAGAAATGGAAAGAAAAAAGCGGAATCTAACAAACAGTAATTGGGAGCAAGAGAAATGAAGAAGGACCTGGAAGATCCACTTGTTCATGATGATAACGGTGACGTTGAAAGCCCACCATTGAAGAATAGCGAGAAGAGATCTAATCACGCTCCACTGTAACAACTTAGTTTCCTCCATCATTCTCTCTCTCTCTCTCTCTGTCTGTCTCTGGAGACACGCAGATCACCAGAGATAAAATTCCCAAAATCACAAGCACTCGCACTCAGACCCAGCACAGAGAGAAAGAGCTGTGAAGTGCTGCTGCTGCTAAACCTAAAAAAAACAGAAAGACTGAGAGACAGAGAGAGAGAATTGGGATTGTTTTAAAGCAAAAAAAAAAAAAGAGTGAGGGAGGGAGGGTAGTAATGGTGGAGGAGGTACCTATTCTATTTGTATTTGGAGTGAGATTTGTTTTCTTTCTTCGTTCTGTTGTAAATTCTATTCTAAACGTTTCTTTCTCTTTTTTGGATGTTCTCTCTCTCTCACTCACGCCATGGGATTGGGAATTATGTTCCGAATGTGTTGTGTTTGTGCTTTTTGTAGCTAAAAAATACAGTCCCATTATTATTATTATTATTATTTTTTCTCTATTTCTTTTAGTTGGGGGATGTGGGACCCACTATCCAAGGTTTTTAGGGGTACCCTAGGCTAGGGGGTGAGAGTCAGAAAATCGCAGCCATTCAATGGATATACTAAAGAGGAAAGTACAGATTTGACTTTTATTTTCAACGTTTTTGATGGCTCCGCTCCAGTCCAGAGAATATGGGAAATTTTCTCTATTTTTTTTTTTTTTTTAATTTAAATTTTTGTGATTCATCAATCATCGTGTGTGGGACACTACTACTACTACTACAATGTTTCTCTCCATGGATTCTGACTGGTTTGTATTTCCGCGGTTATGGTTTATTAAATATTAATATTTATGCACAGTGGAGGTTTATTAATCTCAACGAAAGACTCATTAAGGAGAATTTATATTGACTAAAACTGAAACGGTGATAATCATCATCATTATATTAACTTTTGTTACCCATTTAATTTCGGCATAACCTTAGGCGATTGAAATTTATGAATATTTTATAACACTTTTACAACAAATTTTAAGTGATAGATTATAATTGGTTGTTACAAATGAGTAAAAAAAAAAAATTAAAGTTATGGATTCAAATTAGAACCAATAATAATTTATTATTTATAATTTGTAGTGAAAATATTGTAAAAATGTTGTAAATATAATACTTCTCGAAATTTATATTAAGATAAAAGAAAAAAGGGAAATTAATATTAGAGGTGTTTGGTACTATTTTCTTTTCTTGTTTATTCTTTTTTCCTTTTTCTAGTTTTACCAAAGTAATAGATTAATAAATTCTCAAAAAAAAAAAAGTGATAGATTAATAATATTTGTCTTATAATTAAAAATTTTCACCTATAAGGGTACGTTTGGTAGATTGTAATGGTAATTATATAAGAATAAAAATATGTATTACAAGGAATAAAAAATGACATAATGTAATACTTATCATTCTTCATTTATTTGGTAACAACACAATAATAGAACTCTGAAGACAATAGAATGAAAGCATTTAAATCAAATTTAAGATATATTTTAGGAAATTTCTTACTCATATAATTATATTTCCTAAAAAATAATATTTTTTAAATTTGAAAGAGATATTAGTTATTTTGTATGATTTTTTTTATTTTCATAATTGTTATGTGCATACAGAAAGTTTGTTTATTTATAAATATATTAATTTTAGAAATTAATACACCTATTAAGGGATAGCTATTACAATCCTTTTAAAAATGAATAGTTATTCATCATTTCTGTTTAAAAAAAAAAGTTATTCCTCATTTTAAAGAATGACTATTCATAAGGAATGAATATTCTTCGTAATATAAACATAACTAAACTATTAAATAACTAAATCATAGGAATAACTACTACATTATAATGCCTATTACAGTTTACCAACGTACCCTAATAGATTGAATTTTAAACCCCCATCACCTTATTATCATTAATGTTTTTTTTCTTCCTCAAGTTAAATAAACTAGATATCAATTATAAAAAATAATAATAAGTTATATACATTAGCTTTCCCTCAACGTAGCTGATAAAAAAATGCAGTCACTTTCTAATATTAGGTGTACTAATCACTATGCACTCTTGACATAATGGTCATTCTACAAATATAAGTTCTTGTGAAGGTAAGAAGAGAGGGCAATGGTTGGAGTATAAAGTTTCCAAGATAGAGTTTCACACACTTATACACTTATCATATGTTAGAATAAAATTTCTATCTCAAATAAAAAAAGATTATTATTATTATTTTCTATTGAGATAGGGGAATTCATTACAATAAATTTTAATGATTTCATATATATGGTAAATTACATCCCCAATCTTACCAAAAAAAAAAAAAAATTGAGTTTCTATGTACGGACCACCGAGTCTATCTTTACATGAGATAACACACTAGTTATATTGAATAATAATTTCATTGAGTACATATCAATTTAGTAATTTATGGATCTATTTAAAATACTCTTATTTTGCTGAAAGTACTGTAGATAAGGATAAAAGTTAGCTGAAATAGTATAGTGGAACCCATGAATAGTACCAAAAAGTGCAATAAGACCTATAAATAATACCAAAAATAAATTGAATAATAAAATAAGTTGACAAAATTAATAATACCAAATGGACACTATGTGTTTGAGCATGAAAACTTATTATAGTTGTGTAGCGCGCGCATGTGCCCTGTGCGACACTTTTTGATTTATTACTTTCTTCATGTGTTTGGGGGCTATGCGTTTGGTCTCTAATAGCAACAGTAACTCTGAGCAAAGGATAGAACAATTGACATATAATAGTCCAATTACCCACACCCAAAAAAAAAAAAAAAAAAAATGTTGTTCAGGTTTCGAAAACTATCAGCCATCCGAAATGAAAATGTTTTAGGAAGACATTGACATGTAATTTTGTTTTGGATGTAAGCATTTGTTCAAAAGTTAAACGGTCATAATTGGATCGTCCAGCTCCAATCTACAGTCCAAACCAAGGATAGCACAAAATAATATGCCGAAAAGATCCATTTGCATTAGGTCCATCTTTCGTCCTCCTTTCCTCTAGCCACCGTGTCTTTATTTCTTCCCTTCCCAAATAAGCTCTCATTTACATATCACATGCATATACCTTTTTAAGTAAAAATTTATAAGTTATATAATTTTAAATAATGTTACATCACTTTATATTTTTTTTATTAAATTAATATTTTAAAAATCTTATAGTTGAATTACATGTTCTTAATATTCATACTAGGAGTGCAGGCATACCAAAATTTATATAAATTATATATTATTTATTATTCATTCTATAAACTAACTTTTTTGTATATAATTTTAAAATATAAAAACTTGAAATTTAAACATTTTATAGATGATATAGTTGTTAATTTATGATCATTTTGAAAATTTGCAAGAATTGGGGTATTAGAGGCAAATGTAATTCAACTGTAAATTTGTTAAAATTCAAATCCACTAATAAATAACCCCTTTTGTTGGTAAATTGAAAAACATTTTATGTTATAAATGGAAAACAAACTCAATAGAACAACAAACATTTTTAGGAACATTACATGCTTAATTGTCTACAACAAATACACTTCACATCACAAAAATACCCTCACAATGGTTAATGGTAACATCTATATCTTCACCCCCCCCCCCCCCCTCTCTCTCTACAAATTGATCATTAATCCTTATTGACTAGTTGATGACATCGTTGGCTCTTTTCAAAATGATCATTTTTGTTTAAAACATTCGCTTTTTCACTTAATATTATTTTTATGTATATTTCGAATTTAGAGCATGTGTTTTCCACTTGATATTCTCAGATGGCCCAGAAAATGCAAAATAATTTTATATTTAGCGTTTTTATAATAAAATTTCTTTATTTATGTAATTATTTAGAAGTATAAAACAATTAATGATTCCTGCGAACCAAATTACATAAAATGTTTTTTTTTGGGGGCTCATGTTACGTTCACAACAAAACATATGGAAAAAGAGTTATTTAATTTTTTATTTATTTTTAAAGTGTAATGACTTGAGGGGTTGACGATGCCATATTGTGTTCTTCATGGACATATCTTAATTCTTGACCTTCACGGCCAAATCTCGAAATTACTACTAGTGTCGAATGGCTTCCACAATTATAAATGCCAACAGTTGTCAAATAGAAAAGGCGGAAGAGGAGGTCAGGCAATTTCAACAATTTCAAATTAGTATTCGAAGTTTCTCATAAAATTAAAAAAAAAAGTATTCGAAAATTGATTGAAATGCTTCTAGTCAACCTGATTTGAAAGAATGGGTCAAGTTCAATGACTTGTTACTCACCCTATTAGCAATTGTGGATTGTACGATGACTATAACCCTCTTAGTGTGCGTTTCAGATTAGATTCTAAGACTGTGTTTGTTTTGGGAGTAAATGAAATTAGGAAAATATTTTACACCTTGATATGTGTTTGGGTGTACATGTAAAATAAAGTCAAACTGAAAATAATAAAATTTGACCATAAAGTAAGCCCCTTGATCTGTAAAATGTTTTACACATTTCATTTGCCTTCAAATAATTTTCCAGACTCACACTTGGAGAGAGAGAGAGAGAGAGAGAGAGAGAGAGAGAGAGAGAGAGAGAGAGAGAGAGAACCCAAAGATCATCGCTGCCACCTAAAGCTTGTCGTCGCCGCTCGTTCTCGTTGCCGCCGCCTTGTAGCTTATCTCCTCCACCTCTCGATCTCATTGCTACTGCCCTCTAAATCGACCCACCCCTTGATCTGATCTCTATCTCTTTCTGGATCTACCTCTCTCTTCCTCTCAGTCTCTCGCTCTTTCTTCCTCCCTCTCTCAGTTTGATCGAGTTTGAGAGTATGAATGGTTTTATTTTGATTTTGGTTTCTTTAAGGTTTTATATTGATATTTTCTATTATAAAATTTATTTAGAAGCTGAGAAAATGTGAAGAACTAGTAGAAAATTAGCTTTTTCAGAATGCAACCAAACATCTAAAAACATTTTCCAATACAATTTTCAGAATGCAACCAAACACTTGAAAATATTTTTCTTTTCCAAAAATGTTTTCACCTAAAAATATTTCACACTCAAAAAATAATTTACATGTTGCCAAACACAACCTAAGTAAATTTTTTGTTTTTGTTTTTTATTGTTGTTGTTATTTTTTCCAGGTCTCACATGAGTCTTGTGATAAAGGAGCTTAAAAAAACCAAATTTTAGCTTTGGTAGCTTAATTTTTACTAGTTCTACTATTATATTTTTGGTCAAAATGTCAATACAATTAATTACGTTCTGTTTGTTTCAATGTAAAATTTTATGTGAAGAAAGTTTTCTGCGTTTTTTTTTTTTTGAGAAACACACACAGACACACATATATATATAGGGGAAGGGGATGAGATAAGGGAATACACTCACATGCCAACACCAAAAAGCATGTGGTAGTTAGTGTCGCGGAGTAAGTAAGTGATAAACCCTTTCTCAATATCACACCTTACTGATGTAGGACGACTCAACAATACTGAGTATCTTTTTTTTTTTTTTTTTTTGAGAAACACACACACACATATATAGGGGAAGGGGGATGCGATAAGAGAATACACTCATACGCCAACACTAAAACTGCATGCGGCAGTTAGTGTCGCGGAGCAACGACTCAACAATACTGAGTATCTTTTTTTTTTTTGGAGAAACACACACACACATATATATAGGGGAAGGGGATGAGATAAGGAAATACACTCACATGCCAACACCAAAACTGCATGCAGCAGTTGGTGTCGCGGAGCAAGTGATAAACCCTTTCTCAATATCACACCTTGCTGATGTGGGACGACTCAAAAAAGATATTGAGCGAGGTTATAACCGATAACCAATTTTGTAGTTAAACTCTGTTTAGAAAGTGTTTTTGAAAAATGAAACCCACTTTATGGTTTTTTATTTTATTTTATATATTTAAAAAATACCAAGTACTTTTTGCTTATTGCCTATCCAACTCTATTCTTTTTTCTTTTTTTTTCATAAGTAAATGCAGGAAATTATTTTTGGCCATTAGTTCTTTTATGGTTTCAAGCTCATGAAAGGTAGCAGAGAAAAGGAGTTTCATATTTTACCAAGCAAAGATCACATGGGATTCTTGTAATTTTGCAGCCAAATTACCACCAGATGTGAATCAAAAGGCATCGACATGACGACATTAAAAGTCAATTCTTGAGATGCAATACCATCGAAAACATGCGATCTGTTTATGTACGCAATCCGAAAAGCTTGAGAAGCATTTCATTCAGGCAACTGGACGCAAATTGTGAATGAGTGGTGAAGTTAACCGATATTGGGGCAAAGTGTAGTGGGTTTGAACTTAAACTAATTGTGACCCAAAAAGTAGTACGCATTTTTAAAAAATAAGTTATTTATGAATTCTAATTCAAGGGAAATCCCGTTGCATTATCTTCAGAAATAGATTAATTCAACCGCAAAAATTTCTAAGGAGTATGATGAGTATTATGCATTTGTGAGTGAAATAATTTTTTCAATCATATGATATGTCCATGCAAAGCTATAATTATTTTAGGAATCTCTACCGTGAAAGAGTCAAATGACTATCATCCTATCTCATACTAATATTTTTCCGACATCCAAGAGTCCAAATCAAACACAAACAAATAATACCATAAATTTTTGAGTGGAAGTCAAAATATTTATTGAAATTGATTTAAGATTGTTTACATCCGTGGCTAACACAACAACAAAATACAATGAACATTCATAGTAGTACATTAATCTTAAATTCGGCCAATTGATGAGGCATTCTATTACCGAATATACAAACAAATTACTCTAGAAAAAATGTATGAAGTGAAGCATAATGTGATCAGGGCCATCAGGTACCATTGAATAATAACAAAA
This sequence comes from Castanea sativa, assembly GCF_040712315.1. NCBI lineage: Eukaryota > Viridiplantae > Streptophyta > Magnoliopsida > Fagales > Fagaceae > Castanea > Castanea sativa. The sequence goes on along the minus strand of NC_134024.1, from coordinate 30,875,879 downwards.
AAAAAAAAAAAAAGAAGTTCTGAATTATAGTTACTTGCAAATTGAAAGGTGTACTAATACCCTTAATAATGCTTCTAGCAAACAAATTATCATAATCTCCTAAACCCACAGCCTCAATCTATCCAGTAAACCAAAAATAGAGGATGATGTAAAGATGTTAAATGCAAAGATGCTAGAAGTCAGAACGAGAAGGAAAAGAAGTTAGTGCAGTTAAGTGTAGTGCATTAGTTTGGTGAAGCACATAGATTGCTGCATAAATGACATGAAGAGCTGCCTAAACTACAAGACTTGTTGTGTATTAGTTGAACTACTTGTAGTTTATAGAAGTTAGCTAATTATATTCACACGTATCTGATACACGTGCCATAACTGGTTTCCACATTATGTGGAAGTTAGTTTTTCTCTTTTTGTTGCTATATATAGAGGACTTTTGTACAGTTTTCATTCATTGAGTAATATAGAAATTCATCCAGAAACTTCTCTCTCTGTTATTCTCTCTAAGCTTTCAAGCTCTTCTTTCTTTGTTCTTTGTTTTCAATTCTTACATGGTATCAGAGCTAGAGCTTCTTTCAATGGCTTCCAATTTTGAACCAGCTTTATTATCAACCTCACTGCGTGAGCTTTCACCAATGGAGGATCCTCGAAGTCCATTTTTCTTGCATCACGGTGAAACACCTGGTATGATCTTGGTTTCTCAGTTCCTGATTGAGGATAATTACTCTACTTGGGCTAGAGCTATAGATGACTTTGGATGCCAAAAGCAAGCTCGGATTTGTTGATGGAACAATCAATGCTTCAATGGCAGTTACTCCTCTAGAGAAGCAAGCCTGGTTACAGTGCAATTCAATAATTTCTTCTTGGATCTTGAATTATGTTTCACCTTACATCACTGCTAGTGTGATCTATAGAGACACAACTTTTGAGGTCTGGAATGCACTCAAGAATCGTTTTTCTTAGGCTAATGGACCACGAATTTCATAGCTTCAGAAGCAAATTTCCACTGTGATGCAAGGAGATTAAACAGTTACTACCTTTTTCACAAGGCTTCGAGCTTCGTGGGATCAATTGCTGAATTTTAGGTCTTTACCATGTTGCACTTGTGGTAAATGCTCTTGTGGTGTGAATGACAAGATCACCAATTTTCAACATCAAGATGCACTCATGCAATTCCTCAATGGATTGAATGATTCCTATTCTCAGGTGAGAACTAGATTCTCATGATGGAGCCTATTCCTTCAATAGACAAAGCTTTCTCTTTGGTGATTCAAGAAGAGAGGCAAAGGTCTTTGGGATTCAATGTAGGTTCATCAATTGAGACTACCGTTCTTGCTGTTAAAAATCAAAGCTTTAATCAAGGTTCTGGTTTTGCAAGCAATAACAACAAGAATTTCATTGTGACAAGCTTGACCACATAATGGAAAAGTGCTACAAGCTAGTTGGTTTTGCACCAAGCTATAAGCAAAAGGGAAAGGATGCAATGGCTAATTAGATCAGTGTTGAAGGTGATCCATCTCAGTTTGAAGTTGCACAGCAGAGTTGCAACAATTTTCCATTTACATCTAAGTAATGCTAACAGCTGATTTCTATGCTTAACACACATGCCTTCTCATCTAGTTCCAATGATGGTGTTCATTCAGCCAATTCTGCAATCAATCCAACTACAGCCCCATGTAATTCTTGTGATTTGTTTCAAGAATCTATGATTTTAAGCATGCAACCTTTTGTGTTTGTTGTCAATCCTATGAACAAGACTGCTTTTAATAGTGAAACTTGGGGTTCTTGATACTGGGGATATAGATCATATCATCCACTCCATCACTTTATTCACTAAAATCACTAGTTCAATATCTACCTTTGTTCAACTATTTAATGGTGAGAAAGTCACTATCACATACATAGGAACAATTCAAGTAACATCTACTTTGGTTCTTGAAAATGTTCTTTGTGTTCCCTCTTTTTCACTCAATCTAATATCTATTAGCAAATTGACCAAATCCTTATCCTGTTGTCTTGTTTTTCTTTCAAATTTTTGTTTCATACATGTCCTTTCATGTTGGAAAACGATTGGAGTAGGTAAATTGCACAACAATCTTTACTTGTTGCAAGCTTTAACAGATTGCAAATCTATTTCAGGAGTCTCTTTTATTTTTGCAGTCAGTTTTTAGTTCCTTTGTAAATTTTGTTTCCAATGTTCTTGTTGTTTCTAAGCCATATCTTTGGCATATTAGACTTGAGCATATTTATGATAATAAGCTCAATGCTTTGCATAATACACTTCCTGATGTAATTCAGTTTCATAGCAATAAAGATTGCGTTCTTTGTCCTATTGTTAAGCAGAAAAAGCTCCAATTTCCTTCCTTTAATCATACATCTGAAAATGCTTTTGATATTGTACATTGTGATGTCTGGGGTCCTTTTGCCAAATCTACTCAACAAGGTTTCAAATATTTCCTTACTATTGTTAATGATGCCACCAGAAAATGAAATCTAAGTCAGATACTAGACCCTTGGTTGTTTCTTTTTATCTAATGATATGTACTTAGTTTCACTCCAAAATTAAGGTGTTTAGGACTGATAATGCTCCTGAGTTTTTCTTAAAAGATTTTTTGCTACCCATATTATCCCTCAGCATTCTTGTGTAGTCACTCCACAACAAAATTCAGTTGTGGAGAGAACACCAGCACATTTTGAGCATGACTAGAGCTTTAAAATTTCAGTCCAATGTACCTCCTTATCTTTGGGGTGAGCGTGTTCATACTGCAGTGCATATCATAAATAGGTTGCCTTCACCTATTTTGAACAATAAATCACCTTTTGAAAAACTTTATGGCCAAATTCCATCTTATGACCATCTCAAAGTCTTTGGTTGTCTTTGTTTTGCTTCAACCTCAGTCCACAAATTTGATCCTAGGTCTATTTCTTGTGTTTTTCTTGGCTATCTTTTTGGTGTTAAATGTTACAAGCTTTTTAATTTGTTTACCAAAAGAATTTTTGTTTCAAGGGATGTGATTTTTCATGAAACCATATTTCCTTTCATCTCCATTCCTTTTTCATCTTCACCTTACTCAGATATCCCTTTACCTCATCTATTTTCACTAGTGGCATCACCGCATGATCCTTTGGATTCTTTTCCACATATTGATTCCATAGCAGATCTCATTCTTACTCAAAATCCCATCTCTACTATTAATGCTATGCATGTCCTTGCCATTTCTATTCAGAATCCTGTTCCTATGACAACACCAGTCCCTAATCTTTCCTCAGCTCCTATTCTTGACTCTATTAATCCATCTGATTCTTCCCTTCCATTCACAGATTCTCAATCACCTACTGCAGTTGTTTCTGTTCCTAATACAGATATTATTTCTAGTCCAATTATTGTTCCTAGTAAAAATCTTGTTTCTATTGTTCCTAATCCACCTTTGAGGAGATCTCAAAGGACCTTTAAACCTCCTACTTATCTACAATCTAATAAGTGCAGCTCAGCAACTTGTGATCAATCTACTCACTTCACTCCATCCATCAAGTCGGGTTCTTCTTCCACCAACTCAGGTATCAAATATCCTTTATCCCATTATCTAAATTCCTCTCAATCTACTCACTTTACTCCATCCATCAAGTCAGATTCTTCTTCCACCAACTCAGGTATCAAATATCCTTTATCCCATTATCTAAATTCCTCTCAATTGTCACTTCCTCTCAATTTGTTCTCCTATTACCAATATCATTGAACCCAAGTCCTATTACGAGGTTGTCAAGGATCCCAAGTGGCAGAAGGCAATGGATGCAGAAATTGCTGCTTTAGAATCCAGTCATACCTGGACTCTCACTCCTTTACTACCACATAGGAAGGCAGTGGGTTGTAAGTGGGTCTATAGGGTGAAGTACAAATCAGATGGCAGTGCTAAGAGGTACAAGGCATTAGTGGCGGCTCTAGGAATTTTTTCCAGGGTGTTCCTTAACAAGCATAAATTACACGATCTAATAAAAAGAAAATTTTATATATTGACAACAACAACAACAATAAAAAAACACGTAAATACATAAAGTTTACAATTGCCTTCTATGAGTTTTCATATTTTGAAATCGTTGCACGATAGTCTCATTATCAATGCTACAAGTTACATCATTTTCAATATACACAACTAAGCAATCATTCATCCACTAATCTCCCATTCGATTGCACAGTTTATTCTTTATATATTTCATTACTGAAAAACTTCTTTCTACTGTTACAGTAGCAACAGGAAGGGTCAAAGCTAACTTCATAAGCAAATAGACTAATTGATAAGTCTCATGCTTCCTTGTGCTCACTAACTTTTCAGCAAGTTCACTAACTCCTTGAAACTCTAAAAACAAGTCATTGTTGCGCATATCAAAAATGAATTCTGAAGTTGAGAGTCAAGTGCTAAGATATCTGTCCCAGGAAAATTGGATAGATAGAACTTTGTTAGACCTATCAACTTTTCCTTATCAAAAGCCACAAATGAATTACTTGGATTCAAGCAAGCCATACAAAGTAGCAAATCGGTATTCACCTCTGAAAAATGGTTGTTAAGCTCTTGAAGTTGCATATCTATGACTGTGTAGAATAGCTTAACGCGATAATGATGTATATTTGTATTTTGTTGGGTGTTGCGTCACGGCCTCCCATTAACTGCAAATATTTCATCCATGTTCAAGATAGGAATATCATGTGTGGTACAAAATGAAGACATTTCATTCAATAAAGATATCCATATCCATTCATCATATCTCATCACTTGCAATCGTTGCTTAGACACTTTAACAAGATCCATATCATTCACTCTATCTTGTTTTTTTTTTTTTTTTTGCAATGCTATTGACAACTCATTTGTGATCCCTAAAATGTTTTTCATCAAGTGTAGAGCAAAAACAAATTCAAAAGATAGAATTGACCTCATAATAGATCGAGCTTCAACTTTTTGGTCGGAGAGACCATCTTCTTCAATAATCTCAAGTACATCAACAACAACAGAGAACATCAAAATCAAGTTGAGAATAGTCCCATAATATGATCTCAATGTGTATCACTAGGACGTTTAAGATTTGTCTCTTGATTCAAACCTTGTCTACTTCTACATACACTATTCTCTAAATCTTCTTTAATTTTAGCAAATTGTGCATCTCGAAGAGCATCTCGTCTCTTATAAGAGCCTCCAACAACAATTGCTAAATTACTAACCACATAAAAAAATTCAACAATGTTAATATGATTTTTAGCAATGGCAACAAGTGTCAATTGAAGTTGATGAGCAAAACAATGGGCATAAAATGCTGGCTTATTCTCTTTCAAAATTAAAGTTTTGAGATCATTGATATCACCTTGCATATTGCTAGCTCCGTCATAACCTTACCCATGTTGTTTCGATAAACTCAAATTATGTTCACAAAGTAAACATTCAATAGCATATTTGAGTGACAAAGCGGTGGTACTTGCTACATGTACAATACCAAGGAACTGCTCTATAATAATTCATTTTTTGTTCACATAACAAAGAACGAGGGCCATTTGTTCTATCATTGAGATATCACGTGACTCATCAACTAATATTGAAAAGAACCCATTGTCAAGATCCTTGATGATGACTTTGGATGTTTCACGTGCAATTGCATTCACAATGTCTTTTTGAATATCATGGTGGGTAAGCTTGCAATTTTTCCAAATTTTTTGCGACACTTCATTGATAGATTCATTGTGATCCCCTAAAAATTGTAGAAGCTCAAGGAAATTTCCTTTATCACTTGAACCTTGAGATTCATCGTGACCACGAAAAGCTAATCCCCGGCATAAAAGGAATCTTATGCAATCGACTATTGCATTTAATTGAATCCGATATTCAGCTTTATCTTGATTTGATTGCTTAACCAAAACACTTTGAATGTGTTGCTTTTCCTTCAGTAGATCTTCACTCTTCTTAACAGCTTGGTTATGAGCACTATCAACTCCTCCAACATGAGAATCTAACTTCACAAGCTGATTCAAAAGTTTGAATCCCTTCGTTACAAAAGTCTCACCTCCTCCTTACTTACCAACATCTTGCTTAAATAGGTAGCAATAAAAACAAAATGTTGCATCCTTGTCTATATAATATTCCAACCAATTTCTATTTACATACCATTCGGATCTAAATCAACGAGACTTTCCAGAAAAATATGATACAGGGTAATCATAAGGTTGACAAGGGTCTTTTGCTAAATAATATTTTCTTATTTCATCATAATTATTAGGATGATAAGATGATATCTTTTCTCGTAGTCTAGGATCTGAAGGAAGATTTTCTAAGTTAAAGTCAACACGAATTCGCTTAGAAGATGAAAATGAATCTTGCACAGGAGATGAATCTTGGGTACGTGGTTTTCTTATCAAGTATTTGTCCATAATTCTAGAAAAAGAATAAACAATAAACTATAAGTTTATTTGAAATATTAATAAAATTATTAATTATTGTTGTTTAGTTGTTTCATCAATTTGTTCGTCTTTTATAAACTATAATTTGTTATATTATTGTTTCATTAATTATAAAATTATTAATTGTTGTTTAGCCTAACATAATTTAATTTTTTTGTCTTTTATAATGTATTGCTTAATTAAATTATTAATTATTGTTTATTAGTTGTTTTTCCCAATTAATTATTGATTAATTACATTATTGTTTATTAGTTGCACATTACACTAAAAGAATCAGTCATGTGCACATTACACATCCCTTGTGCTAATATGCACATTACACTGCTTTACCCAATTACCCAGCCCTATGTGCCCATCAGCCCATCCACCCCCATCCCACTCAACAAACAAGCCTGCTTAATGCCCCAATCACAAGAGCCAGCTGCCAATTAGAAAATTTCACAATCACAATAACATTACACTAAAAGACAATTAATATCTCATCAACACCAACACCAACACCATCACACACCAACCAACGGATAAGAATCATAAGATAAAGCCAAAATGCCAAATTCAAAAAGTCAAAAAATTAATAAAGTTAAAGCTTCACTGAGTGTTTCAGCCAATCACAGTTCAGATAAAGTTAATAAAGAGAGAGAGAAACAGACTCATAACTCATTCTTTTCATATTTTCATTTCAGATTTCATATTTGAGAGAGAGAGAGAGAGAGAGAGAGAGAGAGAGAAAAAGAGAGAAAAAGAGAGAGAAATACTTGTGCGGCGATGAACGGTGACGATGTGCGATGATGATGATGGGCGACTGCGACTGGAACTGGGCCGATCTCCGTCTCCGATGCGATGAGGGGCGACAATGTGCTTTGGAGTCTGGATTGCCGCCTGTGATTGGACCGATCTAACTTCTAAGGGGAGGCGATGTTGCTCTGTTTTTACTTTTTAGGTTTGCTTTAGCTTTAGTGATTTTTTTTTTTTGAGAAAAGCTTTAGTGATTTCTGATGTACTGAACTACTACTGATTTACTGATTTGAGGTTTCTGATCTGTATTGGGGTTTTTTTTTTTTTTTTTTTTTTATAGAATTCGTGGGTTTGCTTCCTCTGTAATCTGTTGGGCTTGCTGTCTGTTTTTTTGCTATGTTACAATTTTTTTTTCCATATTTTAGTTGAAAATTTTTTTTTGGGCTTTTTTTTTTTCCTTGAAAGTAGAACAAATAATAATTTTTTTTTTTAATTTTAATTTGAGGGTGTTCCTAATTTTGATTGAGGGTGTTCCTATTTTTTTTAAGGGTAAAAAAATAAATTTTTTAATTATTATATATAATTTTTTTTTTCAAGTCAGGGTGTTCCTGGGAACACCCTGAACATAACGTGGCGCTGCCACTACAAGGCACATCTGGTTGCTAAGGGTTTCATCCAACGGGAAGGTCTTGATTTTACTAAGACCTTTATTCCTCTTGCTAAGATGACCACAGTCAAGACCTTGCTTGCTGTTTTTGCTGTTAGAGGTTGGCATTTGACTCAACTTGATGTCAACAATGCCTTCCTCCATGGTGATCTTCATGAGGATGTATACATGCAACTTCCTCAAGGTTTTCACTGCAAGGGGGGATTGGTTTGTAAGCTTAATAAGTCATTGAATGGGCTCAAACAAGCTTCAAGGCAATGGTACTCAAAATTTTCATCAACAATTTTGCAATTTGGCTTCAAACAATCCAAGTCAAACTATTCTTTTTTCATCAAGAAGTCTTAGAATTCATTCACGGCCTTATTAGTCTATGTTGATGATATTCTTATTGCAAGTAATGATGTCAAGGCAGTGGAAGAGCTCAAGGTGTTCTTAGACCAGCAATTCAAGCTTAAAGACCTTGGAAATTTAAAATACTTCCTTGGTCTTGAAGTAGTTAGATCAGACAAAGGGATCACTTTGTGTCAAAGGAAATATGCAATTGAGATACTAATGGATGCAGGGATGACAACTTGTAAGCCTTGCAAAGTTCCAATGGAACAAAATTTGAAGCTAAGCAAATATCATGGATAGTTGCTACTTGGCCGTGGAATCTGTAGGAGATTGGTTGGTAGGTTACTGTATCTCACTATCACCAGACCAGATTTAGCATACTTAGTGCATAAGCTTAGCCAATTTATGTTTAAGCCTAGAGAGCCCCATTTAGATGCAGCTTACAAGGTCTTGCAGTATATCAAGGGAAGTCCTAGTCAAGGAATTTTATTATCTTCAAGATCAGACTTTCATTTAAAGGCTTATACGGATGCACATTGGGCAGCATGTGTTGATACTAGAAGATTAACAACTGGTTACTATGTTTTTCTAAGAGAATCTCTGGTTTCATGGAAGTCTAAAAAGCAATCCATTGTCTCCAGATCTTTCGCAAAGGTAGAATATATGGTATGGTTGTAACAGTATGTGAAATAACTTGGCTGCTAGCATTGTTGGAGGATCTTGAGGTTTATCATCCACAACCAACATTGTTTTTCTGTGATAATTAAGTAGCAATATACATAGGAGAGAATCCAGTGTTTCATGTAAGGACTAAACATATTGAGATTGTTTGTCACTTGGTTATGGATAAGGTGCAAGATAGAGTGATTAAGTTGTTTTACACTCCTACTCGCACTCAATTGGCAAATTTACTCACAAAGGCGCTTAGTGCTCAACAATTAGCTTCTTTGCTTATCAAGATGAGCATCATCAATATTCATCTTGAGGGGGAATGTAAAGATGTTAAATGCAAAGATGCTAGAAGTCAAAACGAGAAGGAAAAGAAGTTAGTGCAGTGAAGTGTAGTGCATCAGTGTGGTGAAGCACATAGATTGCTGCATAAACAACATGAAGAGCTGCCTAAACTGCAAGACCTATTGTGTATTAGTTGTACTAGTAGTTTATAGAAGTTAGTTATTTATATTCACACGTATCTGATACACGTGCCATAACTAATTTCCACATTATATGGAAGTTAGTTTTCCTTTATTTGTTGTTATATATAGAGGACTTTTGTACAGTTTTCATTCATTGAATAATACGGAAATTCATCCAGAAACTTCTCTCTCTCTCTCTCTCCCTCTCTCTCTATTATTCTCTCTAAGCTTTCAAGCTCTTCTTTCTTTGTTCTCTGTTTTCAATTCTTACATATGACGATGATAACAATCCAATAGAATTAGTGGGAAGGCATCCAAAACTAAAAACCTATCCCCAACCTTCCTATTGATAACCAACAAACCTTGCCTAAACTTGATATGATCTAATGGCTGGAATTGACTTGGGACAATGACTCAAGCACCACATTGGAGCCACTATTAGAACCTTCACCCATATTTTAGCGATTAGCACTGGAAGGAAAAGAAGAGGTCGATTGAATATGAAATGCCTTTGATATTTCATGCATTTAAGTATTTTCCTATTATACATTTAAGCATTTTGTAGAATAACATCATCAGTCAGATGGTACATAGTAGAATAATACTTACTGTATTAATATTGAATTGTTGATCAGAGGCCTACCATAAACCTGTAACTTTAAAGAGATTTGATAGTTGAGGTCCCAGCACAATCTACAAGGCAAAAATCTTAACCAAGAAATTCATCTACACAAAGGAATAAAAATGAATAAATAACAACATAATGCATTAGCAGTGAAACAAAACATTGAACTGGATGCTGAAATTATTGTCCACCTACTTACGAACCCAAATATTGTTAATCTGATGCTTGAACCTCTCCTAAATGATTGCAGGACCCTGATCAACTCGATGCCTAACTGCACTGTGACCCACATCTTTCGGGAAGCTAACAAATGTGCGGATATTATGGCAAAGATGGGAGTAGATCTAGTTACTGACTTCCAAGTTTTGTATGAACCACCGCCTGTGGTGGATAATGCGCTAGCTTTTGACAAAGCTGAGCTTTTTTGTAATAGACTTGTTATTTAATGTTTTATTTACCCGTCGTTTACCAAAAAAAAAAAAAATCAGGCACATGACTTTGAAAACAACATTAATGATTAAACACATAAAAAATCACATTTGAACTTCTTGGATTCAAGACTTTCAACCTAGAGTTCAAATCTTCTGTATCACTTTCTCTATACTACTTTATATACCACAAATAAAAATCTGCCATGTGGTCACCAATTTAATTAACTCCCTATTTTATGCTTTTTCTTATTTCACTTACCTAAAATATTTTTTTTTAAAAATCCTCACATATCTTAGCACCACCACCAAACTTTGCCGCCACCAACACGGCCATTCCGCTGCCAGAACAAACATCATCACCACCCTCAACCACCGGTAACTCATCACTATTAAAGAAATTGGAAATTTAAAAAAGGCTTTTATATATATGTTCCTAAGCTCTAACCAAACAACATGTGGCAGATTTGTTCTCACCCTCTGTTTCTCTCATTCACTCCTTTCAGATTTATTTTGGTTTGATTTTTGCTGGCTATAGTTGTTATCGTTTTGCTTGGTGGTTGAGCTTAAAGAGAGAGAACGGTAGTAATGTCATGTGGTTGTGGTGGCGTTGGAGGTTGGTGATGATGCCTCAGATCCAACGTGACTGACCTTGGTGGTGCTGCTTTAGATCCGGAGAGAACGACATCGTGATTGACCTTGATGGGTTTTTTATGGTTGTTTATTTTTTAATATATGGTGGAGTGATGGTGGTTGATGGGATTGAGAGGGGCGGTGGGATTGGCTTGGGTTTTCGGCGATGTGTAAATCAGGCGAAAATGGTGGCCGTGACTGGTGACATGGTGGCCAGTGGTGGTGGCTAGTGGCTGATAGGGTGGTTTAGATTTTTATTTATTTTATGAAACTAAATAAGAAAATGTTGAATTAGATTTGAATTAAATGGGTATACACATGTCAAGTTTTTATTAGTGGAGTATAAAGTGGAGCAAAAAAAATGAGACAGAAGATTTGGACTCTTCAACCTATAGTGATATTGTTAATCTATACTACTATTTAAGCGGCTGCACCTGTTTGGAGTGGATTTTTTTTTTTCAAAATACCCCTACACCCTTAAGTTTAAGTAGAGACAGAACTAAAAGATAGTTTGGTAAAAGATTTTTTTTTGTCTAAAATACCCCTACTACCTATGTTTAAGTAGGGGCAAAACTTGGTAAAAATGCTTCTTTAACTTCCACGTAAAACACTATCTACAAAATAGGACCACACTTCCAGGTTTTCAAACTCAAATTGCTTCTGCTTCAGTTCTTCAATTATTTCAATTCTGTGTTTTCAAACTCCTTTCAACCACCTCTTTGCTTCAAATTTACTACAAACAACAACAATAACAGATGAATTTGAGGTAAGCTCTTTCTTAGATCAAATCTTAGCCCCCTCTCTCTCTGATGAGGTTCTATTTCTTCGAACATGATGGTTTTTTAAGTCTGATTTTTTTTTGGTCTTTCAATTTGGGCCACATCAAACAGGTTCTATTTCCCTCAAGGCCACATCGAATAGGTTGGTTTTTTAAGTCTGATTTTTTTTTTTTTTTTTGGTCTTTCAATTTGGGTCATGTCGAATAGGTTCTATGGATAAGTATCTCACGTTGAAAAATTGAAGGATATGTATGCATGAAGTTTGTTGTTCATGAAGGATATGTATGCATGAAGGATATGCATGTAATGATTTTTTTTTTTAAGTCTTGGATTATCGTTTAATTTGTAAAAAATGGTTGTTTTGTCTCCACTACTTTGCTTCAGATTTCACTACAAACAACAACAGCAGTAGATAGATTTGAGGTAAGCTCTTTCTTAGATCAAATCTCAGCCTTCTCTTTCTCTCTCTCTCTCTGATGAGGTTCTATTTCTTCTAACAGGATGGTTTTTTAAGTCTTTTTTTTTTCTTCAATTTGGGCCACATCAAACAGGTTCTATTTCCCTCAGGGCCACATCAAACAAGTTGGTTTTTTAAGTCTGATTTTTTTTAATTTTTTTTTTGTCTTTCAATTTGGGTCACGTGGAATAGGTTCTATGGATATGTATCTCACGTTGAAAAATTGAAGGATATGTATGCATAAAGTTTGTTGTTCATAAAAGGACTACACATTATGAAGTTTGTTCTATGGGTAATGATTTTTTTTAAGTCTTGGATTATTATTTAATTTGTAAAAAAGGGTTGTTTTGTCTTCAACAAAAATATATTATTTTATCATGATTTAGATTCTAAAAGGACTACACTTTGTGAACATTATCCTTTACAAATCATTATCTTATCTTATCTTATCTTTTTTTATTTTTCTTTTCTTTTATTTGTTCAGTTTAATGGGTGTTTAAGTATTTTCTTTTACAGACTAGGAATAATATACATTGATTTGTCTTTTTTTTTTTTTTTGTGTGGTTATCGGGTTTGACTAATTATTATAGTGTATGTGTTCTAAGCGGTGCCCTCTCTTCCTCTTATTATTTTTGTTTGTTGTTTTTCTTACATTTAAGCCTTACTCTTTTTTTTTTTTTAGGGTGACATATTAACAATTTGGTTAGATTACGTAGCAGACACATTGAATGAATTCGGGTGAGAGAAGTGGTATTCAATCTATCAAGTAGTTGTTAAAAAACATTTTTTGTAATATAAATATCCTACCTTATGAAATTTAATATTGTTATTTTCTGTGCCTTTCATTGCACATTTGATGACTTTGTAAGCAATTGTCATATACGCAAATTTGCTAAAGCAAGAATGATACTGGAGAACTTATCTTTAAAGATAAAATTTTAAAATTGTGGCTAAAATTGCCATTATGAATTTGCATCAACTTTTTTTTTTTTTTTTTTAGGGTGGTCAGTCCTTTAACGTTAATTTCCTATTTTTTTGCAACTTCAAACAAAAAACAAATCCATCAACGCAGGTTTCCTATTTTTTTGAAACTTCAAGCAAAAAAAAATCCATCAATGTTGGTTTCCTATTTTTTTGCAACCTCAAGCAAAAAAAAAAAAAAAACCAACAACGTTGGTTTCCTATTTTTTTGCAACTTCAAGCCAAAAAAAAAAAAAAAAAAATCCCAATGTTTTAGGTATTTTAATAATATGCCAGCACTGTTTTACATTTAAATTTCTTTTTAAAATGTTTCAAGTATTTTTATTCCTAAAATTTTGCCTATTATTTAGATACTAAAGCAATAATGAAACTATAGAACTTATCTTTAAAGATAAAATTTTAAAATTGTGCTGAATATTGCTTCTAAATAATAGACTAACTTTTAATAAATTTGCATCAACGTTTTTTTCTTCTTCTTTTTTTAGGGTGGTGAGTCCTTTAGCTTTGGTTTCCTATTTTACTACAACTTCAAGCATAAAAAAAAAAAAATCCCTATATTTTAGGTATTTTAATAATACTAGTCTCTGAGCACGTGCTCACGAGCGTGCTCAGAGGCTCTTTTATTTTTTGGGTAAGGGTTAATTTAGAGCATTTATTATAATTTGGGAGTACTATATTTTCCAATCACAAAAAAAAAACCTAGGGGTGTGATAAAAAATTAAGATACTGTTTTGGTAAATGATTTTTTTTGGGTCTAAAATACCCCTACTCCCCTAGGTTTAAGTAGAAACAAAACTAAAGGATAGTTTGGTAAAAATACATGTCTAACTTGCATTAAAATATTGTCTACAAAATATGGTTACTCTTCAGTTGATTTTCAAATTTATTTAACCACCCACTAACATCGTGGTGGAATGTTGATAGGGTTATTTTGCACGTACCTCTCAATCATTAGATTTTTTTATAGCCGATTGCTATTTATTTGGTACCAAATATTTTTTTCCCTCAAAACGATCGAACTTTTTCTCAACTTGATCCGCTGCACAGAAATTTGCAATGTCAAGAGTCCTCTGTTGTTCCTATGATCTCTGAGAAGTGTGACTGTCAAAATGGTTTGTATCTACTGCAATTATATGTTCTATTTGTGTTTGTTGGGCATGTAGTGGTTATTTCTTCTTCTTCTCAAAGGCTATATTTTATATCATGAATTATGGTGATCGTTTTAACATGTTTTACCTAACAAAAAGTTTTGCCATTTTGAAACAGATGAATTGATGGAAATCATTAAAAAGGAGCCTATGGAGAAATGACTCTAGATTCATGCAGTCATAAGGACAAAACTCAAGAAATACACGGTCAAGTTTTATGTTCAAATTTTTTTTATCTATTTATAAATTAGATTCTTAAAATAAAAATTATATATATATAAAGTAAAAAAACATAGATTTTTTATTTATTATCACTACTAAAAAAAAAAAAGCCTTACGTTAAGTGTGTGTGATAAATAAGGATAAGTATAAGAAGTAAACCCTATATAAAAAAAAAAGTATAAGAAGTAAAGAGCAATTAGTTTAAAAAAAAAAAAAGAAGTTAAAAATATTTTAAATTGTAAACAAACGTGTATATATATCTACTTATCAAAAAAAAAATGTTTATATCTATTTAGTTTAGTTTTTTCTTTTTGGATAACTTTAGTTTTTATTTTATTATTTATTGATATTTAGTTTTGTTTTTGGACAAATGTGGGGGTTTTTATTTTTATTTTTATAAATAATAATAAAGTATTAGAAATGTAGGTTTTTGATAACTATTTAGTTTTTTTATTGATATTTAGTTTTATTTTTGGATAAACGTGAGGTGTTTTTAATAATAATAATAATAATAATAATAATAATAATAATAATAATAATAAAAAGTACTAGAAATGTAGGTTTTTTTTTAAAATAAATTTTTATAGGAAAAAAACAACACATCATGGGTTGTTTAACTTATTTTTCTATTTTTTTTTAATAAAAAAGCGTATAATTTCTTTGAAGAAGTGCGTTAGTGGGAAAGTGGTCCTATTTTGTAGGAAATGTTTTATGTGAGAGTTAGAGATATATCTACTTATAAAAAAAAAAGTATATCTCTTTAGTTTATTTATTTTTTAATCTACACTACCATTTAAGGGGTTTCCCTTGTTTGGAATCTTCATTTTTTGAGTTAAAAAATGCCTCTACACTCCTATGTTTAAGTATAGACAAAACTAAAGAACAATCCAGTAAAAATACAACTCTAAACTTCCACTAAAACATTACCTACAAAATAGGGTCATTCTCCTATTGATTTTTAAATTGCTTTATTCACTTATAAATTCTAAATGTGTAATACTAATGAGAAAACGTGTAAATCTTAAATTGGAATGAATGAAAAATTATGACACAAAAAAAGCCTCATTGCACATGTGAAGCACGTGTGATGAGGCTAGTTGATATTTAGTTTTGTTTTTGGATAGAAGTGGGGTGTTTTTTTCCAAAAAATAATAATAAACAATTAGAAACGTTGGTTTTTTTTAATAGGAAAAAAAATACAACATATTTTTCTATTTTAAAAAAAAAGACACAATAAACGTATAGTTGCTCAGAAGAAGTGGGTTAGTAGGAGAGTGTTCTTATTTTGTAGGCAATGTTTTAGTGCAAGTTAGACATATTTTTACCAGACTATCATTTACTATTGTCTTTACTTAAACCTAGGGGTATAAGGGTATTTTGGAATAAAAAAATTGTTCAGTCAAAATAGGAGAAACCCCTTAAATAGTAGTATAGATGAAATAAAAAAAACTATTTCTCTCAAATTGATGCATTTCAGAATTCAAAACAAAACAATGTCATATAATGAGTTTCTTAAGATGCTATAGCGATTTATGTACTTCATAAATTTCTGATGAAAGCCAGATATAAGGCTCTCTCTCTCTCTGGCTAAAATGTTTGTGTGTGCTTAAAACTAACTTATAAGCTAGATTTTTGCTTTTTATCATTTATGTTTAGTTTTTTAAAACTTTAGTTTTTTTAAAATATAAGTATACTTTAGTAGACTGTTAATTAGTAAAAAAAATTTCAGTAATAAGGTGGTCTAAAACGGACTTGGAACTTTTTATTTTCACTAGTTTATGTAGGAGGAACAAATTTAGGCTCCCACGAACATTTCCGTTTCAAGTCACAAGTCCAATTATTACCACCGAATATCCACGTTACCAACATGAACAAGTCATGACATGTCAAATGAAAATCTCTGAAGTTTCAAGAAAGAAGCACAAAGATGATCACTCACCAAAGTCTCTCTCTCTCTCCCTCTCTCTCTCTCATGTGATATCTAAACTCTTTGTATTTGTACGAAGTCTGAAGAGTTAGAAGTTAAGTTAAGCAATAATACTGTATGGTCTTCCAACGGGGAGAACTTAAGTTCGAATCTCTCTCCCCCATTCGTAAAACTTTAAGCTATAAAACTTTTACAATAAAGAGTGTTTTTTTAAAACACTAGGCAAATTACAAAGTAAAGTGCTTGAAAGTTGCTAGACCTGTTTGATAATTTAATTGATAAAGAGCTTTTAGACGTGAAAAATGAGATAAGGGGATGTAATAAAAGTGTCTTTTATTTCTATACTTGAATCCAATTAATTCAATTATTTGAAAAATACACATGGATTTTTTTTTCAGTCCATTACTTTTATTAAAAATTGGGGTAGTACACTAAAGAGTTTTTAACACTAAAACTTAGATTTTTTTTTTTTGTGGAGTCAAACAATGAGCTACGTGATAGAAACATATTATACATCATATAATGCTTGTATGCACTTGATTACCTCACCATAAATACAACAGGTAAAATCTACTAATCTATTGAGAAACATATGCATACATCTTAAAAACTGTAACGCTGCATTTTACGAAAACATATGACATCTTATAAACTGTAACGCTGCATTTTACAAAAACATATGCATACATCTTAGTGCCACCAAGCCCAAAAACATATGCATACATCTTTGGGAAGTAATTCAGGTGATGGGACACCAAGCCTTGTAACTTAACTAGAATTTTGTGATATTTTCAATGAAAATGTTTAAGGTTCAAATTTTTTATTTCCCAATTATCTAATTAATTTTTTTATAAAAAAAATTCAGGTAGCAGGGATTATAGTTTGTGAATTACTCAATTTATAAAGTGAGCTCATAAGATAATTAGTCCAGATACATGTGAAGAATGTATCAAAGCAAATAAGACCCTTCTACTATATATTCTCAAATCTTAACTCGATGGAAGTGGCATGCTCTAAGTATTATAGAATTGTTTTACTCTTTTACTTTTATTTTCCTTTTTCCATTTTGCGAAAAAAAAAAGAGTAAAAAAGGACACTCACTTTCGTGATTGGCCTTTCCTTCATAATTCATATATGGTCAATGTATATGGTCCGATTACGGCCTAATTCTTGTCAAAAGTCATTGTTCAGTAACATTTCCTGATATTCTGACAGATGAAAACTTAAATTCAAATTCCATTTCACTTTGTTGTAAGGGGAATTAAAAAAAATCTCTGTTCGGTTACAAAGATATCAAAGCAATATTTTGTGGCGAGATTGAGGGGAGTCCAATAGTGGCAAAAACTCGAGAAGAGCCATGGTTTTCTTCCTAGTTCTTATTCACCTTTGAAAAGTGAGACCCTAATTAACTGTGGCATGGAAGCTGTATTGAACAGTTTAGTGACTGGTTTTTGGGTGAGATAATTTGAGGGTGCCTAGTGGGTAGTGGCTACGTACAGTTCGGAATCCCGCCTCATCCACTCCCATTATTTATCTATTAAAAAAAATAATGGTAACTAGCTAGAAAGTTATTTTATATGAGTTTTGTAATTGAGTGTCCTAAGGACAATTGTTAAGGTAGAATTCCTAACGTAGTCAAATCATTTTTTTTAAGCAATCAAGCCCTTTCAGTATAAAGTTTAAGTTTTTATTAGGTGGTTTTACTTTTTACTTTATTCTTATAAACTATTTTCTTTAAGGACACTTGTTGTCATGCTCTTGTTATTATACTCCATCGTATATTCTTCAAGGCTAAAGTTCCATTACAGCGACCTTTTAACCTACATATCCCATCAATCAAACTCTCGCACTAGTGGCTAGTGCATGAGTCCATCACACAAACTCACTGCTAGTTTTATGAAAGGCATATGGTTGTTGAGAAAGGGTGAGGCTTAGGTCCAGTGCACTACATGCACTGGACTTGTTAAGATGGTGATATATGTTCAAAAGTAGATATATGTTATAATCTCAACAGGTCTAGTGCAGCTAAACACTGGACACAAACGTACATGTACTGGACCCATTAAGATGATGATATATGTTCAAAAATGGACATATATTATAATCTCAATGGTCTAGTGCAACTTGACATTGGACTCAAATCTCACTTGTTAAGAAAAATGAGTAAGAAACAGAGATTAGAAAAGGATGATGCAACTTTGAGTTAAGTTTTACTATCTTTAAGATTTTTATGTGGGGCAATCTTAAAACACAGCCTATGTGCTTCCTTCCATAACGGCAATCTATACAATATTCTTAACAACAGAAGCCAAACATATATGGGACTGGATTGCAAAATTGACGTCAAAATCTTGAAGCTGGTGGTGAAAGCAACCTGTATATGTTCACCTGCTTTTTCACCTTGTCTTATTTCACAACCATGCCATTGTTTCATAGAGTACCCAAACCACTCACTTGAAATATTCAAAAATGAAAAGTCCAAAATATGAAGCCTATAATGGTTTTCGAGTGATATTTCTCCCACCGCATTATTATAATAAGGGAAAAAGTTAACAATTTTTTTGACAACTTTTTATATTTTTTTATGAGAGTGATATCAAGACTTTTCTAAAATAATCATTTAACAAATGCCTTAAAAACACTCGTTAACTAAACTCTTATAATAAATAATATAAACTCAGATTGAAAACTCTTTATTTTGTATACTCTAGCTTCTTCTCATGAAACCATGCTCTCTCCCTAATCTGACTTCAACTAGGCCAAAGATTCATTTAAAAAACCCACCGAAGAACAACACCAAGAAACCATTGGCAAATCTGGAATTAATACCATGTGAATTTTGTGCCTATCAACAATGAACTGCCGACTTTGTACAAACCCTACTTATGTCATCAAACAAAATTTTAAAACAATAGCCGTTACGTTCCTCTGGCTCTCACGAATCAGTACAATATAAGTTGACCAAGCTGTACTGCTAATCATAGCATTAAACTATATTATTTCTTTAAAAAAATTCACAGCATTAAACTAATAAACTCACTACCCGGTACCATTCCCATCTGGGGAGGGAGCTGGTAATTTTAAAATCATGTTTGTTCTGGCCCACTAAATCAGTATAGAGTTTGGCCTAGCTGCAGTGCTAATTATTAATTAACCATATCATTAAATTAATTACCAGGCAATCCCTCCCTCACCTAATGACATTTTATAAAAAAAATTATAAGCATATAAATGTATATATTTTTTTACGAGAAAATGAGCATAAATATTTTAAGGTTGCATCTCTTGTGTACACTCTAATTCTCTGATCCAAAATTAATTTGTTACTATAGCTAATTTGGTTCCAAGCTTGCCAAGTTTTTTAGTTACTGCATATATGCCTCAATATTTTATGATTTAATTTTAATATTGGCAAATGCAAGCTGAAAAGTGAGTGGTATAAACGAATTTCAATAAACATTGGTCATTCTTTGTTAATTAGAAAAGTGAGTACTTCAACGAGAGGGAGAGAGAGAGAGCTTGTTTGGGCAGACAACGTTTGAAAGTTCACAGGTTGGTAAAGTTCAAACAAATTAGGTTCCCATTCAGAGGGGAATAGCTCTCGTCAACTAACATACGAATGATCAATGATGTATCCACCACAGCACCCCCGCAATCCTCGCCATCACTATGCCCATCCTCCTGTTTCATGTTACGTCTTTCAACTTACAAGTCAAATCCTTAACACAGGAGAAGAGGACCCACATTACCAAACGTGATCGTCAAATGAAACTCTAGCATGAAGACGGTCACTCAACATTTTTGTTTTTTGTTTTTTTTAAAAAAAAAAGTGTTACGTTCACAATATTTCACAACAAATCATAAATGAAAACTGGTAAGTTGTTATTGGTTTAAATTTGAATCTATAACTTAACTTATTTTTTTGTCAACTAACAACTTATCATTTAAAATTTATTATGAAAGGATTGTGGATGTAATATTTTTTTTTAAGTATGATTGAAATCTTTTTGCTGAATCTTCCACTGGGACATGGACAACTGTGTGGACTGACGGGCTTACCAGTCTTGATCGTTACAAAGGACTCTTTCGATTTTTATTTATTATTTATAGAAATATAAATAAATAAAGATTCAGGTCGTCATTAATCATTTCCTGTGTATCCCATGCCCGGTGCCGTTGATCCGTCTAATGGGAGAGATCCACCTTTCGACGCTTTCTTGACCACGGTCGACAATAGCTCTGACTCTGCTTTTCAAAGAACCTATGAGTGCAAAAACCGGTAAACCCGCATTTCTACTCAGGGGATTACAACTCCGAGACACCGAACAAATTCCCTAGGACTGCTATAACTCCCATGATATAGACCACGAAAAATATGAAGGTGAACCACAATGAGAAACATACTTGCCCCATTAGCATGCATATAACAGAGCAACCAGCCCCCTTCAACAGGGACTCGAACCCTCACGATTTCTAAAGTCGACGGATTTTCCTCTTCCTATAAATTTCATTCTTATCAAAACCTTTTATGATGTTTGAAAAAACCCCATTTCAATATAGTTTGGGACCTAAGGCGATCAATTTAAGCAATACTTTTATATTTAAATATTAATTAAATAATTTTATTTAATATTAATCAAACCAGTGTTATTTTGATGAATTAAATACAAATCTTTTTTTTTTTGAGAAACAATCTATTCTATGTAGAGAATCAAATATATAGTTCAAGTATATAATTTAATAAAAAGAAATGATTATTTTTAAAGGGAGGTTTACTTTATGTTGAATAAGGCATCCATTGTCAAGTAACATTGTAATCTTAGTTTCAATTTTGATTTTAATATTTAGGGTGAGATTGAAATGTTTGGTGTGTGGTCATGTGAGAGATTAGGTGGTTAATTAATGTTAACAATTTACCACATAGAATATTAGTTTACAAAAATAAAAACCTCAAGGTGTTGGGGAAAATTAATCATGGCAAAACCACCATTTTGGTATTTACATTTTGGAATCACGGTCAATTTGGTCCCTACATTTTCGTAGCAATCAATTTGGTCCCGGTTATTTTTAACTTAGAGTCAATTTGGTCCCTACCGTTAACTTAGTAACGAAAAATGCCTACGTGGCTAACGGTGTGCTTTGTTGGCATACATGTGGCCAAAAAATTCAAATAATTAATATTTAAAAGGCCACATAAGCATTTCAATAACAAAAAAAAAAAAGCCATGTCAGACCAAAAAACTAATCTAGAAAAATTAATTTAAAAAAAGATAAAGAAAACCATTTTAAAAAAAAAAATCCTCAATTTCTTTAATTTTCTTGTGTATTATTGCACTTTCTTAGCTATCAAACACAATTAACTATTCACAAATCTAAAAATCCCTACCACACAACCCAGACCTCTAATGGGACCTCCATGGCCGATCTAGCAAGCTCGCACCACCACCATCTCCGATGGTGATTTCGTTCATTTGTCCTACCTCACTCTAGCCTTAAGTCTTTATCTGTTTCACCTAAACATTCTACTCTCTCTCTCTCTCTCTCCTCAAACTAGTGTCTAGAGGAACATCTATGCTGTGTGGCTCAAGATATGTGGAATGGAGGTTGTCAAGGTTTCTAGTTTGTGTAACTAGGTGACAAGTTATTTGTGAATAAAGGAATTTATTGTATGGGTTGTGAATCTGTGATGTGTGTGTTTGATTTGTGAGAACTTGTTCTTGATTGGGGGTTTGATCTGTTCTTTTTGTGAGTTTGGTTTTGTAAGGGGTTGGTTGGGATTTTTGTAAATAATTTATTGTATGGTTTGCTAATCTGTAATGTTTTTAAGGGATTTTATTTTGGTTGAGATTTTCAGATTGGTGTATTATTGTTTGTGTTTGGTAGCTAAAAAAAGTGCAAGAATACACAAGAAAATTAAAGAAATTGAGGATTTAAAAAAAAATTGTTTTCTTTATTTTTTTAAAATTAATTTTTCCATATTAGTTTTTGGTCTGACATGTCTTTTTCTGTTGTTATTGAAATGCTTATAGAGAGAGTTTCAACTTATGACGCCTGCTTCTGATGATAACAATTTTTCCACATTAGCTATGTAAGCATTTTCTGTTAGTGAGTTAACGGTGGGGACCAAATTAACTACAACGAAAATAATTGATGATTCAGCACATTTATAATTTTTTTTTTGCCAAATAATTTAGAGTTTCAATTAGATTGGGTATCCATTGATCTAATATTTGAAAGCCTTATTGAGGTAAGAAAGATAGTGCACAACCCCTTTATTGGTTTTTTTTTTTAATATTCAAACTAATTATTATCATCAAATTTTGGGTATTTTTGTAATGAGGGCCTTAGACCTAGACATAGAGTTGACCCCGCTTTGTATTGTACCACATATGAAATTGTAAAACTAGAAGTTTTATGCGTAAATGGTATTGTCTATTTCTTCTTATGAGAACAAAGTTGAATAATCTCCCTC
The DNA here is from genome assembly GCF_040712315.1 of Castanea sativa. Taxonomy (NCBI): domain Eukaryota; kingdom Viridiplantae; phylum Streptophyta; class Magnoliopsida; order Fagales; family Fagaceae; genus Castanea; species Castanea sativa. The sequence continues at coordinate 30,852,903 of NC_134024.1, read as the reverse complement.
TTCCATCCACTTGTTGTAAAGAAAAAAAAAAGGGTTGTAAATGTATACATTTAAATGAGTGATATAAGGGATATTACTATAAATTTGACTAAATAAGCACTCTAAACTTATGTGTCATTAATCACAAAAATAGAATTTGAATACAATTTATTATGTTGTTGAAGTGGCATTGCATTATTTACATTCTTTTCTTTTTGGAGAGAGTTTCAACTTATGACGCCTGCTTCTGATGATAGATTTTTATCATTAGACTAAGACACTAATCAATTTTTGGTGTAAGCGGGGATTAACCCTAAATTTCTTATTCAACCATCAAAGACTTTACCAGTTGAGCTAGCTGGAACCTATCAAAATTTACATTTTTATTATCACAATGGGTTGTACGTTTTTCTGAAAAAGTTCTACAATTCGTTGTTTATACTTTACAAATTTGAAGCTTTAAAAACACTATAAACTTTAATTTTCCAAATGCTCAAAAACTTAAAAAAAGAAAAAAGAAAAAAAGAAATTCGAATAAAAGTTTATATAGCAGAAACTCTACTATTAAACTCTATAGTTTAAACTTTAAACCTCAACTTCGGAAATGCCAAACGTATATTCTGGAGTGTGGACTAATCTATAATATGGAGTACTAAAAGTCTCGTTGTCATAAAACTTGAGGAGCAGGTTGTGGCTCACCTTTTTTGATGATAGAAATTAAACCCAGCACTTTATTAATAATATAGGCTTAGCAGATATCTTGGACAGTAAGCTTAGGGCTTAGGGCACATTACATATCTCTTTCACATGGTTTGATAATAGCATATGAAATCATAGATAGTCAGACATAAGTTTGAAGTTTCCTTGAATAATATATATATAAGGAGAGTGTTGATCATCATGAAAAAAGTAAAGCAATGCAAGAAGGAAGAAGAAAAGAAACAGAGAGAACCTGAGAGAGAAGGATTTGATGAAATGAAATTCTGTTATAATTCAATACAGTGATTCTGATACAAGCCCCAATATATAACCATAACCACCTCTGCAGAGTGTGGAACAAACATAACCAACCCTGATTCAATCATACCAAACCTTGACACGTGTACACAAACAATAACTGACTCCACCCTTCTCACCTAATTTAAGCTACTTGTAGTTTTACTTATTTTATCTCTACTACAGGTCGTTTTAAGTTGCTTTGTCAGCATCATATTGACATCCCCCCTCAAACTGAGGAACTCCCATCAGTTTGTGAGCAAGATCAAGAAATCGTGGAGAAGAGAGAGCTTTGGTAAAAATATCTGCCAACTGATCAAGAGTGGAGATGAAATTAACCTTCAATTCCTTACCAAGAACCTTCTCCCTAATATAATGATAATCAACCTCAATATGCTTGGTCCTAGCATGAAAAATGGGATTGGAAGCCAAAGCCAATGCAAATACATTATCACACCAAAGCATGAGAGGCAAAGACAAGAAAACACCCAAGTCTTTAAGAATCATCCTAATCCAACTCAACTCAGTAGCAGTGGTAGCTAAGGCTCTATACTCTGCCTCAATAGAAGAGCTAGCCACAGTAATTTGCTTCTTAACAGACCAAGTAATAGGAGAGTTACCCAAGAACACCACCATACCGGTAATAGAATTTCTATCAAAAGGATCACCAGCCTAGTCAGCATCACAATAAGCTGAAAGGACCAAAGGACCTGCTTGAAAATGAATACCATGATGCAACTTGCCCTTAAGATATCTAAGAATTCTCTTGGCTGCCACTAAGTGATGTTGAGTTGGATGGCTTATAAATTGACAAACTTGCTGGACAGAGTAAGCCAAATCAGGCTTGGTAAAAGTCAGATATTGCAAAGCACCAACCATGCTCCTAAAGACAGTAGGATCAAGAAGCAAAGAGCTATTTTGAGAGTTGACTTGAGCTGATGGAGAGCATGGAGTACGACAAGGCTTATAGTCCAACATATTGAATTTGGTGAGAAAATCCAAAGCATACTTGGACTGATGCACAAACAAGCCTTGGGAAGTATATTCAATTTGAAGGCCAAGGAAGTAAGCAAAGGGTCCAAGATCCTTTAAGTCAAAAATAGCAGCAAGTCTTGAAACAAGATGATCAATGAAAGGAAGACTATTAACAGTAATAATGATGTCATCCATATAAAGAATGAGATAAACCACAAAGGAACCATGATGTGGAATAAACTAGTTACAATCTACAGAAGGAGCTTGGAAGCCAATATGGAAGAGTTGAGAAGTAAAACTATCAAACCAGGCCCTAGGAGCCTGTTTGAGACCATAAATGGCCTTATGCAGTTTACAAACATGATTAGGATGAGCAGGATCCACATAACTTGGAGGTTGAGACATAAAATCCTCCTCTTGAAGCACCCCATGAAGAAAAGCATTGGATACATCCAATTGCTTTAAAGACCAATAATTTTGGACAGCCAATGCCAAGATGATCCTAACAGTGGCAGGCTTGACAACAGGGCTAAAGGTCTCCTCATAGTCCAAACCATATTGCTACAAAAACCCCTTAGCAACCAACCTTGCTTTATATCTAGCAATGAACCCATCACTGCCCCTTTTAATCTTGTACACCCATTTTCAATGAACCACATTCTTACTAGAAGAAAGAGGGACTAAAGACCAAGTATTCTGCTTTAAAAGAGAATTATACTCAGACTCCATAGCCGCAACCCAGTGTGGAAACTTGGAAGCAACATGAAATGTAGGAGGCTCTTCTTGAACATAATTTCTCACAACTGCATAGGCTTTGGGCTTGAAAATGCCATGTTTGGATCTAGTAAGCATGGGATGAGTATTTGGAAGGGAAGAAGAAGTAGATGGAACAACTGGAGTTGTGACTCAACTATGGACTCAGTGGACTCAGTAGCAGCAAGAGATGGGGATTGAACTTGACTCGAGGAAGGAACAAATACTAGAGGAAGGTAAAGTAACAACAACTGAAGTGGCAGGACACTAGAAGACTCACTAGACACAGGAAAATGTGAAATGATAGAAGGAAAAGCTTCAGAGATAGCCGATAAAGAAGAAGTGGAAGAACCCTGTAAAAGAGTAGAGATCCAAAGGTCCAAAGGAGGACTGTCAGATGAAGAGATACTGAAAGAATCAAACAAGAGTGTAGAAAGAGTAGGGAATTCAGATTCTTGGAAAATAACATGGGAAGTGATATAAATCTTTTGAGTATAAGGATAAAAACAGATATACCCTTTGGATAAAGGAGGATATCCTAAGAAAATGCATTGAGTAGACTTAGGCTGAAGCTTGTGATCAATATAAGGCTTAAGAAGAGGAAAGCAAGCATAACCAAACGTCTTTAAAGAATGCAAAGAAGGAATTGAATGAATAAAAATTCCCAAGGAGACTTAAAAGCTAAAACAAAAGAGGGAAGCCTATTGATCAAATAAATGGTAGTGCTAAAGGCATAACACCAATGAGAAGAGGGAGGATTAGACTGATGAAGCATGGAAAGACCACTCTCAACAATATGCTTATGTTTCCTTTCAGCAACACCATTTTGCTGAGGTGTGTAAGGACATGACAATTGATGTTGAATGCCATGATCCATACAAAAAGACTTAAACTGATTACTAGTATACTCACCCCCACCATCAGTCCTAAGTGTTTTGATTTTAGACCCAAATTGATTCTCAACAAGAGCTTTAAAATGCAAGAAAATAGTAAACACTTTAGACTTATGTTTAAGAAGAAATAACCAGGTAAATCTAGTGAAGTCATCAACAAAAAATGACATAGTATTTATAGCCAAGAACAGAAGTAACAGGAGCAGGGCCCCAAACATCACTGTGAACAAGTTGTAAAGGAGAAGTACTAGACATAATATGCTTTGGAAAGGGAAGTTTGTGCATTTTAGCACTTATACAAGATTTACATTAAGAACAAATGTCATCATGTACAGAGATATTAACATTGTTATTGAAAGAAGGTAAGGCAGAGTGAAGAAGCTTTGAGCAAGGATGACCAAGTTTTTGATGCCACAACATTGCTTTATTGGAAACAGGAGCATTAACAGAAGACTTGAAAGCAAGAGATGAAGCAATACCAAAATCAGCAGAGAGTTGTGAAGGAAATGGGATAGGATACACACCATCCTTACTTAGGCCTTGATAAAGAACCTTCCCTGTAGGCAAATCCACAATTAAGAATTGATTTGCATCAAAATAGCAAAAGGCATTGTTTTGTGAATAGAGTTTATGGACATATAATAGATTTGAAGCTAAATCGGGAACCCTAAGGATGTTATCTAAACAAAAACAATGAGAAGGTGTTTGAAGCTTACCATTTCCAACATGAGTCACAGGCAACTCTTGCATATTGCCAACATTAACAGTTTCATGATCAACAGTAGTTTGAGATGTCAGTGAAAGCTGAGAGAGATCAGGTGTAACGTGATCAGAACAACTTGTATCAGTAAGCTAATTTGATGTATTTGTTGAAGCAAAATTAGCGGTTGCTGCCATAGAACTAGCTGCCATAGATGCTAGCTTGGCTGGAGCATGTTTGCCTTGATAGACAAAATTCATTCGATGATAGCAGTCCAAGGCAATGTGACCATTCTTGCCACAAATTTGACAAGTAGGTCTTGAAGTCTGAGATTGACCTTGAGACTGAAATGTAGGAAACCCAGTACCACTCTTATGCTGAGACTGTGGTTGAAAACTAGGAAATTGAGAGATAATAGTTGCATTTCCAGAGGATTGACCATTATTAAATCCAAAATTAGGGCCAAAATTATTGAATCCTTTACCACAACCCCTCTGATTGCCATTTCTGCCTCTACCTTTATTATTAATCTGATGAAAACCACCCTGAAGGATCATAGCCATAGCTGTATCTCTAGTTTCAAATTTCTTCTTAATAGCTCTCTCTTTAGCATTCAACAAAGTATTCAATTCTTCTATAGTAACCACATCATTACGAGTCCTTATTGCAGAATAGAATGCACTATATTCATTTGCTAAAGCTTCTAAAACTAAATGTGTGCGTACCTAAGTATGGCAGTTGGGCTCGACCCCTCCCTGGGCTTACAATCTATTTGTATTGTGGGCTTTGGATTTCCTACTATGGGTGGTCCTATGCTTGGTGACCCAAATGTTCTCTTATTTCTGCAAACCCCTTTTCCCCCAAGGTTACTCTCCTCCTTTAGTTTGGTAGTTCCCTCTCCCAGCTCTTTCTAGAATTGCCAACCCACATCTCTCCTTTCATTCTCCTATTTATAGCCTTTGATGAGTGGATGTGCCATGATTATTCCCCTTTACTAGTGCAATTGAAGGTCCAATACTTTCATCTCTAGGTGGGTTTTAGGTGTGAGAGTGGTAGTGGCTTTGGAACTGGTTCCCACCTCCAAAAAACCTGCCCAGCAGCGATATCCCCGAAGGCACTACTAGGCAACCGGTCATAGGATATCTTTGAGCTACGATACCCCAGACCAGGTTAAAAAACGATCGGGGGGATTCGGTTGGGGTATTCAGGCTGGCGCAGTCCTATCTCAGCTTTGGGGCACAAATTGGGCCTTAGGGAGCTCGGATCGAGGCTAAAGGACCAAAGATGAGGGTAGGGTCAGAAAACACACCGCGAGGCTTGAGCCGGAGGCCCATGGGGCCTGGGGCCCAGCCCTGTATGATAGCAGTTGCAAGGTCCATGGGGTCTAGGGCTCAACCCCGTACAAAATGTATAAGCTCTTCTTCATCAATGAAAACAGCAACATAACTCAAACTATCCCTAGCTTCTTTAATTCTTTGAAAGAAATTATCCATGCTTGTAGGACCTTTCTTAATACTCAGCAATTCATTTCTCAAACTCAAGACATGGGAGTGAGATATAGAAGCAAACCTCTTTTCAAGCACATTCCAGACTCCCTTCGCAGATTTCTAACCCACAATGATAGGTAGATTTGATGGAGATAGAGTGGAATTGATGAAGGTGAAAAGAGCTTGCTCTCTGCTTTTCCAATTGAGATACTCTGGGTTTGGCTTTCTAGTGAAATTTCCAGAACTATCTTTCAAGAAAGAATCAGGAGCTACACACGAATCTTCAAGAAAACCAATCATGGCATAAGCTTCAAGAATCACAACGATTTGATGTTTCCACACAATATAATTGGTGAAATCTAGCTTCACCGTCATCATACTCGACATATTTGACAAGAGTAGTAATGATGGATTCACCAAAGGACTTGTGGTAGTAGTGGTGGAAGGAGTTGTTGAAGAATTTGAGGTCGGAGCAGAAGCCATTAACGGTGGCTCTAATACCAAGAAAAAAGTGAAGCACTGCAAGAAGGAAGAAGAAAAGAAACAGAGAGAAACTGAAAGAGAAGGATTTGATGAAATGAAATTATGTTATACTTCAATACAGTGATTCTGATACAAGCCCTAATATATAACCATACCAGACCCTGACACGTGTACACAAACAATAACTGACTCCACCCTTCTCACCTAATTTAAGCTACTTGTAGTTTTACTTATTTTATCTCAACTACAGGTCGTTTACCAGCTGCTTTGTCATCATCATATGCCTTTACACATCATTCATCAAAGTGGAAGATGGTCAAACATCACAATCTAGTGGAATGGCATCTTGAATTTATCGCCTGAAAATTGTAAATGAAAACAACTTGTTCTTAGGATCTTTAATCTTTTGTTTTATTCAAAACTATATCGATTTGAAAGCTAGGCTGATCTCATCTTCATGCAACTTGTAGGTGAGTTCTAATTTTAAAATGAAAAATTGTATATTACGTTTCTGCCATAAAGGTATTATTCACCAACTTAAATAAAAGAAATAATAAAAAATCCTAGCATTACTAAAAGGCCATGAAACCTTGGAGCATAAAGTTGCCGGAGATATATTGGCGTATTGGGGTTTTTAACTGATGGGGTGAGTTTAAAATATGGAAGCTCTTACCTAAGCATGACATAATGGCCCCTTGGCAATTATTGCTCAGCCCTACCGGTGTCTCAATTGCTTGATTGTGTATCATAAAAATGGGTAAAGGTTGTGCACTAGATCTATTCTGGTAATTATTTGGCACAAATTAAATTATTTTAAATTAAAAAACACAAATTGATTAAAAAATAATTTACTATTTTTTAAAAGGTTTTTAAGTTTTAGACTTTTTCCTCTTTCTTCTCAATTCTAAATTACCACTTTTTATTTTAAATTCAAAATTTTATCAACTCTCAAGTGGAGAAAGATCCTAAAAATTAGGATGTTATCTCTATCTCATTTTTAAATATTATTTTTTGTTAATTGAAGTCTTGCCTGCAACTGGAGGTCTATTATATCTTGCTATTTGTTTGTAGTCTGAATGATTGAATCTTGATGTGTCTACAGATGGGGAAATTGTGATTTACAATCTTGATGTTTTCCATTTCACTTGATTGGTCTGGTTTTTTGTTTTTGTTTTTTGATAGGGGTTGTGTGTGGGTTTGTCGTAGAATGAGAGAGACACAGAAAGAAGCAGGTGCCAACAATTAAACCAACAATATCTTTTATTAGCAAGGACTGACTTGTAGTTTTTTGTTTCTGTTTTTGGATAGGGGTTGTGTATGGGTTTGTCGTAGAATGAGAGAGGGAAAGAGAGAAGCAGGTGCCTAAGGCTTCATCATAGTTTTGTTGAAAATCCTATGTGATTTGCATACCACTGAGAGTTTTACAATGTTAAATTTGTATGCTCCCACTGAGAGAGAGATGTAGAGTATAACAATGGAAATTGCACAAAATCAACACGAATCCTTTCTTTTAAAAAAAATTTCCTTTATGGCATAAATACATGATTCATGCATTAATCTTACCCGTTAACTTCTTCAATTCCACCCTATATTGTATCTAGGTAATTAAGTTTGGTTTAGGAAGCATTGACATAGATATTGATACAAATGCAGTTATATATTACAATTCTAAATAATTTAGACCACCACAAAGTGTGGATATCCCGATTAATTAAAATATGTTTTAGGTATGTTTTTAATTTAGTTATTGCATATTTTATAAATATTTAAAGTTTTCAAAATAAATAGTGTCAAATTTTTTTAAGTATATTTAAAATAAATTATATATTTTAATTTATCAACACATTGAGAACATGTAGGAGTGTTCATTCTGTCACACGTGGGGGCCTTAGGCCCATTAACGTGCTGGGTCTTTCTTATAAGTCAATCCTTCAAAACCTTTTGTTTTAGGGAAATACCTTGCCTACTACCTTTTCAAAATACTTTCACACCAGATACTATGTGGCATGTTGTTATTGACGGCCAAAAAAATAATTTCAATTATGAATTCAAATTAAAACTAGTAACAACTTGTCATCTAAATTTGTTGTGAAAATGTTATGAAAATATTATGCACATAATACTTCTTTTTGTTTATTGTTCTTTTGCTTTTGACATTAACATGCAATTAATGTAAAGAATGTCATATAGATACGCCCAAACCAAGTGGGAGCTTTCTTTGTCGACTTTTCTTTATGAAAAGTTATACTTTGATTTTTTTTTTATAGAAATAATTACAACATGCTGCTAATCCTGCAGCTCGAACACTTTCTCCCCTAAACCTCCAAGCACTTTGTGCATGGGGAGGTGCCAATTCAGCTATACTTTGATTTGATTGGACTAATATAGATACGTCGTGAGTGTGATTTGAGAGGAAAAGGAAATAACAATAACGTCAACCAAAAATATACATTATGTGGTGTGAACATCTCGTCAATAGACAAGTCCTCTTCCTAGAAATAGTGTAACAATTTCCCTTGATCATTCTTAATAACTTCACCAAAGATGTATATTTAAATACTCCCATTGCATTCTAAAATCCTTGCAAACCAAGCCTCTTAAGTCTTAACTCATTTCGCTCTTACAATTCCAATCATTTTCTTTCTTCATCAATATCGAACCATGCATTTTTAGAGGAAAAACATTTTTGGCATTGCCACAGTCATTATGCTTTTGTCTTTTTATTTTCCTTGCTAAGCCTCATAAAGTCATTGGGTGTTACAAAGCCAAAATATGGGGTAAAAATAATGCCCTTTTCGCCATAAAAAAGAATTCCAAATAACTTATCACTAAATTAAACTTATTAAATCAAAAATTTATTAATTCTAATGCAATATTTTTAAGAACAACTATGTGCATTGAAAACTCAATATTTTTTTTCAATAAGCAAAACTCAATAGTATTGATATAAGGCAATTACATATACCTCTATATATATTAAGAGAATTCAGAAAGTTAGTTAATTCTATCTCTACTAACTAAAATACCCCTAATACCACATATTATCATTACACTTAAAAAAAAAAAAAAATAGGGCATAAGGAAATTCAATAGCTAAATTCAAAATTAATTTTTTTAAAAACAAAAATCCCATGTACAACCCCACTACCAAGCATTTACACAATCTTTTAGCAAATTTTTAGGGTTTTATTTTAAAAACACATCTAGAATGCGGACATTAAAAAAAACAATCTTAATGTGGGAACTAAATTGTTTTCTCTTTGCAAAATTTTCGGATTCTATTATCTTTTCTTTAAAATAAAATAAAAATTCTCTTAAATCTTTTTACTACTCTCCCACAAATCCATAATCCCACGTTTTGTTTCTTCTTCTTTTTTTTTTTTTCTCTTTTTTTTTTTAATTTTTAAATCCTCACGTTTCCCTTCAGTTTGTTCAAAATTCAAATAATCCTAATATTCTATTTGAACTCAAATTATTATTATTATTATTGAACTCAAATTATTTTTTTGAATTTCATCTCATGCAGTTTAACAAAAAAAATAAAAAACTATACATCATTTTTAAAACCCACCCAAAATGTAGAAATCATTATCGTTTCCTTTTAAAAAAACACTCTTACTGTGCAAAACTAATTTTTTCTCTTTACAAAATTTTTGGATTCTCTTTTTAAAACTCATCCAAAATGTAGACATCATTATCTTTTCTTAAAAAAAAAAAAAATCTCTTAACTTTTTTAACAACTTTCCTAGTAACCCACAATTCCACATTTTCTTTTTCTTTTCTTTTTTAATCCACGCGTTTCCTTTCGTTTTGTTCAAAGTTTAAATAATCCTAATGTTCTATTTGAAATTAAATTACCTTTTTAATTACATCTCATGCAGCTTAAAAAAAAAATACAATACATCCTTATTTGTAAACACGCGGTCAAAACTTCCTGTATATTCCTATAAATAATTAAATATTAGGAGAAAACAAATAGTGTATATGTTTCAACCACCTCAAACTTCCCCCTAAAAAATGTAGCAATGTATCCTCAAACTTTCTCACAAGGAAAAATGAAGAAGAAAGCAACCTCATAAGAGGTTTCAAGAAAAAATTGCTCAAGAAAGTGGCAAATTACCTCAAATCTTATTCTTACCTGATTGAATAATGCCCAAAATTTTTGTTTCTTTTGATTTAGTAATTACTGTCTACTCTAAATTAAAATTTTGGATTTTATTCAATATATGTTGTAGATATCTTCCTATAGATCCATAACTGGAGTGCCAAATATTTGTACATAGATTTCAATGTTTCCCTTATAGAATCATATCAATTTGTTTGTTTGTTTTGGGATGAATTTGTTTTGGCTATTGCTATATTACACGTGCATATAATTCTGTAGTATTATGTTAATGCCATCAATACAGATGTGGTGCAAATACATGAGAGTGGTTGTGGAAACTCAAGAAAGAGGAGATAAGCAAAGAGAAATTGGAAAACCTCCATTTATTATCTAAGGAAGAGCAGGATCTCTAGCATGAAGTTCCACTTTAATTTTTGTACTAATTGTTTAAACAAGTTTCAAAATTATTACAGTTTTTTTTTGTATGAATCGTCCCATAGATATTTTTTTTTTGAATTGTCCCATTAGATTTCAAGTGTTACAATATATTTTAAATATTTTTGTATTTATTGTTCTAGGAGATTTCAATTCCATTTTAAATTTTGTGTCAATTATTACTTTATTTTTGTGAAGCAAGGAGGAAGTTTTACTTTAGTAAATGATATATTTAAAGTATATTTAAAGTAATAAAAGATAAATGATATTTTAAAGTAAATAAATGATATATTTTAATAAAAAGATATTTATTTTTCTGCCAGCATATCAACACATTGAGAACACGTAGGAGTATCACACTTTCACACTTGAACACCTTAGGCTTATTAACATACTGGGTACTTCTTACAAGTCAGTCCTTCAAAGCCTTTTGTTTTAGAGAAATACTCTGCCCACAACATTTTCACATCAAATACTATGTGGGATGTTATTATTGGTGGGCAAAAAAATAATTTCAATTATGAATTCAAATTAAAACTAGTAACAACTTGTCATTTAAAATTTGTTGTGAAAGTGTTACAATTCCAATCATTTTCTTTCTTCATCAATATCGATCCATGTATTTTTGGAGAAGAAACCTTTTCAGCATTGCCACAATCATTATAGTGTTGTTTTTGATTTTCCTTGCTAAGCCTTATGAGGCCATTTTGTGTTACAAAGCCAAAATATGTGGTAAAAATACTGTCATTTCACCATAAAAAAGAATTCCAAATAACTTATCACTAAATTAAACTTTATTAAATTAAAATTTTTTAATCTAACTTGTACATCTTTTGAGAGCTATTTTTTATGATTGTTGACCATAGGCTATGAAATAATAGGTAATAATTGAGGTGAAATAAGCACTAGCCCATTTATTTATATTCTGATAAGATAATGAGGTTTTAGGTTGCATTACTTAATTGCATGGATTGGGCCGTTGCCCAATATTATCATTGCTATTTGGGTTGTTCAAGGCCTAAACCTACAAGTAAGCTCACAACTCAGAATTCACAACCCGTGGTTTTGGAATTATAATTTGTATTATGTGTTAGCTTCTAAGACCTTAGGGACTAATGTATTAGAACTTCAATTTGTAATGTTGGCAAACCATGATCAAAACGTTTAGTTTTGTTTTAGACTTGCTCAAAGTATGTTTAAGTGTAAAGTTGGAATCGAGTGTTTGTAGAATTTACTGTGTAAATCTGTCTGGCTCGATAAATTGAAAAATAGACTCGATCGATCGAAGCTCGTGCAGATTGTTTTTCTGTAGATTTTTCCAACTCAGCCCAAGCCCATTAAGGATTAGGGTTCCAGATCTACTTCTTCTAGTATATAAAGGAAACCCTAAGCATGTTTTTAAAAGAGAAAGAGTGTGCCTCTTTTGTAGGTCTAGGGTTTTGTACCCAAAACTCTCTAGAGTCTTTGTTGTTGTTGTTGTTGTTGTTGCTGTGTATGTGAATCTCTTGTGAGATTTAAAGGTGTTTGCCTTCACATATACTTAGAGTTATCAAGATCTAGATTGATGTCAAGAGCTTGATGATTAATTTAGTTGCAGCTTCAAGAGCTTAAAGATATACAAGTGGGGAGTGCTTGTGCTTGCTGGGAATCCAAGAAAGAAGTAGTCTGTGGACTCAAAGCTGTCACGTGGTCGTTGTAGTAAGTTTCCTACTTGAGGTAGCAATAGGATGTTAGTGGTCTAAGTCGCTATTGTGTAAATTTCAATTCTTTCATAGTGGATTCAGTTTTACCTTGAGGATAGCTAGGTTAAATCCTCCTCAGGTTTTTTACCGGTTTAGCTTTCTTAGGTTATCATATTGTTGTGTTCTTTATTTTCCGCTGCTTTAATACATGATATGATTGTTATTGTTTTAACCTAGATCTGAATAATTTACTTAAATTAATCACTTGGCTAAATAACTAGGTTAAACAACTTGTGTTTTAAGGGGTCTAAAGACGTACATTAAGAATACAATTACTAAAATTAAATTGATAAACATTTAGCAAAAAAATAAAAGGAAATGATATTATATTATGACTAGACTTATCACATGTGCTTTGCGCATGCAATTGTGCTCCTTTTTATTTATTTATTTTTGGATTAGTGTTATAATGTTTAAAAGTGATATATAAATAATTGTGTGTATTTTTTTTAAAGAATGAGGTAAGGTAATGAGGAATAATGTTTAAAAATGAGATAGAAATAATGTCCTATGTTTTCGGCTAAATGGAAAAGTTTAGAGAAAAAACCTAAAATTTAGGAACAATAAATTACTCTTTTAACCAGTTTGTGTTTTTTAATTTAAAATTATTTAACTAAAAGATATGAGTATTTTAGAGAATTTAAGAATTTGTGTGAGGGTATTTTAATACACAAAATGTTGACATCCAAACCGAGAATCTTGTTATGTATAGTATAGATAAACAAATACTCCCAGGTCTCTTTCCCAAAAACCTCTCTCTCCACACTCTCAAAAACACCTCTCTCTCCACACTTCCAAATTAATTCCCTTCTTTTCTCTTCAATTTCAAAAAAAAAAAATAAATAAATAAAGTAGTGGGTTTTGATTTTGATTTTGGTCGGGGTGGTGGTGATAGATACTTGAGTCTCTCACTAGCCAAAAGTTCAAGTTAGGAGAGGCGAAGTATAAAAAAAAATTATTATAGAACTCCAAATAACATCCATTTAGTATTGAGTATTAACAATGTAATCATTTATGAAAAAGGGACTCAGCGGTCTTTTAAATTTTATAAATTTTAGAAATTATTTATAATCGAATTTGTATAAAATATTGTAATTATGTTCTTTTCAATGAATAACATAAAATTGTTCGTCAAAAACTCATCTTCCATTTTAACATCCAAAAATACACATATACATACAAAACGAGACTATGCATCTAGCACAACATTAGAATCAACCAACTTTATTAAATATCAACAACTAACTATCAAAATTTCAAACCAACTTAAATTTAAAAAAAAACACTAAAAGACAAGGACAACCATTAATTATTTGTCTATATTGTATCATTCGTTACTCTCACTTAAATAAAATTTATTCAAATTCATTATTGAGATATCCTCTACTATCAGTTACCGAATATACAACAAGATGATGATTAGCAATGCAATTCAATAGATAATGGTCAGCCATTTGATGATATCAATAATTTTAATAAAAAAAGCAATTTAGATTTGACACATTTTTGTATAGCAAGAATTCATATAAATCGCTAGAATTATACTCTTTTTTACCCAAAAAAGTCTACTCAAAATTGCATGCACACACAGGAGAGAGAAAGAGGTTTTAACACAAAAATACACCACAAACTCTATTTAAAGCCATGGTAACTTTTAGGAGAAAGTAGAATAAATATTGAGTTAATATGCGTAGTTCACTAAATCGATAGATTATCAAGTTACATGAAATATAAGCAATAAATAAATCAAAGCTTCAATTTAGCATAAAGTGATTTTGTCCATCATGAATATTCTTTATTTGAAATCATCTAATTTCATGATTCATATTGAATATTATAAATTAAAAAAATTATTCAATTTAAAAAGAAAAAAGTTAGTATTAAAATTTAAAATACCAATACAAAATATGAGATATTGAGACACAAAAATAAAACATTTTTTTTTCTTTTTTGGGGCTAAATGATAATATCATTGAGAGGAAAACCACACAAACAAATAAAACAACTCTTTTAATTTTTTAAAACATAAAAATATAGATTCTTTAATGAATTATTTTCATTACTTTCTAAAAGAAATTTTAAATCCATTGATATTTTGAAAGCACAAAGAAGAAGAAGGGGTGAACAAAAAGAACACTAATTTTTTATTAAAAAAATCGAAAATCAATATTTTTTTTAAGAAGAAAAATCAGTATTTATTTTTTGAAAATCATTTTGGGTTTATATAAAAGAAAATAGTCCCACGTGTGCAACGGCTAATAATTCTAATTTATAAAACGGCTACCCATTTCAATCTCTGCCTCTCACTTTCCTTTCTTCCCTTTTCTCTCTGAAAAAAATGCTCTCACGCTTTCCCAGATAACCCAACCCATATTGTAAATTTAAAATTTGACTATGGCTGGCGCTACACTAAAAAAAAAAAAAAAAAAAGAAAAGGTAAAAATACCATTTTGGTTTTTGAATTTTGAGGATTACAGTCAATTTAGTCCATACATTTTGAGAATAATTACTTTGATATCTACATTTTTTTTTTTAATAAAAAAAATTAATTCTTACCTTGTTCAGGCAGCAAACAGAATGCATGAAATAAATTAAATTAAAATATAAATAATTCTTCCACGTAAGCCTTCCACTGCTGTTCTCATCAACGTCACCCTCACTAGTCAAAAACTCAAACACGATTGAATTCCTCATCCCAAAATGAAATTTTGAATCCTAACCCAAGATGAAATCCTTCTTGACAGCCACATCTCTTCTTGCCTAATCCCCACAATCAAAGCTTAATCTCTTCTCACCGGTTCCACTCTCTTCCTGCAGACTCTAGTGATTGTAGACCGAAACCATTGATGAACAAAGCTTCTCAATGAACATGAACTCCTTCTTCTTCATAGCCACATCTCTTCTCACCTAATCCCAAGATCAAAGCTCCTCTCATCTAGCTGATTCCACTCTCATCTCGCCGACTCCATTGCCGATTCCCAATTGAGCTCTCAACCCTCAAAGAGATGAAGAAACAGAGAACCCAAACGCCAATGACAAACCCAAACAGCAGGTGAGTTGTTATGTGTACTTTCTTTGTGAATTTTAGGAATAAGAATTTCATAATATTATTCCCCTTATAATGGGTTTGTGTTTGACACCTTTAGGGACCACAAAATCTCAACATTGACACCTTTTTTCGTCGTGTCTTTGGTTCTGCTTTTACACTTTTGCTATTTTTATAACTATTGTTGGACTGTTATTAGCTTTGTCATTGACTATTTGTTGGTGTTTTCTATTTTATCTTCATGGGTCAAGGTAGTCAATGTGTAAGCTTGTTAGCATGTGAAAGTGTCAGTTACTAAAAAATTTCTTGCATCCTTATCCCAAAAAAATTAAATGGAGAATGAAATTATTGTTTGTTTTTTATTATTGTTTTTTGTAATAGTGTAGAATTTACACTGTTTGGTTTTTTTTATTGTTTAATCTTGTAAGTTTGTATTTTTGCATGCAGAATGGACGCCCAATATTTTACTATGAATGTGCATCATGGTGGTTATTTCACTCTTAATCCTCATCAGTACATGGGAGGTGCAGTGGGAATAGTGGATGAGGGTGTGAACCTTGAGAATGCATCGTTCCACATGATTGTGAATAATAATGATGCAATGTTCATGGTAGACTTGGTTTCAGGTTATGGAGAGATTGATTTATTTGTAGAGCATCCAATTGATGAGCCTATCGAGGTAGAAGCTGAAGAGATCCATTCTAGGAGTTTAGAGCTAGGTAAAGAACCTATTATTGTCACCGATAGTGGTGAAAGTGACCTGGAAGAGGAAGATGCAGCATTAATGCACCTCAATCAAAATTCTGATGGTGGTGATAGTTGGGATAGTGATGATGATGTGGTTGAACAAGTGGAGCGAATGGGTCCTGAGGGAATGAACTCTGATTATGAGACTGAGGAGTTATTAAGTCTTGATGAATCATCTTCATCAGATGATTATGATGATGATTGTGTTGATAATTCTATTAGGATGAGCAATTATCCAGTTTTTAAGCCAGTATTGAAAGCTGAAAATATTAGGTTTGAGAAGGATATGCTTTTTATCTCACCTAAGCATTTCAAGGATGCTACCACTGAGTATGTAGTTCATGGAGGATGGGGGATCAGATTTAAAAAAAATGATAAGAAAAGGCATGCTATGAGCCAATGATAGAGCCAATCAATGGGCAGAACATGTGGCAATCAATTGGACTTCCTTCTGTACAACCTCTCATTAAACGTAGACCACCTGGCAGGCCTAAAAAAAGTAAAGGAACCTGATGAACCAACCCGCCACACCAAGCTTAGAAGAGTAGGAATCCCTAAGAAGTGTAAAGCATGTGGGAGGTTAGGCCATAACAAAAGAAGTTGCAAAGGGGAGGTTGGAGGAAATTCTTCACT
This sequence comes from Castanea sativa, assembly GCF_040712315.1. Classification (NCBI taxonomy): domain Eukaryota; kingdom Viridiplantae; phylum Streptophyta; class Magnoliopsida; order Fagales; family Fagaceae; genus Castanea; species Castanea sativa. Next base: position 30,835,929 of record NC_134024.1, on the reverse strand, counting down.
TCCAGGAGCTAACAAAAAACCAAAAAGGAAAAGAACCAACACCAAGAACGTAGATACCTGATCTAAGGCTTTATGACTATCTTGTATTTTTTTTCCGCCATTTTTAATATATCTAGTATTTTTTTTCTTCTCAATTTTTATTATTGTTTAATGTTGTAGTTTTGATTATCTTGTATTTGCTGTCTGTAAGGGCGTCGTGGGGGTCCAAGTGGTGGACCTCCCGCTATTGAACCAAATCAGACAAGTGCACCACCCACCACCAGCGAAGTAGGATTCCCTTGTGCACCACCCAACTCCAATGCTACCACTTCCACTCCAAGTAGAAACAACTGTAGGGGTTCAACAAAGTCAAAACAAAGAACAATCACTGATGAGACTCTAAGAGCCACTACAAATGCATCAAGGTATATGGATGCATTGAGGTTTAGTGAGAGCCAATCCTTTATGCATGGTCCAGGATTGTAAGCAGGATGTGCTAGAGTTATTTTGTAGAAGAGGGCAGCTTAATATCAGAGGGTAGCTTAATATTTTGTTACTAGCTGGAACTTACATTAAGATGATTTTAATTGATGTTAATGGCCTCCTTGATTTTTGTAAGGCCTTCTTCACATTTGTTTTATAATTGTGTTGACCATTGGAATGTCCTTAACTGTTTACAAGCTGGACAGTGACTTTTATTAGCTAAACAATGGTTTTCATTGTCAATGGAATCAGAATTTATTTTGTTATATGTTTGTGAATGTGATTCCGATTTGTGGTTAAACACACAAGAGGTTATTTATTGTTGATAGTTATGGGATTGATTATTTATTTATTTATTTATTTATTTTTATGGTAGTTAAACCCAACAGGTTCATTTATGTTATACAGTGGAATTAATGGAATTATTGTCAATTTTGTTAAGCCATCACAGGGCAGTTAGTGTAGATGATGCAATTGCATTTGGCAATAAGTGCATTGCACAATTTCAGCTATTGCACAATCTGCACATTACTTGATTTTCAAACCCCTTAGAGCTCAACTGCAGATTACACAACCGCAAAAAAATTGCACCATTTGGAGAATAAGATTGCCATTTCATTAAAGTGAAAAGTACAACAAATACACTCTCAAAACCTTAGAAATATCTGACAGAACCAGCAAAATTATCAGAAATAACCAACAGATGCATTGATACCTGGAAACACATTGACAAAAAACACTCCACTACATCAAATACTTCTCTCTCTTAGCTTTTTTCTCTCTTAGTTTAAGTACAATAAACCCAGCCCTTTAACCCACCAAAACTACAATCACACAAATGCAGATCCCATATATTACCAATGACACTGGCAAACACATTGTCAAAACCTTTTCTCTCTAACAATTTGCAACTTCAGCTTGAAGTGTGATAATCTCTTTGCCTCTGCTATATAAGCACCTTGTCTTGCTTGTCGCGCTCATATATCTCTTCATTAAGTCATTGAAAATTTTTTCATTAGCAAACAACCTGCAATTAACTTTACAGTGTTAGTTGGCCTATTAAAATAACATAACTTTCGTTAAAGCACTACCCCTACCCTGGTTGTAAGGACAAAGAATTCATAGCAGTTTATTTTCTTTGCTAAGTTGTTTATTTTCTTTGCTTTCTCATCAACTTAAGAAACATAATTATTGGTCCACTTCAATTAGGATTTCACAAAATTGAACTCGATTGCTTATACGAAAGCCTCCAAATAAAAGCTTAGTTAGCTACAAAGTATATGAATTGTGAGGGATTTCACAATTCGCTCCAATACCAATGGGCTTGATCTGTGATCGAATGTTATAAAAGATTTGTGCCCCCTCATCCTTCACCAATTGGTCGTTGGATGGATTGGTAAGGTACATGGTCCGACAAGTGGTATCAAAGCCCGGTTATAGGTTAGAGTCGTTGGAGCCGCATTGTGAGGGAGGGATTATGAGGGATTTCGCAGTTTGCTCCAATACCAATGAGCTTGGTCTGCGATCGAATGCTATAAAAGATTTGTGCCCCCTCATCGTTCACCAATTGGTCGTTGGATGGATCGATAAGGCACACGGTCTGACATGAACAAACATGGTGACCCTCACATCATTCTAATTAACCATATGCCACAAACCCATTATAAGTGGAATAATATCATGAAATACTTATTCTTAAAATTCACAAAGAAAGTACACATAACAACTCACTTGCTGTTTGGGTTTGTCATTGACGTTTGGGTTCTTTGTTTCTTCATCTCTTTGAGGGTTGAGAGCTCAATTGGGAATTGGCAATGGAGTCGGTGAGATAAGAGTGGAATCAGCGAGATGGGAGGAGATTTAATCTTTGGGATTAGGTGAGAAGAGATGTGGTTTTGAAGAAGGAGTTCATGTTCATTGAGGAGCTTTGTTCATCAATGGTTTCGGTTTACAATCACCAGAGTCTGCGGGAAGAGAGTGGAATCGGTGAGAAGAGATTAATTTTTGATTGTGGGGATTAGGCAAGAAGAGATGTGGCTGTCAAGAAGGATTTCATCTTGGCTTAGGGTTCAAAATTTCATTTTGGGGATGAAGAATTCAATCGTGCCTAAGTTTTTGACCAGTGAGGGTGACGTTGATGATAAGTGAGTCATGTGAGACTCACGTGGGATTTTAACAGTAGTGGAAGCTGACATGGAAGGCTGATGTGGAAGGCCTATTTAACAGTAGTCACCAGATAACAGAATGGTTAGATTGTACTTTTTGTCTTGTAGTGATCCAGCTGTCCAGACCCTTCAACTTCCTGCATGCTCCACACGTGTGACACATTCTGGCGAGTCACTACTCGCGAGTCAGTTGCGAGATTTAGTCGCGAGTTGCCTCTTGATGCATACACTTGATCAATTATTCACACTCTCTCACACATAATCCTTACATTATTCCCATCTAAATACAAGGGTTTTAAATGCTAAATGACAAGCAACTTTGGCATGGAATAAATCCAACACATAGTTGAATAAGTTCAAATTTACAATCTCCCCATTTAGCTATTCCGTGAAAAAACCCTAAAACAGACTTTAGACTTAAAAATGTGAGTTGGGAACAGTTGCCAAAGCTCACTCACACTTAATTCTAAATCTGTGAAGCTCTTGAACCATATGAACAGGTTTCCTGAAAACAATATCACAAAATGCACTCATTAAGTTCATTGTAAGCAGAAATCTTAGAAAGCATATGGAGCAAACACAATACAATTAAGCAAGTATGAATATGACAATGAAGCATAACTTGACCGTACAAAAACAATCACTAGAAATAGTGACTACAATGAACATTCTCATGGTGAATGAACATCCAGACATGAAAGCGAATAAGCTCAATGCAAAGTATCATTTGCATGTCCAACACTTAACCGATGCAAGAACACTAAAGCAATTGCATCAAGGACACAAGATTCAATAAGGGCACAAGAGTACTAAAGAAATGCAAAACATTAACTAAAAGTACTAAGCTACATAAGCAAAGATACAAAATAAAGTATAGTTTAAATAGCTAAAACATCCAAGCATCCATAACACAAAATATCCAAGCATTTTAAAACCAAAGTACTAAAACCATAGATTACTAAAATAAGGTGCTATGAAAACCATAAAAACTGTAAAAAACCATAAGTGCTATGAAAACTATGAAATGTGCTCCCCCTTAAGATAGGCTCCCCCTCAAGAGCTACCCTAATTCTACTCCGCCTTTTTGACCAGAATGGCAAAAGGGCTAAGGTTGGTGAGTGAAGCTATCAAACTTGGCTGCCAACAAGTTGATTTGATCCTGGATAGCTGCAAGGCTATTGGAGTGCTCAGTTGCTACATCCCAAAGGCCATCGATCCTCTCAAGAATGATCTTGAAAGCATTTGGAGGAACTGATGAAGACGATGATGCTCCGCTCCTACCTCGACCACCACCTTGTCTTGGAGGAGGTTGTTGTCCTTCCGCTTAGTCTCTGTACCAACAAAAGGTGCTTTTTTAGGCTCTTCAGCTTGTTCATCTCCAGGAAGTTGAACCTTACTTCTTAGGATTGTTTAAGAGTTGATGGAAGGAGGTGTAGTCATTAGGCTTATGTGTTGTGGAGTCTCCATTACATTTTCATGAAGAATCCTCATTATAAGACTTAGGAGAACAAGCTTTGCCCTTGAGGTTGTCTTTGTAGCTTCGGCAATGATGGTATATAAGTGTGCATCAATGTCAATGTAGATTTTCTCATGATACTCCATGAGGAATATGGCTCTAGCATTGTTGATGGTGGTCAGCTTCTGTACCAAATATAAGTTGAACATCATGATATAAGCAAGGCATCTCAAATCCGAAGGAAAAGAGGTTATGTTGAGGCATCTTCCTTCCCTATAGTTACCAATGCAGAGTTGCACAAATTCAAGAGAGACTATTTTGTCCTTGAATGGAATGAACCCTTCATGATCTTGTTCTTCAAGTCTAAGTAGAGCATCAATGTCCTCCATGTCAAGAGTGAATGCACGACCTTTAACCCAGCAATCTATGTGATCTTCTTTGATTGATGCATTTGCATAGAACTATTTGATCAAAGGTTCACAAACTTTGAGGAGTTCACCAAGTAGTTTTTCCCAGCCTTGTCCTTCAAAACAGTTAGGAATGAAGGAATTCTTGAGATTAGCAAGATTTACATATCTCTCTTGAATGATTGGAGTTGTTTTGAATTAATGGGAATATTGCTTATAGTGTTGAGGGGAGCGAAACAAGCTATTGTCAAGGCTTTCTCTTGTCACCACGCTGAGTAGTGGTTTTCTGTGGAGCCATCTACAAAACATAGTAGCAAATACCATAAAAACAAAGCACAATAACCAGTAACAAACTTGATTAGTAACAAGTTAGTGCCAAAAACATAAACTATGAATTAAACCCTAAAAACTGGAATTTAAAGAGCAATTCAAAAAAAAAAAAAAATTGATATGTGAAGATGCTAATCATTAAAGCATGATATAATCATGACATTAGTCATTCAACATGTCAAAATATTGTGTGTGTGTGTGTGTGTGTGTGTGCATCATATGAAAAAGTGTGCATATAAGGCATGAAAACATGCAAGGGGCAAAGTGTGAAAGCATATAATCATTAGATGTTCCAAACATGGAAACATGATTATCCCAAAAAATTTTGTACTCAAAGGAGCCCCAAAATACACACAAAACATCTAAATAGACATTTTTTCAACAACATGGTATGCACAATGTTCGGGGGTCTTTTTTGGTTGCTCGGCCACGTGTGGTCCTTTGGAGGGGTGACCTTGCTAGACCTGGGTTTGTTTGGGGAGTTGCATTTTGGAACTCAACATTGGGCCATGTGGTTCAACGGCTACCGGCGTACTTTTAAGCCTACAAAATCATTAAAATCAAAGTCAAAGAATCATGATAATAGTTGAATAAATATGTAATATGTGTTTGATATAATAGCTTTGATTAGTAGTTGTAATAGTAGTTGAAATAAAGTAATATGTATTTAAATGTGAAGTAATCATGTACTAAAAGATATATATTTAAAGACATGGAAGCAAAATCACTTATCTTTGTATTGTTTGTGGCTCCAGTTGTATAGCTTCTGTGAGTTGATAATATCCCAGCAGAGTGACTCTAGCGGTAGATAGGCAGTTTGCCATGATAACTTCAAGATTGAGAGGGAAAAATTGGTGCAACTGAAGGGAGAGAGAGTATATCCAGCTGTGTATAGAGGCTGGTTAAGCTTGCCCCTCTTATCATGCACTTAAATGAGTTTTTCCCTTAAAAATGCTTTTACAGTTGTTGTAAAGTTATGAATAGTGTTGCCTTCCATGAGAAGGGCTTTTGTAAGGAGTATTTGTGCCTTCTAAGAGAAGGGATTTATGTAAGATGGATTTGTGCCTTCCCTGAGAAGGGCTTTGATATAAGATCTTGGTGCCTTCTAGGAGAAGAGCTTTAGCATTAGAAGTTTATGCCTTCTATGAGAAGGGCTTTTGGTATGAGTGTTTGATATCTATTGAGGAGTGTGGAGATGGTAAAAGATATAGATGTTTTGTGGGATGTAGTATTTGTAATATGTATGATAGATGGAAGTATGATAGATATGGTGGTTAAAGATAGTAAAAAATATGACATTATAACAGCTAGAGAAGTTGTAGAGATTGCTTTCCAAGAGGAAAGATTTTGTAAGAGAAGAGTATAGAGATGTGTTTAGGTATTTGGAGATAGGAGTAGTAAGATATGTGTATTTTCTGAATGTCGAGAGTGAGAGAATGAGTATAAGAGGGGTAATAATGTTGTAGTGTGTTTAGCAAAGCTGCTGGGATTTGCTGTTGGAGGATGGATGAGGGCTTATGAAGAGCTTCATTAAGAGCTTAAGAAGATAATTAGAGGGAGAGAGAATAGATAAGTTCATGAGAGGGTTGTTCTTTTCCCCATTAGTGTCCCCCTTTGAGGTGTTGATGAAGGGTTCCCTTTAGAGTTGAGTTTAAGGGGGTATTTTAGCAAAGAATATCAGTCAAAATCTGTCTTAACTAAGATTTGGCTAAAAATGGTATGTTTAGGTTTAAGGTGTTCTTGCTGTTTTAGGTAAGAGCTGCTGGGGAAAGATGTTGGAAAAATGCATGAAAAATACATATTTGTATCTCATGCAAACATGCGTAGCGGAAAAAATTAACGGATCTACTTCACCTGCAATTGATAACACGTACTATGTAAGTTTCAGAATTAGAGAACAAGAAAGCGTACCTTGGCGCTGTGAAATTCAAAACCGAAGATCAGAAGTACTTGGAAATACTTTTAATCTTCACTCCAATTCCACTTAATGCCCAAGATGTGTGGTCTCTCAATCAGTTTTCATCAAAGAGAGAATAGGAGAGTGTCCAACACTCACATACAAACCATTTCATTCCTTGTATAAAAAACACTTATGAAAACCCTCTTAGAAATTCTGTATGTTTCTCTCTTTCTATATAACTGATTATCTAATTGGGCTAGCCTTTTGGGTCATTCCAATTGGGCTCTTGTGTGTGGCTTGGAGTGGGATCAAAAGGGACCAATAAGACACTAGCTCCAATAGGCCTTGAACTTTTCTGTCAACTCTTAACATGTCCAAAGTTACCATTAACTATATTTAATACTACTATATAAATATAGTTGCACTCTAGGCCTTATCTATAAATTATATCCCAAGACTTTATTGTACATGCAACCCCTTCATAAAATATTCGTAGTAATACAAAGTCATGAAAGTAAACTGTCACTTTGAAGATTACTACATCTTAATCCTTGAGTACCCGATTTAATCCTTTAAGTTATTCATTATATATTTATGAAATCCAATTTTATAAATATATACTTTAGTAACTCCTTACTAAAGTGGTTGGGCTCAACTCTCTGAATAACCAAACATATTAAACTTATTTCAAGGAAATATTTTGTATCTCCGTTAAGAGACTATGAATTACATCTTGAGAATATATGTTCCATCAACACTAAATGTGGCTGCTCAACATACTGAGATTTTGACCGTGACTAATAGATCTCAATCCTGATATATCAAAGCAACCTACATCTTATGATCATGTCTATTATTCTCTCAAGATTAAGAGTTCATGTAAATAGAAGTCGTGAGATTTGTTATTCATTTGACAGTCGTTAGGAGAACAATAAATCTCACAGCGGTCCAGTTCAATATGTCTTAACTCTTAAAATATATCAACGTACCAACTAGAAATCTCCATTTTCATGATCAATACAAATCATCTTAGTTGATATGTTATAGTCTTAGTTTATATGTTATAGTCTTCGTAGATGAAACACCCAATTTCATCACCGACTATGAACTACATTTTGAGTTTACAAGGAACTTGCGATTTACATCTTCTGTGACTAAATCACATAAATCACATATAATGCATCTCATGGACTAAGATAATGTCCCATTAGTTCATTTACAAATAGTCTCATATAATTAAACAATTTAATTATTAATAACATGCCAATAAATTGGATTTTAAGGCATAAACCCCAACAATTTCCCACTTGCCCTCAAAGGCAATTTATCATATATCTGACACTTATTTCCCTTTAGAGTAATTCATAATCACTTTAGGGCGAGGCTTGGAATTAAGTTACAGCCAAATTTAATGCATATATTATCTTTTCTACTACTATTTCTCATGTACTCATATTTTTCTAATGAGATGATACTATTTACACTTAATGTGTATCTTCACCATTTAGAGTCAACACATATCTTGAAGTTCAACTTCATAATGTGTATCTTCACCACTTAGGATGAACACATATCTTGAAGTCCAACTTCATAATGTGTATCTTTACCATCAATGGTGAACACAGATTTTGAAGTCCAACTTCATGAATCACAATCAAACTACAAATTAGTATTTGTACATCCAGTAATAATCAAATCCTCACTTTGGTAGACAAGCATATAATCACTCATTTTCCTAAGATATGAATATATGCTTTACTCCCACTAAATTAAGTGATCTTTGATTAAATTGATATTTGCTTACTATGCCCACCGCAAAATAGATATTTAGCCTAGTATTTAGCATTGCATAAAGACTTATTATCGATTTAGTATAAGGAACCGTCTTAATATGCTCTTCCTTTTATATGTCTTTGGACCACAGTCATATATAAAGGAACTTCAAACTTAAAAGGAAAGAATCCTCTCTTGAAGTATTACATGCTATACTTGGCTAGAATCTAATCTATTTAAGCAGTTTGAGATAGACTAAACATCTTAATATTTGAATTTTAACAAAGTTTAATTCTTAGGATGTGACTAGTCTTTCCAAAGTACTTTATATTAAACTGGAATAGACAACCAAAAATTCCATTGATGGCAGTAACTCCACATCATTCTAAATGATTAGAATGTCATTAACATACATTAAGAAATTTATAATTCTATATAGCTTTTACACATAAGGCCTTTTAATACTTGATCAAAATCAAACAATTTGATTTCTTGATCAAAGATGATATTTTATGATTCATATGCTTGCTTTAGTCCATAAATGGAATTTAAGCAACTTGGATACTAAACACTACTGGTTCTTTGTTATGTATAAGTCTAGTTACATCATATAGATGTCTTTCTCAAGATTGCTACTAAAAGAAGCTTTCTTGACATCCATTGCCGAATTTCATCCAAATGAAATATAATGGATAAGAGAATCTAGATAGTGTCAAACTTGACTATTGGTGAAAAAATCTTTTCATAGTTGAACCATTTCTTTCTGAATAAATCTTTTCGCCATTAGTCTTGACATTGAAGGTTTGCACCTTCAAATCTATCAACCTCATTTTCTTGTAGACCTATTTAAGAACAATAGGTTTAATGCCACTAGGCGCCTCTACAAGTTCTAAACTTTAAATAGAATCTAATTCTATTTACATAACCTTGATCCAATAATCCATATTCATATCATCTATGGCCTCTACGTAGGAGCAAGGATCAAATTCATATCCTTATGGAATTACTTCAAAAGTCTATCCCAGAAGTATGAATTTATTTGGTAATCCTCCCACTATGATATTGTACCGGTGTACTAGCTATATATTTAGAATAATCCCTTAAGGTGTATCTAATACAACCATCTCATTTCTAAATGTATTTCATAGTTGTCCTACAACAAATTTTGACATCTTCCTTCTAGAACAATTCTATGTTTTGCTTTAAGATTATTCACATAGTCATCGTTAAGAAACTTTGTATTTGTACTTTACAAACACGTTATCTTCTTTATGACTACCAAAACAATTTTCTATAATTCCTTTTGGATACCCAACATAAACACACATTTTTCTATCTTTTGATTTCAATTTGTTAGACTTTCTTTCTAGCACAAGTACTGGACATCCCCAAAAGTGGAAGTATCATATATTAGGTTTTCACCCAATCCACAATTTTACAAATTTCCTAGGAACAAACTTTTGAAATCAGGTTTAGAAAATGTATAGTTATAATTGCAGTATATCTCCAAAAGAAATAAATAAATGAAAATACTAATCATGTACTTTACTATTTCTAAAAGAGTCTTATTCCTCCTTCATGTATGCACTAACTTAAAGAAGTGATTGAAACTACATTCCTTTACAAAAGGAGCCCTAGATCATATTATCCTTTAAATTGAATTCATAGACTAGGAATATAACAAAATTATGGTTCTAAAAGCTTATCTTTCATCAATCTTGAATATCATTTAGATTAATAAGATCTAGACATAAGTGCCAAAACATACAATACTAAATGACGTAAACTTTCTCTTTAAAAAAAATAAAACATGTAAATTTCCATTTAGAAAATAATCATGGACAATACTTAGCTTTACCAAAACTGGAAACACTTTTCTTTTGGTCATACTTTTGAGTCTAATTTCCTTTTGGCAACTACTAGGACAATTCACTTGTCCAACTGTTTAGTATTATAATTCCTCTTCTTACCACCCTTACCTTTCGGTTCAGGCTAAGAATTTGAATTCAATCATATTGATCCTAGCCTTAGCTTTTAGGATGTCTTCTATTGTGTAGAACTCACTCATCAATTCAGATAATATAAAAATAATTTATTTTCAAAACAATCTGAATTGGTCAAATGATTCTAACAAGGACTTGTGGATCATATCTATATGAGATTAACATTTAATATCTACATCCAAGAATTCCAATTCATTTTAAAATAAAATATTTTCATTAAATGACATAAAATTGGAACTCCTCAAGCTTTTCTTAGAACTCAATATGATTCATATCAAAACTCTCATTTAGACTTAATATAAAGTCTAAGTCTAGTACTAACTCTTGCATCTCATGCTGTAATACAATTGAGATAGAAGCCAACGTTACATTTCAGCATTTCAATGAAGACTATGATCATATCATAAGCTATCTTCCATCAATGCATCATGTATAGGAAATTATGACAATGGTGAATCAAAACATAAATATGTAATTCAGCTCCTTTAAGCACCATGTCCAAAATATTTCTTTAGTTATTGTGATTCAATTAAAATAGTAGCTTGAGAACAAAATTTATGACAACTTTATTTGGAGACTATGAACATAATTACAAGGACATTATATTTTGCATCCATAACCATATAATATGGAACCCGAAAAACATACTATACTAGTTGCAACGACAACCTAATCCCGCAATTAATATTCCTCGGAAGCGAGGTCATACCAATCATTATGATCAGGTGAGAATTATTCTCATTATTAATGCTATCATGGTAACTCTTATCAAACAAAAATAATTTTCCGTTTTTCCTTTAGCCTCTAAGTAATAATGACATAGCTCCTTTGAGAGGTTAACATTACACTTAGTCTAGTGTACACCATTATCTAGAATCATGTGTAGCCACATTTCATCTCCCTTTATAGTGTTTAAACTTGTAGTACCATGAAGCAAAACACCCTCCTTTGGGATCGCGAGGCATATATGCCAAGACAAGGTGCTTGTTCACACTACTTTAAACTGGTAAGTTCAATCTTGTAGTACCATGAAATAAACACCCTCCATTGGGATCGCGAGGCATATACGCCAAGACGAGGTGCTTACCCTACACTATTATGAACTAATGATGGAGGCCGTGAGATCCAACTCTTGTATCCCTCTCCCACTAGAAATTTTAAAACAAGTGGATTGTCCTAAAAACATTGTGATCTAATCACAATTTTAACCCTACACAGCATATGTGTTTAATTGTTTAAATTCAATGTGATGTTACTAAGTCACGTCACAATAGCGTAACGAACATTCACGCAATCACAAAGAAGTTTAACCTTGTAATCCGTGAAATAAATATTCTCCGCATGGAATGCAAGACTCGAAGTCAAGATCAGGTATCTATTTACATTACAATAAACTTAACAAAAGGGTTATTTAAGCACTCCCACTCGTTATATGAGTTTTTCTTAAATAATTGTAATCTCATCATAACTAATAACCTTGCACTTATTCAAGACTTTAATCTCATTAGAATCACTAACTAAAATGGAAGTCCTAAACTATTTAGGATTCCTTAAACACTAATGAATCAAAAACTAGTTATATAGAACTCTATTCTTAATTTCCTAAATGAAAAGTTCTAATCTCATTAGAAACTATATACATTTTAATTAAGCTTTAATCTCATTAAAACTTCTAATTAAAATAAATTAAGGACTTTTAAACATACAACAATTCCAATCTCATTAGAATGTTTGTTAAAAGACAAGTCCCAAACTATTTAGGACTAAGAGTTCTATTTAACTAATATCTTTGATTTCATTAGGTCTTTTAGTTAGAACCATGTGTAATTGATGGAAATATGCATGTGTGCAGCGGAAAAATAACGAATCTATTTCATTCATAAAAGTTAACATGTACTAAATAAGTTTCATAACTTAAGAACAAGAGAGTGTACCTTGGAGCGGTGAATTTCAAAACTGAAGATCAAAATCGCTTGGGAACACTTTCAATCTTCACTCCAATTCCACTAACGCCCAAGATGCGTGGTCTCTCAATCAGTTTCAAAGGGAGAATGTCAAAACATCTAATATTTACATACACCACTTCACAATGATGTTCTTTCTTAATTCTCTACAAAAAAATTTTGTATGTATTTCCCTTTGTGTCTAACTGATTGTCTAATTGGGTAGGCTTTTTGGGCCTTTCCAATTTGGCTTAAGTGTGTGGCTTGGAGTTGGACCAAAAGAGACCAATAAGACACAAGCTCCAATGGGCCTTGGGCTTTCTGTCAACTCTTGACAAGTCCAAGGTTACCATTAACTATATTTAATATTACTATATAAATATAGTTTCACTCTAGGTCTTATCTATAAATTATATCCCAAGACTTTATTATTCATGCAACCCCTTCATAAAATATTCGTAGTAACACAAAGTCATAAATGTAGACTGCCACTTCGTAAATTACTACATCTTATCCTTGAGTATCCGGTTTAATCTTTTAAGTTATTTATCATATATTTATGAAATCCAATCTCATAAACATATACTCTAATAACTATTTACTAAAGTAGTTAGGCCTAACATTCTGAATAACAAACCCATTAAACTTATCTCAAGGGAATATTTGTATCTCCGTTAAGAGACTATGAATTCCATCTTGAGAATATATGTTCCATCAACATTAATTGTGGTTGCTCAACATACTGAGGTTTTGACCGTAACTCTAGATCTCACTCCTGATATATCAAAGTAACCTACACCTCATGATCAAGTCCATTATTCTCTCAGGATTAAGAGTTCATGCAAATATAAGTCGTGAGTTTATTATTCATTTGACAGTCATAAGGAGAATAATAAATCTCACACCGGTCCAGTTCAATATGTTTTAACTTTTAAAACATATCAACATATCAACTAGAAATCTCTATCTCCATGATCAAGACAAATCATCTTAGTTGATATGTTATAGTCTTCGCAGATGAAATGCCCAATTTCATGACCGACTACGAACTAAAATTCTGAATTTACAAATAACTTGTGATTTATATCTTCTGTGATTTTACACATAAATCACATACTATGTATCTCATGGACTATATGATAATGTCCCAATATTCATGTTACCATTATTTTAGATAATAGCAAAACAACTTTATTAAACACAACATTAAGTCATACATAATGTCATACATAATAAAATACATAGCATCATACAATAGGATTTAAGGGCACACATCCTAATAGTAATCTCATCACACACATCTTTGTTCTTTACATAGATGAAAAACACTTAGAAAAAATTCTGAATACTCAGTTCTCGATCGATCGAAAATGTACCTCGATCGATCAAGAAAAGTTTTGGCTGCTCGATTGATCCTCGACAGATTCTCGATCGATCCTCGATAGATGCTCGATCGATCGAGAAAAATTCCACGAAGTTTGATCGATGCTCGACAGATCTTCGATCGATTAAGAAACTTTCTGCCAGCTCGATCGATGCTCGACAGATTCTCGATCGATCGAGCATCGCAAATTTCGAATTTCCTAAAATTTTTCCAAGACAGTTTTTCAATGTTTTCATGAACAAAGAAACCATCATATGAACATAATGGACACAAATTGATATCTAAACTGAATATCATTGATGTTATAGCCTTAAAATTCAGTTTAACATACTTAAACTCAAAATTTAAACAACATCATAACATCAAAAACAGTTTTCATTAAATCATAGTTTCAATAACCATGCAGCAAATTAAATTTCTCACAACATGAAACTATTATCTCTAATTCCAAAAACTCACAAAACATGTTATACAATTTGCATTGAAGACCGCTCTGATACCAATTGTTGGAAAAATGCATGGAAAATACGTATTTGTATCTCGTGCAAACATGCGTAGCGGAAAAAATTAATGAATCTACTTCACTCGCAATTGATAACATGTATTATGTACGTTTCAGAATTAGAGAACAAGAAAACGTACCTTAGTACGGTGAAATTCAAAACCGAAGATCAGAAGTACTTGGGAGTACTTTTAATCTTTACTCCAATTCCACTTAATGCCCAAGATGTGTGGTCTCTCAATCAGTTTTCCTCAAAGAGAGAATAGGAGAGTGTCCAACACTCACATAGAAATCATTTCATTTTTTGTATGAAAAACACTTATGAAAAGGTCTCATAAAAATGCTCTTAGAGATTCTGTATGTTTCTCTCCTTATATATAACTGATTATCTAATTAGGTTAGCCTTTTGTACCATTCCAATGGGGCTCTTGTGTGTGGCTTGGAGTGGGACCAAACGGGACCAATAAGACACTAGCTCCAATGGGCCTTGTGCTTTTCTATCAACTCTTGACAAGTCCAAAGTTTCCATTAACTATATTTAATACCACTATATAAATATAGTTGCACTCTAGGCCTTATCTATAAATTATATCCCAAGACTTTATTGTACATGCAACCCCTTCATAAAATATTTGTAGTAATAAAAAGTCATGAAAGTAGACTGCCACTTTGAAGATTACTACATCTTAATCCTTGAGTACCCGGTTTAATCCTTTAAGTTATTCATTATATATTTATCAAATCCAATTCCATAATATACTTTAGTAACTCCTTACTAAAATAGTTGGGCCCAACTCTCTAAATAACCAAACACATTAAACTTATCTCAAGGGAATATTTTGTATCTCCGTTAAGAGACTGTGAATTCCATCATGAGAATATATGTTCCATCAACTCTAAATGTGGCTGTTCAACATACTGAGATTTTGACCGTGACTAATAGATCTCACTCCTGATATATCAAAGTAACCTACATCTCATAATCAGGTCCATTATTCTCCCAAGATTAAGAGTTCATGTAAATAGAAGTCGTGAGATTTATTATTCATTTGACAGTCGTTAGGAGAATAATAAATCTTATAGCTTTCTAGTTCAATATGTTTTAACTCTTAAAACATATCAACATACCAACTAGAAATCTCCATTTCCATGATCAAGACAAAGCATCTTAGTTGATATGTTATAGTCTTCGTAGATGAAACGCCCAATTTCATCACTGTTGGGGTTTATGCCCTAAAATCTAATTTATTGGCATGTTATAAATAATTAAAATTTTTAATTATATGAGACTATTTATAAATGAACTAATGAGACATTATCTTAGTCCATGAGATGCATTCTATGTGATTTAGTCACAAAAGATGTAAATCACAAGTTCCTTGTAAACTCAAAATGTAGTTCGTAGTCGGTGATGAAATTGGGCATGTCATCTGCGAAGACTATAACATATCAACTAAGATGATTGATCTTGATCATGGAAATGAAGATTTCTAGTTGGGATGTTGATATGTTTTAAGAGTTAAAACATATTGAACTAGACCGCTGTGAGATTTATTATTCTCATAACGACTGTCAAATGAATAATAAATCTCACGACTTCTATTTATATGAACTCTTAATCATGAGAGAATAATGGACCTAATCATGAGATGTAGGTTGCTTTGATATATTAGTAGTGAGATCTATTAGTCACGGTCAAAACCTCAGTATGTTGGGCAGCCACATTTAGTATTGATGGAACATGTATTCTCAAGATGGAGTATTCTCAAGATGGAATTCATAGTCTTTTAACAGAGATTCAAAATATTCCCTTGAGATAAGTTTAATGGGTTTGATTATTCAGAGAGTTGGGCCCAACCACTTTAGTAAAAGTTACTAAAGTATGTATTTATGAAATTGGATTTCGTAAATATATAATGAATAACTTATAGGATTAAACTGGGTACTCAAGGATTAAGATGTAGTAATTTACAAAGTGGCAGCCTACATCTATGACTTTGTATTACTACGAATATTTTATGAAGGGGTTGCGTGTATAATAAAGTCTTGGGATATAATTTATAGATAAGGCCTAGAGTGCAACTATATTTATATAGTGGTATTAAATATAGTTAATGGTAACTTTGGACTTGTCAAGAGTTGACAGAAAAGCCCAAGGCCCATTGGAGCTAGTGTCTTATTGGTCCCTTTCGGTCCCACTCCAATTCACACACAAGAGCCCAATTGGAATGACCTAAAAGGCTAGCCCAATTAGATAATCAGTTATATATAAGAAGAGAAACATACAAAATTTTGTGTGTGGTGTGAGATATCATTCTAAAATGGTAAGTATGTGAATGTTGGACATTCTCCTATTCTCTCATTGGAAACTGATTGAGAGACCACACATCTTGGGCATTAAGTGGAATTGGAGTAAAGATTAAAAGTCTTCCCAAATGCTTCTGATCTTCGGTTTTGAAGTTTACTGTACCAAGGTACGCTTTCTTGTTCTCTAATTCTGAAACTTACATAGTATATGTTATCAATTGCGAATGACGTAGATCCGTTAATTTTTTCCGTTGCGCATGTTTGCATGAGATACAAACAAGTATTTTCCATGCATTTTTCCAACAATCACCGACTATGAACTATATTTTGAGTTTACAAGGAACTTGTGATTTACATCTTCTGTGACTAAATCACATACAATGCATCTCATGAACTAAGATAATATCCCATTAGTTCATTTATAAATAGTTTCATATAATTAAACAATTTAATTATTTATAACATGCCAATAAATTGGATTTTGGGGCATAAATCCCAACAAAAGAGCAGCAGAAAAGGAAAGTATTTTGGCAAGAAAAAGATAGTTACTTTAGTTGGTTTTGGTTTTTAGCCAAATGAGGAAAAATCAATAATGCTAAGGCTGCTGGGTCAGCTGTTACTTCTGTTCTGAAAATGCTATCCCAGCTGTCAGAAAAAGTTGTGACAGCTATCATGAGACAGCTGTTGCTTTAGGCAGAAGCAGATGAGGTCAACAAGGTGATTTTAGACTGTTGGAGCATTTATTTCATGGATTTGGCTGAAAATGGTAAGATCTCTTTCAAGAGTATCTTGCTATTTTGGGAATAGCAGTTGGTTGCTGAGATTTCAGAATTAAATGGCTGATGATATCACTTCCAGCCAGGTGTCAAGTGTTGAATACACTGCTGTGGTTCCGCTGGAAATGCTTCCTTTTTTGGGTGTTTGTGTTTTTGGTGCAAGGTTCCATTACAACACATTTCTAGTAAGTAATAGAATGGTTGGTTGAAAGTTAATGAAACTTTAGAGATCTAGTTAAGGTCTCATTGTACTGAGACTTAATCTTGGTGAGCAAGAAGAGTATTTAATGCTCTGCTCTAGCAGCTGGCAGAGGAATATATGGTCTGATTGTGGCAGACAACAGCTGGGTATCAAAGATATCATGAATATTTTATATATTTGGAGATAGCCAATCAGATTAGGTCATGTGTTTGAGTTGGATGTCAGCTGAAAGTAGTAATGTAGTTTATGTAGAATAATATAATGAAGTTTCTAAATTTGTATAGAAATAGTTGGGGATTGAATGAACAGTTATTTTCTCAGCATTTAGATGGCTGGAGATATTGAGTATTTGTCATATGATGAATATTAAGTTTTAGGAAAAAAGTAATGGGGAATTTTATCATCTAAAGTGCTATGTGATAATAGATGCTTACCATATGTTACCCGCTACACACGAACTCGTCAAAGTTCAGGGAGTTGGAGAAGAAACGCCAAGCAACATGTCTCTTTTATTAACTTTAAACTGCTAAAGCTTTACTGAACATACCTTTTGGCCCTCCAAACCACGACTCCCAAAGTTTCTCCAAAGAGACTTATGAGCTTGGATCATAAGCCGAAGATGAGATGACGTACCTTGAGTTTTGTTGTCATTTTGTGTAAATATGGGCTCTTGTTGAAGAAGCCACTTGCCATGAGTATAAGAGAGGCAATATGAGGCGTGAGCTTTGATTCATTGCTTAAGCCCGATCCATATGTTGATGTTGATGATATCATGGATTATGATCCCAATTGATGAAAAGGAAGGATCTTATGGGCCATGTGAGCCTAATCCATGTAATTTACTGAAATATGAGCTTATTTTGGGCTTTAAATAGATTTGCCCAAAAAAATCAATAATATGTTGATGTGGCATGGGTTGCCAATGAAGTAGTGCATATGGGGCGAAAAAAGAGTTCTCAACACACAACACAGCACAAAACATAGTATAATGCATGAGCATGTAATAAAAAAATGTAAAGCATGTAAAACAAGCATTATATCATCAATCTCAACAAAACCAATACAACAATTTCATCAACAACAACAAAAACCCATGTTCATCAACCACATTTCAATATCTCAACACAAACAACAAATCCATGAAAAATAAGGTTTTAAACTTGAAATAGAGTGAAAAGAAGAGAAAAGTCATACCTTTTCTTGGATTAGGAGTGAAGATTGAAGATGAAAATGGAGGTTTTTGGAGTGAAAATGGCGGTTTTAAGAGAGGGAGAGGCGGAGAAGACAAAGAGAAAAGCATGTGATGCGAGGAAAACTGTAAAATTTTGAAAAACTGTCTAAGTTTTAACCCTATCTGTGCAAAACACGCATTTTTCGTGACTCAACTGACTCATGAGTGAGTCGCCAAAATCCCTTGAACCTAGATTTTGAAAATTTTCTCTAAGTCTTTTTTGCGACTAGAACTTCCACTCGCCAGTGAGTCGTGAATGCCTCTGGATGAACTCGCTACTCGCGAATGAGTTGCGAAAATGAGTCGCTAAAAAGTCTAAAATCCAGATTTTGAAAAATTTTCTAAATGTTTTTCGCGACTTAAACTCTTACTTGCCAATGAGTCACGAACCATTCTTGGTAAACTTGTGACTGGAGCCTTGAAAACTCGTGATTCGCGAGTGAGTCGTCAAAAGGCAGAGTTGAAATTTTTTAAAATTTTTTGAAAATTTTCAAAACAAAACACTTTCCAAAAACAACTAAAATACTCAAAAATTTTTTTGGGTTTGATTAACATATGCTTAAGTATGTACATCACATTTAATCAAGTACAATCACACAAATGAATAAGGCATTTATTAAACATAGACATGTGTGATGTGGGTGGGTATCATATGTGAGATAGTCTTTAGTATAACGTGAAGCTTCAATGATCAATTCAACTAAGTCATACACAATTAGTACTAAGAAGAGTGACCAATCTCAATTGTAAAAATGAACATATATGACCTCCCATAAGAACTTGATTACATATCGTTGAAGCTTTTCATTTGGCTTCTTACAATTCATAACATTTGATAATTTTGATCTTTACATCTCTTTTTGAGATCGATGCCTGAAATTTTTGATAATTTAATTTGATGAGTAAGCCTTTGGTTTTTGGGCACCATACATTTCAATACATGTTTCTTTCCCTTTTTCTTAGTCAAATACTAGTATGTGCGACGAATTTTTCAGCTTATTATCTCTTTTCGAGATTTGACATTGGTTGAGCTCTTAAGCAAAAAAAAGAAAAAAGAAAAGTGGGAAGAGATATAGGCACAAGTCTACGCAAGTCTCAAGATCAACAAAACAATTGACTAATCATTCATGACAAGTTTGAAAATCTATTTACAACAATCACATAGATGTGAAGATTTTTCCCACAAAGATACAAGTGCATAAAGAACAAGTTAAGCTCATTAATGCACAAAGCCATTAATACAGAGGTACAAGGCTAAACATGTATGTGACAATACACAACAATGCTGATCAAACTTTTTGGATTTTATACTTTTTATGTGTTTTTGGATTTTTGACACAAAGCAAGTAAAGAGTGATAAAAACAATAACAAACAACCAAAGCTTTTAAACAAAAAAAACAAAAAAAACATGCTAGAATGTATGTCTCGGTGTTGCAACTTTTTTTTTTTTTGGGTCCATAAAGAGAAAGAAAGATGCTATCATAGCTGGTATTACTCTTGATATTTTAAAACTAAACAAAATACTACTTACAAATAATATAAAGGATGAATTGAAAAAAAGACTCAGATCGGGATTCGTATACCCCATCTAAGGATCCTTACAATGCAGTGATGAATTCTCCTAAATGTCCATATCATCTCTGTACGACATTTTTTCATAACGCAATTTAATAAAGGTGTAAGACAGTAGTTTGGACTGCATAGCAAAATATGTCGAAGATTATGGCCCCAATTAGTTCTAGATTCTAGGAGCCACTACTTATTGTCCTGATGGAGTTTCCTAATATTGGTAGAGGGAGGCATAGTCTCAAACAACCAAAAGGTATAGTATATTAAAGGATTTACATTGAACTCATAAATAAGGATGGACCTGGAGGAACTGAGACTTCAACAGCTCCTTCCATCATTTGTACCACTTTCTTCATTGTTGGCCTTAGTGATGGATCCTCTTGAATGCACCATATTGCAATCATCACATATTTCTTCACTCTCTTCATGTCCGTTTTTGCCTCATCGTCATTCTCTACTAACAGTTCCAGTTTCTCGTCTTTATAGCAATCATATGCCCAGTCAGTTAGTATCATTTGATCCTCATCCTTTGCCTTTGCTTCAAAACTCTTCCTATAGCAAATGAGCTCTAGCAACAAAATGCCAAAGCTGTAAACATCAACCTTGATTGTAACAGACATGTTTCTGAACCATTCGGGTGCAACATACCCTTTAGTTCCCCTGATTCCAGTAATAGTACGAGTCTGGTCCGTTTTCAAAAGCTTAGCTAATCCAAAGTCAGAAATTCTAGCTATAAAAGAGTCATCCAGGAGGATGTTCTGTGGCTTGATATCACAATGTATGATCTGGTTGCTGCATTCTTCATGCAAGTAAAAGAGCCCTCTTGCAGTTTCTAATGCAATTTGATATCTTTGATACCAATATGGCCGTGAAACCCCAAATAGAAAGCTTGCTAGAGAACCATTACTCATGAATTCACATACAAGAAGACGGTGCTGCCCCTCGTTGCAGAATCCTAGCAGTTGGACCAAATTTCTGTGGTTTGTTCTACCAATAGCACTAACTTCAGTTTTGAACTCCAGATCGACTTCTTTTGCCATCTCATTCATCCTTTTAACTACAACTAGTTTTCTGTCCTCGTATTCTAGAACCCCTTTATAAACTTTTGCAAAAGCACCCCTCCCCAGCTCTTCCCTGAACCCATTTGTGGCTTCTGTTAGTTCCTCACAAGGCCGGCCCAATAAAATTTGGGGCGTAAGGCGGAAACTTTATATAAGGCCTTTTTATACATAAACATTAATTAAATAAATATATATAATACTAATTAAATTAAGACTAATTTGATCTAAATACAAAAATTGATGAATAATAATAATTAAACTAAGGTTAATTTCATACAGAGGATTGAATATTATAGTTGAACCATAAATTTAAACAAAAAGAACTAGAAAAAATATTTTTTTTAAAAAAACCTTACTTTAACTTGGATATATAACTATGCATAGTTAAGTGCAGTTGTAACCTAAATTTTAATTTATATTTTTTTTTAAGAGAAAGAGATAGATAAATATTATTTGGTGTGTGGCTTTGTAGGATATTAGTTTACAAAAATTAAGATCTCAAACTATTAGAGGAGATTAGTCATCATTGACGATCTATCACATTTGCAGCATTTTTTTTGAAACATTTTAGGGTTTCAATTGGTTTTAATTTCTATTGGTCTCCTACTTTGGAAGCCTTGTTAGAAATGAAAAAGAAAAATACTAAAGATACTGCAAAATGTTCACAATATAATGTGATAATGACTGCAATTGATGAAATTCAACAACTTAATTTATTTGTGTTTGAATTTATTTTTTATGTGATTGGTGACATGTTAGTTAGATTTAAACTTAAACCTATAGTAAAATTTGTGGTATCTTTAACATCACTTAAAAAAAAGTATTAATTATTTAAAAATGTTATATTTTTATAAAATTTTGGGTCTTTACAAATAAAAATGGGGCCTTTTTTTAGTAGGGAATTTTTTTTTTTTTGGTTGTGGGCCTTAGGCCTAGGCCTAAGTTGCCTAGGCCTTGAGCCGGCACTGGTTCCTCATAAGTGTAACTTCGCAAATTCATGCTTGGTATGACTGGGTGTGGTTTAAGGGCCTTCGGTTTCCAATATTTGAAATGAAAAACAAGCAGAAAGACAGCGAATAGGAATAGTAAATTCAGAAACACTGAGCTGCTAAGGAGCACTGACACAATTAGTATCACAGTTGATTGATCTTTCTTCTTCAAATCTGCACCTGAAGGCTTCAAAGTAGAATTGTCCTTTCTTATTTTGATCAGAGCTTTTCCTTCAAAACTTGAATCCATCCTCCCATTTGAGAGGGGAAATTTCTTTTTCCAACACTCCCCATTTCTGTAAATGGCGGCAGCGCAGAAACAATCACCCAAGCAAGCTGTCCTACACCAATCCTCATTTTGGCTTTGAAAGTATTCATAATCATACAAGCCAGGCCAATCTATATACGGCATTGATTTAAAATAAAAAAGATTTGGTTCTGGCAATGCTTCATCACAACTTTGTGAAAGAAAGTTCTGTTTGCAACCTTTCATAACATCCTCTGGATCAATGTAGGTGTATCCATCTGGGCATAGGCATTTTGGTTTTTGATCATCACCTAGACTGCAGTAGCTGTTATACCCACAAGGTCCACTACCATGTAGTATTGCCACAAAATTGCATATATTGGAAGGTACGGTTGACAAAGAAGACCAAGTCATAGGCCAACTCCTGGACTTTAAGCTGCTTTTTGGGTAGACATAATGCCTGAAAACGCCATCATATTCCATGATTGCTCTTTGATAGAAGTCCTGCATAGAACCAGGATTTGATGATATATTCTTAACTATGCTTCCATTTGTTGTTGTAAAGGTTATAGAACCAGACTGGTTGAAGACCAACGGAAAGTCACTGCCTACAGGTTCTTCTGGCGTAGGCCAATAATCAGTATAAGAATCATCCATGGGGTAAGCTCTAGTTTGAAGCACAAGACTTTTATTCATTTTTAGTTGGAATTGGAACCTTCCTTTAGAGTAATTCATTTCTGAGTAACGAGCAACAAGCTTGCTGCCTAGACTCATTGTCTGTGAAGGTAACATTGTGTCGGTCGGATGATCAAAACTCTGCCACAAGAGGCTAGAATCCTGGCTTGCCAGCATGAAGTTTCCAGTGTCAAGCATGGCTGCATAGGCAACTCCTGAACCAGCCAAGTCAGCTTTCCATATCTCATTGCCTGTTGGGTCATTAAGTACAAATTTGCCATCTTTGGTAAGCTCAACTTTGGATCCTCCAAGCACAAGATTGTCTCCATTGGCTGACCAGACAATGGTTTTAACAGGTAATTTGTTGAACCAGATGGCTAGTAGATATCCTCCCTTTGCAGTTTGTTGGAAACCAAAAGCAAAGTCACCAGAAGGCGATGCCCAGTAAGAGTCTTTTTCCTGTGCAGTAAGGGATGAGCCCAGAGATTGGTTGCTGGAAGTTTGAGCAGTGGTGGAATATGGCAACAACAGAATAAGAAACAACAAGGAGAGAAGATATGATAGTTGTAAAGCCATACTAGTATGAGGAGTTTATAAGTGATACTCTTTGTAGAATAATGATAAACTGTATTATGACATATCTACTGGTAGAGGAAGCTCTGCATGTGGAGCATTTTGTTAAAGTAAAGATGAACTTGAGCCCTTTATTATGTTTTCTTTGCTGACTGTGAAGAATGACTTTTCTCTTTTCTATTATTGAGGAAACCAGGACATCAGGTTTTCTTCACTGACTTTTTGATGGTTCAATGTTCTTTAACTTTTTGTTGATATTACTGTTTCAATTGAAATTCATGGAAGACTAAGTCCACACACGCAAAAAGTGCACCAAGAATTTGACCCATTCCCTCATATTGAGTTTTTTATTTTAATATCCTGCACAATCATTTTTTTTCAAAGAAAGACAAATGAGAGGGCAGTTTTTATTCCACTCACCGAAATACACACATTTGTACATACAAAGGCTACACAACTAAATAAAATAATAAAATATCTCCACAAATATAAAATAAATTTTATATGTTGCTTTACTCAAATTTAGTTTACTTTTTTATTATAATATATGAACAACATTTTTCAAAACCATCTTACATAAATATCACAAAATTATCCGTGCATCATATGGGCAACTTCCTAGTTTTTTTTTTTGATAGAAGTCAACTTACTAGTTAGGCTAGGAGCAGGAGAAAAAAAAAAGCACGAAGACTTGACTCTCAATGTCAACAAAAAAGTAATTTGCTATCCTTCCAAACAACATTTGAGTGAAAAAACTAAATCTGAATCCATTTAAGTGAAACAACATTTGCATTTGTGGTTTACTATGGACTAAGAATTTAATTTGCTATCCTTCCAAACATCCTTGTTTAATTTGTTACTTCAAATAATTTAATATATTACATTCTTTGAAGGGAAAGATAAAATATGTTACAATTTTAAATTATATAGAGTTTATTTCATGTTGGACTTTGTTCACACCTATATGGACAATTTTCAAATGGTTAATTCGTTTGCAACCCTAAAATGACTTATATACTGTCTTTCTTTCTTTCTTTTTTTTTCTTTTTTTTTTTTCTTGTATGTAATGAATTTGGCAGTTGGTGGGAAAAGGTTGCATATTGATATATATGTCAGTCAAGTCAACAAATTAAAATAGTCTCCTTAAAGAACATTGAACACAGTGGATATGGCATACTGCCCATGCCCTTGTGTGGGAATACTGCTATTGCATGCATATGCAAATATATATGTCATATATCAGCAACCACATTTCTACATGATGGCTTTA
This sequence comes from Castanea sativa, assembly GCF_040712315.1. Classification (NCBI taxonomy): domain Eukaryota; kingdom Viridiplantae; phylum Streptophyta; class Magnoliopsida; order Fagales; family Fagaceae; genus Castanea; species Castanea sativa. The sequence continues at coordinate 30,810,703 of NC_134024.1, read as the reverse complement.
TAATTCCCTAACCTTACATACAATGCCTGTAACAATCATTTTCCTTCTTTCACTTAAGATATGACAAAAGAAAACCAAAACTTCTGTATAGGTTTTAATATATGTTTCCATAAGTAACCAAGCCGTATCTTTGTTTCATCATGCAACAACAACCAAACCTTAGTCCTAAAGTTTTGCGATATCTTTGTTTCGTCATTTTTATTTAATTGACTTCACTGATGTTTCATTTCTTTGTTTTCTTCTTGCCTAAAGATTGAATCCCTATGTATAATTTTTCTTAACAATATGTTAAAATCATTGCAGAAATACCCATATCTTCTGTTTTAATTTTTGTTTTTCCCTTTATCTATGTATTCTCCCTTGTTTCACATTTTAAGATGTTCTGATAATTGTTTTTTGTTTCTATTGTAGATTATGTGGCAACCATATGAGGCAAACTTAGGCCACCTTCCTACCTTTTTCTTTGTAGGGAGGGATGTGTGGACGGCAAGGGTGCCACTTACTTGTTTTTGCATAGTAGAGAGACACCACCTAGAGCGTGTCCTTCAATAGTTTGGGTTGGCGTAGGAGGAGCCCGCCCATGTTGAGTACGATGCAAGACTGCATGGAATAGACTTACGTGGGAAGGTGGACAAAAATTGGAGGGTGGAGCACGCACCATATATCCGAGAATGGGATACTTGACAACAACGACTTTGCGAAGCACCTCCTCAAATTGGTGAGATGCCCTGCGATCATGCCAATTACCGTTGGTACTGTCCGATCACTCGAAAGTATGTCGACTGCAACAGCGCTAAATTAGATATAATGGTAACGTATTCTAATTAGATTTTATTGCCTGCTTTTTCTTTTCTTTAGTAGATGTATGAATGTAGAATCAATTGATTTCTTTCTTTGGATTTGGAATATTACGAATATTAGCAATTAATAGGTACTATATTATACCTTCTGTAATTGATACATAAATGTCTCAAATCTGATTATACTGGTTCTTTCTCTGTTGCAAATTGAAAGCCATTTAGTGCTGTTGAAGATGCTTCTTGTAGGCAGCCAAGGACACGACCTCGTCTTGGGCGTCCTAAAGGCTATGGCTGGGCTTGGTTCAAATGGGTAGGCAAACAATGGGCATGAGATTGAATTAGCAACTACTGCAACCCCAAGCACAAGCGCAGCACCCCTAAGTACATCGAGTCGTGGTCAGCGTGCTACTGCAAGCCTAAGCACAAGCGTAACTAGGGGCCATGGTCAGCGTGCTACAGCAAGCCCAAGCCCAAGTGCAGTTAGAGGCCGTGGTCGGCGTGCAACAACCCCTCGGGCTGTAACTAGTTCTAAGATACCTGCACTCATCCCGCATGCATCTCCTCAGCCCGAGGTCCCTCCACCCATCCAGATGCATCTCCTCAGTTTGAGGTCCCTCCACCCGTCGTAGATGCATCTCCTCAGCCCAAGGTCCTTCCACCCATCCTAGATGCATCTCCTCAGCTCGAGGTCTCTTCATCCACCCCACCTTCACAGTGCATTTTTTTTAACTTGGTATTGATTTTCATTTGACCTTTCCTATGCACCCCAAGACACCCTCAAACCCACCCACCAGCCCTAGTGCACCCACTTTGCCCATAGACCCACCCCGTATTGAACCCATGACAATGATCCTTACTTTTGTCCTGTATACAGAGCATCATTACCCACCTACCTCATCCTCATCCAACCCTCTAGGACCTCCAGTTGGAATTGACACTCTACAGCCAAATACTGATGTACTGGACGAGCATTTCCTTCTTCAACCCTCACCCCCACGAGGTAGACCGCAACGCGCTAGAAGAGCACCCACTTGTGGGACAGTTGGACACAAAATAGGACACAAAGGCAGCTCTATGGTATGATAACATTAATTACAATGTAATGATATATTTTGCAGTTCACTTTATTCTTATCATTACACTGAATATTGATTTTATGCTTCTAATGTCTTTGCAGCAAGATGATAAGCCTAAGGATGATGCCCTGCAGCCTCCTCCCCTGCCCAAACATTACACGAGGGTTAAAAAACACAAAATTGGTGGACCTTGAAAAAGAGGTTTGTTAACTATCTTGTTTATGGCATGGTAATGGGATCTAATAGCCTCCCACAACTATCTTGTTTAGTGGTGTCACCTTGTTGAGATTCATGGATAAACAAGGTGGTATTTATTTTTAATATGAAATGAATAATTAGCTATCATGAAACTTGAAGAGAAGCATAGCATGTGCACCAAAACGAGAATATGAAACGAAAAAAAGAATGACAATCTGAACAACTGAGTGAGTTAATTGTGTAAACAACAGTTTACACACCTGGCTTCCTTTTGATTGGGAAGGGCCTGCTACATTATCATTACATTAGAAATATGGTCTAAGAAATGATCTAAGATGATTCTGTTGAATCAATCATTGAAGTAAAGATGGATATTATTCAGGGAAAAAAGAAGTAAAGATGGATATGGATATAATACATATGCATCTTTAAACTATTAGTTTGTTCAGTGGCATCAAAAAGTACTTACTAGCAGACAGCTCTCTCTCTCTTTATACAATTGACACTTAAAAATATATAAATATTTGCATCTTAATTGTGTATCTGTTTTAGTTTGATAATAACATTAGGATTAATTGTAATGCAGATTATAGCTGGGATAGTGGAGCACCGGGTTTCCAATGAGTTTTCTTCTCAAATATTACTTGTAAATATGCTATCGTTTTTTGTTAGGACAGTCAACTCCTATTGGGGAACTCAGATTAGAATCATCTTAATATTCTATATATTCTACTCTTTATATGTATGTTTTAATTTATAAATTTCCTTCCCTTTCTGTATGGATCATAAGAAGTTAGGACAGCCATATAATGCTTTGTAAGAACCATTGCAGAAACTTAATTTCACATATTTTTATGTATATGAAATTATGTAATTTATGTTATTAGAGTACATATGTAATTTTTGTTAGTCTACTCTTAACCATTACCTCTATATATGTAGGTAGGTTGGTGGGTGGGCTACTCAAAAGATTCAGATAATCCCTTTGGGAGAATATTAAGCTCAACTCCAGGTGTGGGCAGATTTGTATGCAGGATTGAAAGTTAAAGTCATGAATGTCAATGTTGCTGAGGAAGTGATAAAGGACAGTGACTCTGTGAAGCAGTTGATGCAAGAAGACAGCGAGAAGGCAGGATCTACTGAGAATCCTGAAGATGAAGTTGGTGATTTGGATGAGATTCAGCCCGATGAGGTCACCGTAGGAGGAGGTAGTGATGCCTCGGAAGATGAGAAGGATTTGGATATGAAACTTTTTATTGGTGGGGTTGTTCATAACAGTGATGATACTCCTAGCTAGCAAGGATGAGTATGGAGAGATTCTTTTGTGCTACATATCCCTGGGAGAAGCTTAGATCATGATAATGGAGAATGTAAAGTGCCCAGAGTCAAAGTGGCTGATCTAGCAGCTCAAGGTGTCTCAGAACTTATGCCTTCTGATGTCCAAGGCATTTTGGAGTGCTGACAAAATTTCTCCAAAGGGAAGGTTGAGATTTAGGGAGTTGTATAGTAATTGAGATGTGGACATTATGTTTGTTGAATACTCTTCTTGTTATAAAGGATGCTAGATTGGAACCTAATAGGATATTGAGAAGAATTTATTTAGTACTCATAAATATTGGGAAGACCTAGTTTGGATGATTTCTTGTTATGCATCGTAAGTAAGTTTTTTTAATTAAGAAAATGCCTCCATTGGTTGTAATTGAGGTTGTCTGCATGTTGGTGCATTTTTTTGGTCCAGATTGAAATAAAAAGGAAACACTGAAATTCCATTAAATTAATAAAAATACTGTAATTTTGCCTTTTGGATAGGTTTATCCCTCCCCCCAGTTTTTGCTCTACGTTACTTTTGGTTGCAATGGTATGTTTTCACTGACAGTAAGTATACTAATTCTTAACTTAATTTTAGGTTTCCAGAAATGTGCGTGAGACTGTCAAACTTGCTGTTAGTCAAGCACAAAAGCGCAGCATATTATCTGAGTATACAACTTTTAATCGGATTACTACTTCCAGAGGAGATTTAGACCCTTTTTCAGGTGACTTTACATTTTATTCATTTTCTTTCTTTCTTTGTCGCCCTTGAAATTCAATTAAAGCACATCTTTCGATGCTGTAACTGGCTTGTTGAAGTGTAGGCCTGTATGTTGGTGCATTTGGTCCTTATGGCACTGAGGTGGTACAATTGCAGCGTAAATATGGTCACTGGAATGGTGGGGATAATGAAGACAAGTCTATAGAGGCAGTGAAGCTAACTGGGGATCTTAACGTACCTGCTGGCCAGGTTTGAGGCTTTAAATTTCTTGATGGTTATATGGTTAAGCTGGCTTGGTTTTTGTATGCAATTGCTCATATAAACACAGTAAAGGATATTATAATACTAGCTATGTAGTTTTTGTGTGTCTAGGTGACATTTCGTGCTAAAATCGGGAGAGGAAATCGCTCGTCCAACCGTGGGGTGTATCCAGATGAATTAGGAGTGGCAATTGTACTTGCAATTAGATAGCTCTCTCTCTCTCTCTCTGTGTGTATGTGCACGCACGTGCATGCATGCATGCATCTGCAATGATATGTACTTGATTCTCATTGATTCTGAAACCAAGCACTAGAGATCCTCAACCATATATTTGATGCTATGGAAATGCATTTGCGACGTGTATCATTGCATGTACCCCTCTCTTTAGGCTGCATAAAATCTGTTCACCTTGGACCTCTCAGACATGCAACTGATTCTAAATGCTTATTTGACCAGGTTGCAAGTTTCAAGGGTCAAGGAAGAATACCAGAATTTGGGTTCCTGGCACAATAAGCATGCGCTCACAGAGGGCTAGTAAAACTGCAGCACTGACGAAGATGACTGCCACTAGATCAATGAGGATTGATTCATATGATGATGAAGAGGAAGAAGGCTCTGAGGTGACATCTGAGGAAAATTCGGATGAATCTGATGAGTAATATGAATGTGAGGGTTGGCATGATGGTTCCGTCTGTCAATGCCATGGTTTTTCCTCAACAGTAATATATGTTGTAAGATTTTCAGTTTAGGCTGCTGTTTTTGTACAGAGGGTGCATGAGACTTAATAGGATATGCAAGTGTGTTTTAGGGGTTGGGGTTAGGAAAATACCACAAAAATAATTTTGTTGGCTGTAAATGCTAGTTCATGAGATGAGCCCTATGCCCTTACAATATATATATATATATATATTGTCTTAAGGAGTTTGTGATGTAACGAGGCTGGTGGTTTCACTATACGCTTAACGATATTTGGTATTTTGTCTTCAGGAGTTTGATTGTCTTTGTTGTTTAAATTGAAGAGGATGATTCTTCTTGATTGATGTACTATAACTAACTTTTTTGCTTCTAATCAATTGAATTAGCCAATAGATTAGATACATATATTAATTATTTATAATTGTGTATTAATTATTTATACTAAAGGAATTTATTTGGTTATTTTCTTTTATAAATTCTATATAAGAAATAATTTTTATTTGGAATAATAATTGTAAGGACGCAATTTTGAGCTTAAGCCTGAAGAGAAAAGGTTCTAGGCCCAAAAAGCCCAATACAATGAATTTGTAGAGAGTGGGTTGAAAAACTAGGCTTTAATGAATCAAATAATAATAATAGTGAGTCCAGATGACAAGAAAACAGAAATAAATTGGTTTTGCTCAAAGAAAATCGTCCTCGGCACAGTCTGAGGAGACTAGATCTTATATATTGTCTCTCTTGAATTTGGTTACAAGTCCAGTTCTTGATGCTACAATATTTCTCTCTCTATTTTCAGATATCTCCCCCTTGTAAGGGGATTCCCTCTCCATTATATATCCCTCTTTTCTGCATCTCCACCATCCACGTGTAGGTCAAGCTGTTGGTTTTGATCCTTGTCCCATTAGCACATTTCAGAAGTCTTTGGGAGTAGTTGTAAGGCTACTTACCATTTTTCAAGTATCACTTCCACATTAATGCAGTTAGAGGGTTAGTTGTAGAGCATTCAATGCGGTGGTAGCTACTTTCCCTTAGATATTTCTTAGCCTTCCTCTATCTCATGTTTCCTTGATGTTTATCCTTACTAGTAGAACCTTTCGAAGTGTTGCCCTTAAGGGCAGACCAATCCCTCTGACCTCTGCCTTGCTTAGCCGAGGAGGCACTCCCCCTCGGACTACCTCCCCAAGCCTTTCCATCAAAAGTTTGTCCATGGCGCTCTATTTCAAACTTTTTCCCTGCTCTTCTAGTCCTCAGACAAGGCCTATGACCCAATATACACTTATGGCCCCTTTATCCCTACAGTAGCCCCTCAAAATTTCCTTCTTTTGCTCCTCGAAAAAGAAAGGGATTTTGATATTATCATCATTATCCTCCTCTTGTCACACGTCATCTTCTGTCTACGCAAATGCTTTTTCCAGTGCCCAACGCACATCCCTGACGCTTTGGCATCCGAGGCACGCCTGTATTAAATTTCTGCAGCTCCATGTTTCCCACGTTCTACGACGTGATGAAGATCAGACGGCTAAGGATTTCATTGGAACTTGGGCGGGAATTCTCCTGCTTGCTTTTCTCTCTCATATATATACTATCCAGAAACTTCATATACTTCACTTTTGCACTTTCCGAACTCAAAAGCTAGTCAGAAGAGCCTTTATTCATTTCCGTAAGTAGTTTCTAGCGATTTTTTCTTTCTTTCTTTTTCCTAGTCCCTTCAGTCATTCTTTGTAGTTAAATCCTTTCCTTTTCCTCAGCCCGCACAATTTCACCTCGACCACCTAATCCCTTTAACTCTTTTGCAAATATGGGGAGATTTGCTAACCTGGTAAACACCTTAGAGGGTATAGAAGACTTTAGGACCCAATACCGAATTCCACAAGGGGTTTCCATTAGGTATTGTAAGCAAGAGGAGTGGCATACCATTAAGCAAGAGGAGTGGCATACCATGAGGCAAGAGGGAAAAGTAGTAATCCCTATGATTGCCTTTATAGAGGGAGGGATGAGAATCCCCATGAGCAGAGTCACTAGGGATTACTTAATAGCTCACCAACTCTCCCCCACCCAATGTGCCCCAAATATGTTTAGGATCCTAGGTAGTGTAGACGCCCTCAATGAGAGGATGGGCTTGAACCTCACCCACCACGATGTCAATTAGATTTACAACCTTCACCTCTTAAAACGGTAGGGATATTACTTAAAAACTAGGGTTCCTGAGGTTAGGCTCATCTCATGCCTCCCTAATTCCAACAAAGGCATGAACAAAGATTTTCTAATCATCTCAGGGGAGTGACATGATGGCTTCCACTGCTCAACGAGAGAAGGGATACTAGGTGGGGTTCTTACGTCTAGGTTTATTACTCTGAAGTCACCCCTATTCTCTTTGACGTTCTCTGCACTTGTTTCTTTTTGTTTGTGCTCACAATTGAACTTTTCTTTGAGTCATGCCATTTTTCTGATAATAATTTTTTTTAATGGCTTTGCAGATAAGCACGCCGCCATTCCCAGTCTAAATCTTCTCAATTAGCTAGACCTAGACAAGATACTTAAAGCCGAGGTCTTTCTTCACAGTGATGGCCAATTAAGAGCGGCCCACCTCATCCTCGCTACCACCCTCTCTTGTCCAGTTTTCAAGTGCTGAGGAACGTGATTAAAGCGAAAGATCCACACTTGCATCAGATAAGTGTTACTGCTCCGGGTTTCCTCACCACCGGCCCTGTCCTAAAAGGTGTACTTGAAGTGACCCTGCCACCTCAGTATACATCCAAAGAAGCCGCCTCTTCCCAGCTTGTCATCAAGAAAGAAGAGGAGGAAGAGATAGTTGATTTCTTGGATCCTGAAGACGATTTTGAAGTTTTTAACCTACTCTCCTCCTCAGACAGCTCGGTTGGTAACCTCAGCCTTCTTCCCCCAGCATAAGTAAGTCACTCACAAGAAAATCCCGCCATCCCGGACATAATTCCAATCCAATGCAGGACCAGATCCAGTCTTTGGGACCTGATGGAGTCCCAGACAGGAGGCCAAGAGCTAGAGAAAGTTGCCCAGACCAAACTTCCTGCCCCTCCACTCGCCCAAGCCCAACGCCTCGACCTTGCTGATCTCAAAAGGAAGAGGAATTAGCAGAGAGGTAAGGAGGTGGTGAAGGGAGGAAAAAGCCACTCCTCCAAGGAGGCCAAGCCCCAAAAGGGAGCCAAACAGGCCAGGATAACGCAGACGGTAGTGGAGAAGAGAGGCGAGTCTCAGATAGCTGCTCCGACGTGGTCTCCTGCTATGGTGTTGGACGGAGCTGCCTTGACCGCTGACGCCTCCATCAGAGATTTCTAGCAAGGGAAGGCTGGTTATGTGGCCGATGCCGTGGAGCAGGCCTTATTGCTACTCGGGGACATGGCCAACCTGAGGTCAATGAGAAAGCATGAGGTCTTTCTCAGCTTGAAGAGGGACCTCGCTCTGGTAACACTACTAACTACCTTCTTTATTTTATTATTGTTATATATACTTATTATATTTTTTTAACCTATAGTTAACTTCTCTAACCTGGGTGTTTTTTTTTTTTTTTACTTTTTATTTATTTTGTCAAAAGGCTGTCCAAGCTGCCCACAGAGCTGAGGAGATAGTCATCAGCTCTCATAGGTCAATGAAGGACGAGGAGGCCAGGTGCATTGCTGCTGTGAAGGCCTTCGAGTTAGCAAACAAAAGGACGTAAGAGCTCAACACTAAGCTAATCGAAGCTAAGAGGGAAAAGAAAACGTCGAGGCTGAGAGAAAGAAGAAAAGCACCGAGGCTGCTTTAGATGGGGCGGAGAAGCAAGCGAAGGCTCAGTGCAAGCAACTCTACCAGGCTGAGGACGAGTACGTCACGGCCAAAAATCAAATAAAAGCCCTAACGAAGAGATTGGAGGAGGCCAAGAAGGCTAAAGACCTGGCTGAGCAAGATGGGTGTTAGGACATGTGATTTGATGTTAGGAACATATGTCAACATATTATTGTAATTGGATAATCCTTTGACAAAATACACTTTACTTGTAATTAGGTAGATCTAGGATGTGTTTAATACTTCAAGGAACCTTGTTTCAAGTCCAAGTATTGAAGCCATGCAAGTCTGTCCAAGATTCAAGTGTGAAAAGTGCTGTTCATTAAAGCTCGACAGCTAGTATCTATCGAGACTTGAAGACCTGTTTTAGCCTATGGTTCGACAGCAGCTTAACAGATAGGGTATCTATCGAGATTTATGAAACTCAAATTTTCGAGTCCGTTTTTCATCCAATCTGTGATTGTATGTTTGGGCTTTCTTTTCTCACAACTCTAAACATATATAAGGATTATTTTAAGGGCCGTTACAAAAAGCCAAGACCACAATTGCACAAGAGAAAATTGTAACCGGAGACCTAGTTTGCTCTAGATCCTCTTTCTTGTAAAGAAGCTGTTGTGTTTGTACACCGTAGGGTTTTGTAACCAGGGAGCTTCTCGATCTTCATCGTGTGATGAACTGAAGAACTTTGTAGCCAACAATCTTTCTCTAGTTGGTGATTGAAGTTGCGTACTGGGATCCGCACAATTGGTTAGTCACGTACTGGGAGCCGTGCAATACAAGGAGAGATTGTCACTACTGAACAAGTCTAATTGGGTATTAAGGTGAAGGTTCAGCTGTAGGTTGGTATAAGGTACTGAGATTCCTTTACTTGTAACCGCTTGTTTTGATAATAGTGGATTCTCGGGAGTGGTGACCTTAAAATCACCTAGTGGGGTTTTTGCCGTGTTGGTTTTCCCCATTCGTAAACAAATCACCGTGTCAATTTATTTTCTGCTGTATTATGTTTTAGTTGGTGATTTGTTTGTGCTACCACGTACATTGCATGTTAATTTGATTAATTAATAAACTTGGGTAATTAATCAACTAATTCATCACAAGGGGTCAATACATTCTTGGCCTTTCAAGTGGTATCAGAGCAGGCACAATCTAATTAGATTTTAATCTTTGGTGTGTGATCTATTGACCCCTGTTGTCATGGATAGAGGACAGTCTCTTATTATACCTCCTCTATTTGATGGTACTAACTATGCATACTAGAAAGTACGCATGAGAGCTTTCTTGCTCTCTAGATAAGAAAGTGTGGCAAGCTGTGGAGATAGGCTGGACCAAGCTGAAGGAAGCGCCAACTGACTGGGATGATAATAAGATCAAGGCAGCAAACTTCAACAGCAGGGCATTGAATTTTTTATTCAATATGGTCACAAATGAGGAGTTCAAGAAGATATCCTCCACTGAAATTGCGAAGGAAGCATGGACCATCCTCTAGACAACCTATGAGGGAACAAAGGCTGTCAAGGATTCAAAGCTTCAGAGACTCACTACAAGCTTTGAAGAGATCAAAATGGAGGAGGATGAGTCATTTGATGAGTTCTGTGCCAAGCTCAAGGATATAGTAAACTCAGCTTTTAATCTTGGAAAAACCATTCCCGAACCCAAAATTGTGAGAAAGGTGCTTAGATCTCTACCCGAGAGATTTCATGCCAAGATCACCGCTATTGAGGAGTCAAAGGACATCAACAAAATTCCTTTGACAGAGCTAGTTGGAAATTTGCAGACCTACGAGTTGGGTTTGACAAGGATTGGGAAATCAAGTAAGGGCAAGAGCATGGCACTAAAGGCTAAGAATAGTAGAACAGTGACACGGATGAGTCTTTAAACGATGAAGATTCTAAAATGAAGTCCTACATCACCAAGCAATTCAAGAAGTTCATGAAGAATGTCAATGCAAAGAGCTTCGATAAGGACCGTAGACAGTCAAGTTCTTCTCAGTCTAAGAGCCAAGACAAAGGGAAGAAGGATGCTAGAGATGGCGATCAGTACATTGTTCCCTCAGGACCCAAGTATTTCAGGTGTCAAGGCTTCAGTCACATGAAACAAGAGTACCCTACTTATCTTAAGTCCATTAGGAAAAGCTAGACACTAGTTGCAACGTTAAGCGACACCGAACCTGAGGGTGATTCTGAAAATGAAGATGATGGAATCCTAAATGCCTTCACCACCATTGTCAATCCTACTGAGGGGATTATAGAAGATGCGGATGAGGAAAAAGACTTGGTGGAGTCAAAGTTTGAAAAGATGGATGAACAAAATGACATCTACACTGCCTATGCAAAGCTATACAAAGTCTCAGAAAAGCATGAAAAGTTGTATAGGTTGGCCACCAAGAAGCTTAGTGATGTGGAGCTTGAACGAGAAGAACTCTCCACAAAGTTTGATGAAGCTAATTAGACTATAGGAGCATTGAGGTTTGAAAATAATTTCTTAGCTGAGAAGACCAAGAAGCTTGAAGCGGAGCTGTTTCAAGTCAGAGCTTAGTTGGAGAGAACTTCAAGTGCAAAGCTTGATGAGATGCTCAGCCTTCAGAAAATTTCTTTTAATCGAACTGGTTTAGGGTATGATTTCTCCTCTTCTAATATTACTTCTTCTAGTACTGTTGTTTTTGTCTTTCTTGCTAATAATGTTGAATCTAAGAACAATAATGTGAAATATGTGATAGTTAGTGAGAACATAGACAATGGTAAATCTATCTTAAAAGCACCCCCTGAGCTTGCTAAGAAAGAAACCAAAAACCTTTGGGCTAAGAAGAGTAATGCTCAAAAGTCTAAAGAGAAGAAGCAGCATCTCTGTCATCATTATGGAGCAACAGGACATACTCAACCTAATTCCTACAAGTGGCAAGCCACTCAAAAAAGCAACAGTATGGTCTCATCCTGAAAGTTGAGTCAGTTTCCATCCTTTCTTGCTCCTCTTGGAGATCTCCTTAAAGCCCTCATGTTCCTTTCGAACTTGAACGATTGCAATTCTTCCCCCTCACCACCGATTCAAGGATTCGCCAAAAGGAAAGGTTCTTCCAAGATGTGGAAGGAAAAAAGCTCTAAGTGATTTAGTCACTTTTTTTTTCTCTCCCCCCCCCCCCTCCCTTTTTTTTTTTTTGTTTTTTCATTACTTATGTATTTTGCTTTCTTAATTTCAGTCAATCTAGGTTTTATGCATTGCTTGCTTGACATTTTTTTTTTTTTTTTTTTTTTTTTTTTTTTTTTTCAGTTTTGTTTTATTTCGTTTTCCTTCATAAAAAATTTTTAAAAAATTGAAAAATTAGAAAAATACAAAAACAGTGTGTGTTTGTGTACATTGGTACTTGTGTACCTTGAATGACCAATGGAATAAAGTTTTCTAAACTTTGTATCTCTTGTAACTTAGATGAGCATCTCTATGCACAACTAAGCAAGTGAACTTTGTGGGTTGTGTTTGTGATGAGTAAGATTAAGTTATATCTTGTACTTAAAACTCGTATCACTTTCTTTAATAGGAAGAATTAAAAAAATCTTAAGAGAAAGACATAAATAACCATCTCACTACTAGTGCCCGCCAATCATGAATGACATCAGTATGCTTCGGCATAGCAAAAGTGCAATGTCAAAAGCTTAACATAATTGGGTATTTCTTTTCTCTCTTTTATATGTCCATGCATGATATGCTTAAAAGAAAATATGCAAAGAAAAATTAAAGCAAAAAGAATCAAAAGTCTTTAAAATATGATTGCAAGTGTGTATTCTAAGAGATGTGAGAGTTATAGGATGTACCTTGAAAGTGATAGTCCTCATCAAGCAGTTATGATCATGTGTGAGTTAAATTGATTTACTCATATCTCAAATCATCATAACATGTAGACACTTATGCAATCTTGTGATGTTTTCACACACAACATGCAATATTCTTTACTACCTTTGATACATGTGTAGGTACAATGTGATCTGGCTATCACAAGGAATACATGTGTTAATGTATGCTCACTAAACTGTCTTAACTTATTTTTGAAATATAAAATTGGTTAGACTTGTTTAGTGTATGTGTGTGTTTTGGATCTAAATGCATGACATTTTTGATTGAGAGATGTTTTTGAAAATTGTTGTTTGGATCTTTGGTTGAGTTTCATGTTTGATTGCATTCATGTCTGTGTTTTTTCCTTCTTGAAAAACTATTTTTAAAGCGGTCTCAACAGCTTTTCGATAGCTAGGCTATCTATCGAGCTCTTCAGTTTCTTTTTATCGCAATCTCGATAGCTCATCGATCCATCGAGAAAGTTTCTATCTCCTCGATAGATGCTTGATAGCTTTTCGATCCATCGAGCCGCTTTTGTTGTGGACACCTCTAGATACCTTCTCGATAGCTGTATTTGGCAAACTTTAAAGCTCGACACCTCTCGATACCTCTCGACTTGTCAAGAATTATGAGCTTCTATATAAAGGGTCCGCGCAATTTCTTTCGCATTTCTCTCGATCACTCTCGATCCTTTCTGACCTCTCACCTTCCTAAACACCTCTCAAGCACTCTAAACCTCTTCCCCACTCATTCTTTGGTCTCAAGATCACTTTCTTCATCTGGTATGATGATTTCTCATTCACTTATCATGCATTTCATATCTTTTGACATAACTTTTGGGGTTTTTGAATTTTTTTTTTATCTTTCAAAATTTTTGAGGTTTTCGCTAAAGTTTTGGGATGGCTTTTGTTTAAATGATCTTGTATCATCATGCATTGCATCACATATGCATTATAACAATGATTCATGCATTTTAGATGTGTGTTTTACTTTGTTACAATGATTGTGTGCTGTTAGGTTTGGATTGGGTTGAGCCCATGATATTTTTAAGTTTTCATGTCACGTGCTCATGCATTTTCATGCATATGTACTTTCAATTTCTTTATATTCGTATATATTGATGTTGTTGGTGCTTTTCTACTTCTCTCTCTCTCTCTCTCTTTCTTTTTCTTGTGTTAGTCTACATTATGGCACCTAAACGCAAATCCACTCCGTCCCAGAACCCTCTTCGTTCTGGGGCATCCTCTTCTTATGATCCTACTCCTTCTCATGTTCGGTTCCTTGATGATAAATCCCGAAAGGACTTTTCGGAGAACTTCTCTAGGCGAGGCATTCATTTGGAATGCCAAGTCATCTTATCAGATTTTTTCGATACTGACCTACCCATTGTCATTCATAGTAGGGGTTGGGAGTCACTGTGTAGCACCCTTGTCACTTGTCTTTCCATGATCATACAGGAGTTCTACTCTAACATGCACAGATTCAATTACTCAGTACCTCATTTCTTCACTCACGTTCGAGGTACGCGCATTGTGGTCACTCCGGATATTGTATCCGAGGTGCTACACGTCCCAAGGGTAGCGCATCCTGACTACCTCGATTGGGATCGTCTAAAGACTGTGTCTAAAGACGAGCTCATGTCTTTGTTTTGTGAGCAACCTTCTTCTTGGGGTGATAGTTAAAACACCCGATGCTCAACCTTTGCTAAAGGTCCGAGATTCCTTAACATGGTGATGACATTTGTTCTCCATCCATTGTCTCACTATAACTCAATTACAAAGCCTCGTGCTCGGTTTTTGTTATCCCTCATTGAGGACCTTTCTATTGACTTCCCTTCTCACTTCATTCTATCCCTTATAGATTTTTATAGGGATACGGCGACCCGTGATAAACTTATTTTTTCTTTGGCTATCACGAGGATCCTTCGCCATTTTTCTGTCTCCTTTCCTCCGTCTGATCCCTTCTTCGTCATTGGTGCCATGTTAGGATTAATGCCCTTAAATCCTATTGTATGATGCTATGTATGACATTATGTATGACTTAATGTTGTGTTTAATAAAGTTGTTTTATTATTATCTAAAATAATGGTAACATGAATATTGAAACATTATTATATAGTCCATGAGATACATAGTATGTGATTTAGTCACAAAAGATATAAATCACAAGTTCTTTGTAAACTTAGAATTTTAGTTCGCAGTCAGTAATGAAATTGGACATTTCGTCTGCGAAGACTATAACATATCAACCAAGATGATTTGTCTTGATCATGAAAATAGAGATTTGTAGTTGCTATGTTGATCTGTCTTAAGAGTTAAGACATTGAACTGAATTGCTGTGAGATTTATTATTATTCTAACACTGTCAAATGAATAATAAACTCACGATTTATATTTACATGAACTCTTAATCCTGAGAGGATAATGGACTTGATCATGAAGTGTAGGTTGCTTTGATATATTAGGAGTGAGATCTATAGTTTCAGTCAAAACCTCAGTATGTTGGGCAACCACATTTAGTGTTGATGGAACATATATTCTCAAGATGGAATTCATAGTCTCTTAACGGAGATACACAATATTCCCTTGAGATAAGTTAAATGAGTTTTGTTATTCAGAAAGTTAGGCCTAACCACTTTGGTAAGAAGTTACTAAAGTATATATTTATGAAATTGGATTTCATAAATATATGATGAATAACTTAAAGGATTAAACCGGGTACTCAAGGAATTAAGATGTAGTAATGTACAAAGTGACAGTCTACATTCATGACTTTGTATTACTACGAATATTTTATGAAAGGGTTGCATGTATAATAAAGTCTTGAGATATAATTTATTAATAAGGCCTAGAGTGCAATTATATTTATATAGTGATATTAAATATAATTAATGGTAATTTTGGACTTGTCAAAAGTTGACAGAAAAGCCCAAGGCCCATTGGAGTTAGTGTCTTATTGGACCCTTTTGGTTACACTCCAAGCCACACACTTAAGCCTAATTGGAAAGGTCCAAAAGGCTAGCCCAATTAGATAACCAGTTAGATACAAAGGGAGAAACATACAGAATTTTTAATTAATGGAACAACACTATTATAAAATGGTGTGTATGTTAGTGTTAGACACTTTGACATTCTCCCTTTGAAAACTGATTGAGAGACCACACATCTTAGGCGTTAGTGGAATTGGAGTGAAGATTGAAAGTGATCCCAAGTACTTCTGATCTTCGATTTTGAAATTCACCGCTCCAAGGTACACTTTCTTGTTCTTATATTCTGAAACTTACATAGTGCATGTTAACATTTACGAATGAAGTAGATCCGTTATTTTTTTGCTGCGTATGTTTTATATGTGATATAAACATGTATTTAACCAACATGCCATTGACGCAGCTAGCGTTAGATGGAGTGATGCTCAGCTTCATTCGAGGCAGACTCAGACTGAGATGGCATCTCCTCCAGCTTCTTCAACTCCATCCACCTCCACTCCTTCTTCCACGGGTAGAGCGACTCTCGAGGCCATCATTGCACAGCTTATGTTCATGGATGCTCGCCTTGACACTCTCAGTGATGAGTTGTGTCAGGTGAACACCCGTGTTAATCGTATTGCATGACAACAGGCTGTCATGAGTGGTAGTAATGATGTTGATGAGGACGATGGTGCTAGCTTGCCTAGTGATGATAAGATGTCTACTTGATGTACTTACCCTTTATCACTCGTGACAAAAAGGGGGAGTAATTTTGGATATGAGAGTAGTCATACTCATAGGGGAAGAGTTAGTATATGAGATTTTTGTTAGGGGGAGTATCTATATTTTGAGGGATGTAGTGAGGACTTATGTATCTTTTTCTTTTATTTCTCTTTTAGACACATTATTCATGTACCTTTGGTCTTGTGTTCACTTTGTGATAGCAAACCTTGTATTCTTTATTGATATATATATATATATATATATATATATATATATATATATATATATATATATATATATATGATGATGATGATGATGAGGTTGTTATTACACTTTCACCTATCTTTACATGTATTGTTTCTTTTATCTCTTTATGCACATACTTCTTATATTGCATGCAATCTTTTATTTCTGTCTCGCACTAAGATGCCTTGATGAGTTTTGTTTAAATTGTTTTAGAAATATAGGTTGTCAAAGTCTTCCTTGTCATGAACGCTCTTCTTGTAAAGTTTTCAAGAATTTGTGTTAGAATAGATTTTATTGTATTCAACAAGTGAATATGAGTTGAGTGATTTATGACTTCTCTCATATGTTCATTTGTTTAATGTAGTTTTGTCATGGATTGCCAAAGGGGGACATTGTTAGGACATATGTGATTCATGTTAGGAACATATGTCAATTTTTTATGTAATTGGCTAATCCTTTGACAAAACGCACTTTACTTGTAATTGGGTAGATCTAGGATGTGTTTAATGTGATAGGCCAAAAACGTATTGACCCATTGTGATGAATTAACCAATTAATTAATCAAGTGAATTGATTAGGTTCAATTACATGCAATGAGCATGGTAGCACAAACAAATCACCAAATAACTAAATATGCAGCGGTAATTAAATGACGCAGTGATTTGTTTACGAATGAGGAAAACCTACATAGCAAAAACTCCACCGGGTGATATTAAGGTCATCACTCTCAAGAATCCACTATTATCAAAATAGGCGGTTACAAGTAAAGGAATCCCAGTACCTTATACCAACCTACAGTTGAACTCTTATGCCAATACCCAATTATACTTGTTCTATAATGACAATCTCTCCTTTTCAATGCATGGCTCTCAGTACGCGACTTGATTACCAACTTGAGAAAGAATTTGGCTACAAAGTTCTTCAGTTCATCACAAAATGAAGATTATGAGATTGCTTGGTCACAAAATCCTGTGGTGTACAAACACAGTAGCTTCTTCAAGATGAACTAGGGAAAATATTGTCTCCAGTCACAATTTGCATGAACAAGACTTTGCTGAATACTTGCGCAACCCTAGACAGCCCTTAAAATAATCCTTATATATGTTTAGGGTTGGAAGAAAAGAAAGCCTAAACACATACTCACGGATTGGATGAAAAATAATCCTGAAAAATTGAGTTTCATAAACCTCGATAGATACCTTAGCTGTCAAGTTGCTGTCGAGCCTCGGGTTGAACAGCTCTTTTAAACCTCGATTGATAATAACTGTCGAGTTAGTTGTCGAGCTTTAATGAAAAAAACTTCTTCACTTGATTCTTGGACAGACTTGCATGGCTTTAACACTTAAACTTAAAATCTTATTTCTTGAAGTATTAAACACATCCTAGATCTACCCAATTACAAGTAAAGTCTGTTTTGTCAAAGGATTAGCCAATAGATAAAATGTTGACATATGTTCCTAACATCAATCACATATGGCCTAAGATAATGATTCAAGAAAAAATGTTTCAAGATCGAGTGTTAAAGCCATGCAAGTCTGCTCAAGAAATAAGTGAAGAAGTGATGTTCATTAAAGCTCGACAGCTAGTATTCATTGAGGCTTAAAAAGCTGTTTCAGCCCAAGGCTTGACAGCTACTCGATAGATAGGGCATCTGTCGAGATTTATGAAAATTAGTTTTTCAGATCTTATTTCATTCCAATCCATGAATGTTTGTTTGAGCCTTCTTTTCTCACAACCCTAAAAATATATAAGGATTGTTTTAAGGGCCGTCACAGGTTGGTCAAGTTGCACAAGTGTGAAGCAAAGAGTTGTTCGTGCAAATTGTGTTTGTACACCATAGGGTTTTGTGACCAACCAACTTCATGATTTTCATCGTGTGATGAACTGAAGAACTTTACAGCCAACATCCTTCTCAAGTTGGTGATTAAGTCGCGTACTAGGATCTGCACATCTATTGGTTAGTCACGTACTGGGAGTCATGCATTAAAAGGAGAGATTGTCACTACAGAAGAAGTCTAATTGGGTATTGGAGTAAGGGTTCAACTATAGGTTGGTATAAGGTACTAGGATTCCTTTACTTGTAACCGCTTGTTGTGATAATAGTGAATTATCTGGAGTGGTGAAGTTAAAATCACCCTGTAAGGTTGAATTTAATCAACCATGTGTTGGCTTTATTCTGTGCTAAATTTGCTTGTAATTCAGCATTTAAAAACCCTGTATTTAGGTGGGAATTATGTAAGAGTAGTTTGTGAGAGAGTGTGAAGAAAACTCAAGTTGTGTACATTTCAAAGAAGTCTCACAACTAGATCTCACAACTGACTCGTGACTGGCAAGTCACCAAAGTGGCACATGTGTGAAGCATGCAGGGAGCTGAAGGGTCATGACAACTGGAGCACTATAGGACAAAAAGTACAGTTTGGCCTGGAAGTTATCACGTGACTCAAACTCGCGACTCGTTCTAGTTGCGAGGCCAAGTCACCAGAATGCCCTGTTTGGATGAAAAATGACGTTTCACATTCCTCATACACCCCACTACAAATACCCTTATACCCACGAAATGTAGGTGTGGCTATTTAGAGAGAAAACCCCTAGATAGGTTTTCTACAACACATCCACCCTATTAGAGAGAGAGCTACTTATTCTTAGAGAGAAATCTTTGTAGTCTCTTCTCTTTTCCTCTCCCATTGTTATACCCATTGAGAGGAGATTAGTGCCGAAACACTACCCACAGCCATTCAAAGTGTTGAGTGTGTTTTTGGAGCTTTGGTAAGCATTGGAAGATGCCAAGGATGGCAGATGAAATATGGAGCTTATTGCAGGATCTGGTAAACTAGAGAAGACAAGGTTCGGCGTAATCTTGTTGGAGCAAGAAGCTTGGAGGGCTTAGGTGCATCGGGTAGATTAAAATTAGAGGGTCTATTGCTATTCATGTATCCCAACTAATTTTCTAGTGGATCATTTACCTCTTGGAGGGCGGAGGAGAGGTTTTTCACCGAGTACTTTGGTTTCCTCTTCGATAACACATCGTCGTGTTATCTTTGTGTTTGCATCTCTCTTCCCTTACTCTTTACCTTTTAATTACTGCTTTAGATGTGTGTTTACCTTGTTGCAATGATTATGTGCTGATAGGTTTGGATTGGGCTAAGCCCATGATGTATTTACTATTGCATATCACATGCTCATGCATTTTCATGCATATATACCTTTAAGTTTCTATATTTGTTATATTGTATCTTGTTGGTGCTTTTCTAATTGTCTCTCTCTGTCCCTCTCTTTCTCTCTCTCCTTATTACATTAGTTGCATCATGGCACCTAAGCGTAAATCCACTTCATCCTAGAATCCTCTTCATTCTAGGGCATCTACCTCTTCTGATCCTACCCCTTCACACATTTGGTTCGTGATGATAAAGCCTACAAGGACTTTTTGGAGAACTTTTCTAGACTAGGCATTTAATTGGAACGCCAAGTCATTTTGTCAAACTTCTCTAACACTGACCTACCCACTGTCATTCACAATAGGGGTTGGGAGTCACTGTGTGACGTCCCGATCAGTTGTCCATCCGTGCTTATTTAGGAGTTCTACTCCAACATGCATGGATTGATTATTCAGTACCTCTCTTTGTCAGTCACGTTTGAGGTACACGCATCGTGGTCACTCCGGATATTGTATTCGACGTGCTCCATGTCCTTAGGGTAGCACATCCTAACTACCCTAGTTGTGATCGTCTTAAGACTGTGTCTAAAGACGAGGTTATATCCTCTTTTTGTAAGCGACCTTCTGATTGGGGTGATTGTCAGTTCACTTCCTGTTCGACCTTTGCTAAAGGTCCTAGGTTCATTAACATGGTTATGACCTTTGTTTTGCATCCTCTCTCTCATTATAACTCTATTACAGAGCCTCGTGTTTGGTTTTTGTTACCCCTCATTGAGCATCTTACTATAGACTTCCCCTCTCATTTTATTCTTTCACTCATAGATGTGTATAGGGATACGACGACTCGTGATAAGCTCATCTTCCCTTCTGCTATCTCGAGGATTCTACGCCATTTTTCTGTTCCCTTTCCGACCACTTCCATGTTATATGTGCCGTAGACGCCGCTATTGTTAAACGGAGCAAGGTGCAACTATGTTCGAGGTGGTCCGGATCGACAGTTCCTCTTACTTCTACAGCTCCATCCACATCCACTCCCTTTTCTTCTACAGGTGGTATGACACTCGAGAACATCATGGCACAGCTTATGCACATGGATGCTCGCCTTGACACTCTCAGTGATGAGTTGTGTTAGGTGAACACCTGTGTTGGTCGTATTGCACGATGACAAGCTGTCATGGGTAGCTTCCTTGCTTCTCCTTCTCCTACTCCAGATGCTTCAAAGGATGAGGATGAGGATGATGATGCTAATGCTAATACTGATGCTTTTGATGCTAAGGATGATGGTGCTAGCTCTTCCAGTGCTGATGAGATGTCTACTTGATACACTTACCATTTGTCACTCGTGACAAAAAGGGGGAGTAGTTTTTGGATATAAGAGTAGTCATACTCATAGGGGGTGGGTTAGTATAGGAGGTTTTTGTTAGGGGGAGTGTTCATTTTTGTTTTTTTTTTAGGGATGTTGTGAGGATTTTGATGTATCATTTTCTTTTCCCTCTATTTTAGATACATTGTTCATGTACCTTAGATCTTGTGATCATATTGTGATAGCAAACCTTGTATTTTTTTTTTATATATATACATTTGTGATTGTTATTACAGTTCGTTCACCTATCTCACCATGTGTTGTTTCTTTTCTCTCTTTATACACATGTTTCTTATTTATTGTATGCAATCTTTTATTGCTGTCTCACACTAAGATGCCTTGATGAGTTTTGTTTAAGTGTTTCAGAAATACAGGTTGTCAAAGTCTTCCTTGCCATAAACTCTCTTCTTGCAAAATCTTTCAAGAGTTTGTGTTAGGATAGATTTTATTGTACTTAACAAGTGAATATGAGTTGAGTGATTTATGACTTCTCTCATATGTTCATTTGTTTGTTGTGGTTTTGTCACGGATTGCCAAAGGGAGAGATTGTTAGGACATATGTGATTGATGTTAGGAACATATGTCAATATTTTATGTAATTGGTTAATCCATTGACAAAACGTACTTTACTTGTATTTGGGTAGAACTAGGGTGTGTTTAATACTTTAAGAAACAAGGTTTCAAGTTTAAGTGTTAAAGCCATGCAAGTCTGTCCAAGAATCAAGTGAAGAAGTGTTGTTTATTAAATCTTGACAGCTAGTATCAATCAAGGTTTAAAAGAGCTATTCAGCCCGAAGCTTAACAGTAGCTTGACAGCTAGGGTATCTATCAAGATTTATGAAACTCAGTTTTTTAGGACTGTTTTTCATTCAATCCGTGAGTATGTGTTTGGGCTTTCTTTTCTCACAACCCTAAACATATATAAGGATTATTTTAAGGGTTGTCTAGGGTTGTGCAAGTATTGAGCAAAGTCTTGTTCATGCAAATTGTTACCGGAGACAATATTTGCCCTAGTTCATCTTGAAGAAGCTGCTGTGTTTGTACACCATAGAGTTTTGTGACCAAGCAATTTCATGATCTTCATTGTGTGATGAACTGAAGAACTTTGCAGCTAGCATCCTTCTCAAGTTGGTAATCAAGTCGCATACTGGGATCCGCGCATATATTGGTTAGTCACGTATTGGGAGCCGTGCATTGAAAAGAAGATATTGTCATTACAAAACAAGTCCAATTGGATATTGGGGTAAGGGTTCAACTATAAGTTAGTATAAGGTATTGGGATTCCTTTACTTGTAACTGCATGTTTTGATAATAATGGATTCTCAAGAGTGGTGACCTTAAAATCACCCGTTGGGGTTTTTGCCATGTAGGTTTTCCCAATTCGTAAATAAATCACTGTGTCATTTAATTTCCGCTGCATATTTAGTTATTTGGTGATTTGTTTGTGCTACCACGCTTATTGCATGTAATTGAACCTAATTAATTCACTTGGCTATTTAATTGGTTAATTCATCACAAGGGGTCAATACGTGTTTGGCCTATCAATTATCTTATTTTATTTGTATTTTTTTTTCATTTATCCTAAAATATGATGTGGATTTTTTTAATCTTGTTTTAATATAGCACCAATGAGAATATAGTTATAAGTGAGACTCATCAAGTTGGTAAAAGGAATTTTTTTAATTTAAATGAATTACTTCAAGAATGAATTTTTGTTTTATTTTGTTTTATTTGTATCATTTTTTTTCATTTATCCCAAAAGATGATATTGAATATTGATTGTTTTAATCTTGTTTTAATGTAGCACAAATAAATGACAGTTTAATTGCAAGTGAGACTCATCAACTTGTTCCAATGAATTACTTTGACTTAAATAAACTACCTCAAGAAGATACTATTATTTTCATTTTATTTGTAATCCATATTTCATTTCATGTATAATATGATATTGATTTTTTTTAATTCTTGTTTTAATATAGCACAAATTGATGATGATTTAATTGCAAGTGAGATTCATGGAAGTGTTTCAAGAAATTGTGTTGGGTTAAATGAGTTTCTGAATGATGGAAAAAATAATAACACATGCGGAGGGAAAATAATTTATTGGAATGAATGTCCAATAGATGAAACAGGGGTTATTGAAGAATATGAGGATATAAATTCAATAGAAAATGAATTTGAGCCTTTTGTTGGTCAATGTTTTCTAAGTGAAGAAGAATCTTTCATTTTCTACAAAAATTATGCAAATCGAAATTGTTTTACAATTCGAAAAGGTCGTTCGGAGAAAAAAAATGGAGAAATAGGAAGACATAATTTATTTTGTCATCAGGAAGGTAGACAATCATTAAAAATGGTGGATCCATCTAAGGAGCAACGAAATAGGCAGTCTTTAAAATGTGGATGCAAAACTCGTCTAACTATTGTATTGCGACAGTAAATATACATTTTTTCAAAAGAATGTCATGCCACTATTTTTGTTGTAGATCACAATCATGAATTGTTGTCTCCTTCGAGAGAACAATTTCTTCTAACCAATTGAGTTATCACCAAAGATGATAAAAATTGGATTCTCTTATACAAAGAAGTTGGACTTTCAGTTAGAGAAATAAGACATGTTATGGAACTTAAGAAAAATGTGAAACATGGACATCTTCCATTTTTTCAACGGGATATTTGTAATATTTGTGAAAATGAGAAAGATGCATTCTGTGAGTGATGCCATGGATCTCTTACAATTTAGTAAAGTTGCTAAAGAAAGGAATTATAGGTTTCAATATGCATTGACAATCGATGAAGAGAAAAGGTTAGAGCATATTTTTTGGTCGCACCCTCACAGTTTTGATTGGTATAAAAAATATGGCGATGTGGTTGTTTTTTATAATACTTACAAGGTAAATACTTATGATATGCCTTTTGGTATTTTTGTTGGTGTCAATAATCATGGAAAGACGATTCTCTTTGGTTGTGCACTTCTTCGAAATGAAACAGCTAGTGCTTTCGAAGGTTAATGAAGGTACTCTATTTATCTTATAAATTTGTACAACTATTTTTCCATTTTATTTAATTAATTAGTGGAAAAATATTAATACATATCATTTGAAATGTTTACATATTCTAATAAATTTTTGTTTGATTAGCAGAATTTTGCATGTTTAATGAAGAAACAACCCAAGACAATTTTGACAAATCAAGATCCATGGATTACGAAGGCAATAGCAAAAGAATTACCACTTACAAAACATGCCTTTTGTATATGGCATATTACCGCTGAATTTAGTGGTTGGTTTACATCCATTTTTCGTAATCAATATTTAAATTGGTGCACATAGTTCTACAAGTTATACAAGTTAGACCCATGTGAAGAATTTGAGGTTCAATGGACTCTAGTTATGGAAAAGTTTGACATGCTTACTAACAAGCATGTAATTGGTTTATATTAAATTAAACACTTTTGGGTACCATGTTACCCTCGTGGACATTTTTTTGGTGGAATGACAACAACCGGAAGATCAAAAAGTATAAATGCCTTTATTAAACAGTTTATTAGTTCTCACATAAACTTGATCCAATTCATTAAACAAGTAAGTCAATACTTACCATTGATTTCTTTTGTTGTATAATTTGTTTTATTTTTTTATTTGTTAATATTTGTAGTCTTTATGTGTCATATAAAATTTTTTAATTTATTTTATTATTTATAATCTTAGGATGATCTTGCCATTGAAGATATTGAGCAAACACAATCACATAGTACAATGTTAAAAACATTTAGAGGTTGTTCTTTAAGAACATTGTCACCGTTAGAAGACCAAGCACATAATTTTTTGACACCTTATGCTTTCAAAATTTTTCAAAAGGAGTTTGAGAGAGCAACATAATATTCAGTTCATCAAGAAAACCGTATTGAATTTGTGCTACAATATTATAACGATGAAACTAGTCAAAAGCAAAAGGTCTTATGGGATGGTGAAATGACTAATTGTAGTTGCAAACATTTTGAATTTTGGAGTATACTTTGTCATCACTGTTAGGATGTGTGCCCTTAAATACTACTGTATGATGTTATGTATTTTATTATGTATGACTTAATGTTGTGTTTAATAAAGTTGTTTTATTATTATCTAAAAATAATGGTAACATGAATATTGGGACATTATCATATAGTCCATGAGATGCATTGTATGTGATTTATGTGATTTAGTTACAGAATATGTAAATCACAAGTTTCTTGTAAACTCAAAATATAGTTCGTAGTCGGTGATGAAAATTGGGTATTTCATCTGCGAAGACTATAACATATCAACTAAGATGATTTGTCTTGATCATGGAAATAGAGATTTCTAGTTGATATGTTGATACGTTTTAAGAATTAAAACATATTGAACTGGACCGGTGTGAGTTTTATTATTTTTCTAACGACTGTCAAATGAATAATAAACTCACGACTTATATTTGCATAAACTATTAATCCTGAGAGAATAATGGACCTAATCATGAAATGTAGGTTACTTTGATATATCAGGAGTGAGATCTAAAGTTACGGTCAAAACCTCTGTATGTTGGGCAGCCACATTTAGTGTTGATGGAACATATATTCTCAAGATGGAATTCATGGTCTCTTAACGGAGATACAAAATATTCCCTTAAGATAAGTTTAATGAGATTGTTATTCAGAGAGTTAGGCCTAACTACTTTAGTAAGGAATTACTAATATATATATATATATATATATATATATATATATATATATATATATATATATATATATTTATGGAATTGGATTTCATAAATATATATAATGAATAACTTTCAATGATTAAACCGGATATTCATGGAATCAAGATGTAGTAATCTACAAAGTGACAGTCTTCTTTCATGACTTTGTATTATTACGAATATTTTATGAAGGGGTTGCATGTACAATAAAGTCTTGGGATATAATTTATAGATAAGGCCTAGAGTGCAACTATATTTATATAGTGGTATTAAATATAGTTAATGGTAACTTTGGACTTGTCAAGAGTTGACAGAAAAGCCCAAAGCCCATTGGAGATAGTGTCTTATTAGTCCATTTTGGTCCCACTCTAAGCCACACACTTAAGCCCAATTGAAAAGGCCCAAAAGGCCAGCCCAATTGAAAAGGCCCAAAAGGCCAGCCCAATTAGATAATCGGTTAGACACAAAGGGAGAAACATACAGAATTTTCAAAAGATTCTGTAGAGAATTTTTTAAGAACACTATTGTGAAGTGGTGCAAAAAGTGTTAGACACTATTTTGACATTCTCCTTTTGGAACTGATTGAGAGACCACACATCTTGGGCGTTAGTGGAATTGGAGTGAAGATTGAAAGTGTTCCCAAGCGTTTCTGATCTTCGGTTTTGAAATTCACCGCTTCAAGGTACACTCTCTTGTTCTTAAATTCTGAAACTTATATAGTACATGTTAACTTATATGAATGAAGTAGATCCGTTATTTTTCCGCTGCGCACATGCATATTTCCATCAATCACATTCTTAGTGTATTCCTTCACAAAGATTGTTACCATATTCCACCATTGTATTTACCATCACGTTGGTGTTGTGAAGCCTCATTAAGTGAAAAAGAATTGTTAGTGTTGGATGATGAAAATTTAGTAGGCAAGGAAAATGTGGTTGGTGCCAATGTTAATGGTGTGATTGATGGAGATTGTTTCATTAATTGTCCTCCACTATCAAAGACAAAAGGCCATCTAAAGCAAAAACGAATGAAAGGCAGAAGATAATTAGGAAAGCAAAAAAAGACTTGGGGGCTTTGCAAGCACGTTGGTCATAAAATCTCTACATGTCCAGAAAAAGAGACTTGTACTTCCTCAAATGGTGCAAAAAAAAAAGGGAAAACATGTACTTCAAGTGAAATGGGATTGAATCCAATATTTTGTTTGAAATGTTAGGTAGAAGCTCTTGAACTTGTATGACAAAAATTGTGACAATATTATTTTTGTTATTTTTGACAATCTTATGCCATTGCTTCTTCACCACTATGACAATATAATGCTATTGCTAATTGATGCTTCTATTGTCTTTTTTTTTTTTTTTGGTGTTATATTTTCATTTTGACAATATTATGTCATTGTACTTAAATGTTTTCGTTAGCTAAGTACTCTTATTAATTTTGACCAATTGTTATCATGATATTCTAAATTACACTAATTATGATTAAATATTCTTGAAAAATGAGCAGCAAAATGTTTTTTTAAAAAATTGTAAGACTACAATTGCAAATTAACCCTCAAATTTTATATCAAATCAACAACAATGAAAGAAACAAGGAAATTTTAATAAATAAGAAAGCATGTATGATTAAGTTACCATCTTCAAGGAATATTTGCTCTTGCAAAAAATTGTCAAGGGGTTATAAAAATCATATGATAGGATAGAATGAAATTTTCCAGCTCTTAGTGTTCGTGGTTCGTATTTGATTTTAGATAACAAAGTCCATTCATTATGTGAAATGTAAAATCTCTTTTTAAGTTTTGATTCCTATCACACTCTACAAAATTTAAATTACATTGAATAAGTACAAGTCTGCTCCTTATGATTGCTCTTTATTTTTAGGCTAAAACACCGATCAATTTTTTGAGTAGACAAGAATCGATCCATAAATCTATTTATCATTAATAGATGAAGTTTAAAGATTAATCTTCCAACAAAGAAATTTGGACCTTAGATTACTACTATAAAAAATAATATTATTTTTTAAGTTCATGGGATTAGAAATTTCTCCCCCTTAACCCCTAACATCATCCATCGTCCATTGTCTATTTCTATTAATTTTATAGAATCGCCCCTCTTCAAGAAAGAAAAATTAAATAAACACTCATTCAAGTATTAATGTCTTTTTTCTCTTTTAATATTTAATTTTTCCTCATATATATAATTCATTAATTTAATATTTTCTTTGCCTAATTGAAATTAGAACATCTAATGATAACTTTAAATATTATAAAATTTGTTGTGAAAATACTATTTTTATAATATTTTTGTTTTAAAAATATTAGCATTACTTTAAAAAAGAAAAAAAAAAAAAGAAAAAAAGAAACGAAACCTAGCATCACTAAGAGGAAGGGAAAGATGTTAAAACAAAAAAAAAAAACTATAAGTCAGGAGATTCCTCTCAAGACTCAAGATAAGGTTGTTTTAGGTGAGGCTTAAGTATTGGGCAAAATTAAAGGGCATTTTGGTACGGTTGCAAAATGATTTAACTTTTCCCATTTAAACTGACACATGCCTAATACATATCCAACCTTTTCCAACTTCCTAAAAAAACATGAATATTTTATTCTAATTTTTATCACATTAACGGGTGTTGTAGAGCACCCGTACAAATACTAGTGGGTTCCAGTTAGTTTAACTGGTAAAGTTTCTGATGGTTGAGTAAGAGATTTGGGGTTCAATCCCTGTCTACACCAAAAATTGATTGGTGTTTTGTTCTAATGATAAAGAGCTATCACCAGGAGAGGACATCATAGGTTGGAACTCTCTAAAAAAAAAAACAATACAAACACTATTACAGAAACAATAAAAACATATAGAAAGGGCGGCCAATTGGTCAAAGACTCAAAACTCAACCACAAAAAAATAAAAACACTATATAACACCACATGCACATGGTCAAAGACTCAAAACTAAGCAAAAAAAATCAAAACACTATACCCCACCCCATAGCCCCCACATACACACACGGACACGTTCAAAAACTCAAAACTAAAAAAAAAAAAATCAAGACACTATAATAAACCCCACACACACAATGATTCAAGAGAGTCAATCAAAACACTATAAACACACACACGCTCTCACAATGAGAGAGAGAGAGAGAGAGAGAGAGAGAGAGAGAGAGAGAGAGAGAGAGAGAGAGAGTTGAAAATACCAGATCAAGAGGTGGCAGATTAAATGGTGGCGACGGCAGATCCTGGGGGCTATGCGGCGGCAGATTGTTTATGTTTGAAGCGGCTACCTTTTTCCTTTGGATTTGGAAAGTGAAGAAGGATAGTGAGAGAGGACTACATTTTTCTATTCGGTTTGGTTTGGACCTTTTTTTTTTTTTTTACGATTTTTAAAATTTTGAGTTTATCAAAAAAAATTTGTTGATTTTTTTTTTTTGGGAATTTAAAGCCGAATTTAGCTGAGCTTTGAATAAAATATAGGGTTAGGGTCAAGGTCAGGGTGTGCAAACTTTTATGGCAATGGTTCAAAAAAAATTTAAAAAATATTATCTATCTATCTATACTACTATTTAAGGGGTTTCCTCTATTTAGACCAGATTTTTTGTTTGTTCCAAAATACCCCTACAGCCTACTTTTAAGTAGGGGCAAAACTTGGTAAAAATAATTCTTTAACTCCCACTAAAATATTACCTACAAAAGAAAACCACTCTTCTTATGGTTTTCAAATTGCTTTATCTATTTATAAAAAATAAAAATAAAATTTAAAAATACACATTTCCCGTACTAATAAAAAAAAAAAACACATCTGCCATTATTGTGAAAAAAAAAAACTACTATTGAAGGGGCTTTTCCTATTTTGACCGGATTTTTTTTTTTGTTCCAAAATATCCCTACAACCTACAATTAAGTAAAGGCAAAATTTGGTAAAAATACTTTTTTTTTAACTCCTACTAAAACAGTGCCTATAAAAGAGGATCAATTTCCTTATGGTTTTCAAATTGCTTTATTTTATCTATTTATAAAAAATAAAAAAAAAATTAAAACAAACACACGTTTCCGTACTAATAAAAAATAAAAAACACATTTTCTCTTATTGTAAATTATAAAAAAGAAACTGTACAGCCAAATTTTAGTCACACCCCGTACCACCACTAAAGCTTCTTTTAATGAAAACGGTGCGTTTGACACTTATCCATTTAGTGGAACAGAGCATTTAGCTGAATACAAAAACACAGTCGTATTGTATCATCTTCAACCTCTCTTCTCCTTCTTCAACCTCTGTCGTGGTCTCTGTGGAGTCTGAGTAGTACTATCTTCAACATATAATTCTCCTTATACCCGACTATCTAAAGAGTTCATTATCTACATTGGCGATGGTTAATAATATTTCAAGTCATTGGCTTCTTTCTCCTTCGGGTTTGTATCAGTTTATTTTATATTTTCCTTTTGTTTTTATGTAATTAATAATGTGCTTCATATATTGTAATTGTTTTCTTAATTTTATAATCACTATGAAATTAGAGGGTGGGAGAGAGAGACTTACTCTGGCTGTGATATAGGTCAATGATGGCATTATCCTTAGAAAGAGCATGTAATTGAGCAACTTATATCTACGTTGCTTCAAGTCTTTTCTCTTTCAGGTTTGCTTTCTTCTAAGTTATCTTTATCTTTATCTTTTTTTATAATTCTTTTGTTAGCACTTTATAGATTTTCATTATTAACATAATAAAGCATCTTATTAAAGTTACCTAATACAGTATATGTTAATACCTGATACGTGTTAGATGAAGATGACATTGCCAATTTCATTTTTGTGCTGCAATTGGTTATATGATTTTATTCCAATGTCACAAATTTCATGTCTTTGATTATTAATAAAGGTAGAAATTGCACAATCATAAGATGAAAAAAGAAATATAAAGTATAATCAAAGAACTTTCTCAACAACAAAAAAAAAAGTAAAGTCAAAGAAAGGAAAATAAAATGAAAAAAATAAACAATAGACAAAATAATAGTTGTTAAAGGTGTTATAGAAATTGCAGAAAGCATCTTGAGTTTTTTTTTTTTTTTTTTTTTTTTTTTTTTGAGAAAGAGAAAGCATCTTGAGTTGAATATCATTTATAAGTCATGGAAGTATGTTATGTATCTTGATATTTGATAGGCCAAAAATGTATTGACTCCTTTGAATAAATTAACCAATTAATTAACCAAGTGAATTAATTAGGTTCAATTACATGCATTGAGCGTGGTAGCACAAAGAAATCACAAAATAACTAAATATGCAGCGAAAATTAAATGACAAAGTGATTTTTTTACAAATAGGAAAAACCTACACTGCAAAAACTCCACTGGGTGATTTTAAGGTCACCACTTCTGAGAATCCACTATTATCAAAACAAGCGGTTACAAGTAAATGAATCTTAGTATCTTATACCAACCTACAGTTGAACCCATACCCCAATACCCAATTGGACTTGTCTTGTAGTGACAATCTCTCCTTGTATTGCACGGCTCCCAATACATGACTAGCCAAAAGATGTGTGGATCCCAGTATACAAATTTATCACCAACTTGAGAAGGATGTTGGCTACAAAGTTCTTCTATTCATCATACGATGAAGATCATGAAGTTGCTCAGTCACAAAACCCTATGGTGTAGAAACACAACAACTTCTTCAAGAACTAGGGCAAACTAGGTTTCCAGTCACACTTGTGAAATTATGCTCTTGACTATGTAACCTCATACGACCCTTAAAATAATCCTTATATATGTTTAACGTTGTGAGAAAAGAAAATCCTAACACATACTCACGAATTTGATAAAAAACAGCTCTGAAAAACTAAGTTTCATAAACCTCGATAGATAGTCATCTATTGAGCTAGCTGTCGAGCCACGGGCTTCAGCAGCTTTTAAACCTCGATAGATACGAGCTGTCGAGATTTAAAATCTAGCACTTCTTCACTTATTTCTTGGACAGACTTGCATGGCTTTAACACTTGAACTTGAAAGTTTGTTTCTTGAAGCATTAAACACATCCTAGATCTATCCAAATACAAGTAAAGCGCGTTTTGCCAAAGGATAAGCCAATACATAAAATGTTGACATATGTTCCTAACACCAAATCACATATGTCCTAACAATCTCCCCCTTTGGCAATCCGTGACAAAACCACAACAAACAAATAAACATATGAGAGAAGTCATAAATCACTCAACTCATATTCACTTGTTAAGTACAATAAAATCTATTCCAACACAAACTCTTGAAAAACTTTGCAAGAAGAGAGTTCATGGTAAGGAAAACTTTGACAACCTGTATTTCTAAAACACTTTAAACAAAACTCATCAAGGCATCTTTGTGTGAAATAGAAATAAAAGATTGCATACAATTAATGAGAAACATGTGTATAAAGAGAGAAAAGAAACAACACATGTAAAGATTGGTGAAAGAACTATAATAACAACCTCAAATGTATATATATCAACAAGTACAAGATTTGCTATCACAACATGATCACAAGATCTAAGGTACATGAAAAATGTATCTAAAAAAGAGAGAAAAGAAAAAAGATACATCAAGATCCTTACTACATCCCTAAAAAAATATGAATACTCATGAACACTCCCCTTATCTCCTAAACTAACCCTCCCCCTATGAGTATGACTACTCTCATATCCAACTACTCCCCCTTTTTGTCACAAGTGACAAAGGGTAAGTACATCAAGTAAACATCTCATCATCACTAGGCGAGCCATCATCATCATCATCCTCATCAGCATCATCGTTGTTAGAGCCATCGTCACTCTCATCCTCAGACACTGGAGAAGATGGAGAAGAAGCAACCGTAAAACCACCCATGACAGCCTGTCGTCGAACAATGCGACCTACATGGGTGTTCACCTGACACAACTCATCACTAAGTGTGTCAAGGTGTCAGGACATATGTGTTTTAATGTTAAGAACATATGTCACTATTTTATGTAATTGGCTAATCCTTTGATAAAACGCACTTTACTTGTATTTGGGTAGATCTAGAATGTATTTAATACTTCAAGAAACCGTGTTTCAAGTCCAAGTATTGAAGCGATGCAAGTCTGTCCAAGATTCAAGTGTGAAAAGTGTTGTTCATTAAAGCTCGGCAGCTAGTATCTATTGAGGTTTAAAATAGTTGTTTAAGCCCAAGGCTCGACAGCTAGTGTATCTGTTGAGGTTTATGAAACTCAGAATTTCTGGTATGTTTTTCATCCAATCCATGATTGTATGATTGGGCTTTCTTTTCTCACAACCCTAGACATCTAAAAGAATTATTTTAAGGGCCGTCAAAGGTGACACAAGTTGCACAAGTGTTGAGCAAAGTTTGTTCATGCAAATTATGACCAGAGATAGAATTTGCCCTAGTTCATCTTTCTTGTGAAGAAGTTGCTGTGTTTGTGCACCGTAGGGTTTTGTGACCAAGGAGCTTCTCAATCTTCATCGTGTGATGAACTGAAGAACTTTACAGCCAACAACCTTCTCTAGTTGGTGATTGAAGTCACGTACTGAGATTCGCGCAATTGGTTAGTCACGTACTAGGAGCCGTGCATTGAAATGAGAGATTGTCACTACAAAACAAATCCAATTGGGTATTGGGGTAAGGCTTCAACTGTCGGTTGGTAAAAGGTACTGGAATTCCTTTACTTGTAACCGCCTGTTTTGATAATAGTAGATTCTTGGGAGTGGTGACCTTAAATTCACCCGGTGGGATTTTGTCTTGGAGGTTTTTCCCATTCGTAAACAAATCACCGTGTCAAATTTAATTTCCGCTGCATTTAGTTATTTAGTGATTTGTTTATGCTACTACGCGTTTGCATATTAATTTGATTAATTAATAAACTTGACTAATTAATCAATTAATTCATCACAAAGGGGTCAATATATTCTTGGCCAATCAAGTGGTATCAGAGCGGCGCACACTCTGATTAGGGTTAATCTTTGTGTGTGATCCATTGACCCCTGTTTGTCATGGATAAAGGACAATCTCTTATTATACCTCCACTGTTTGATGGTACTAACTATGCATACTAGAAAGTACGCTTGAGAGCTTTCTTGTAGTCTCTAGATGAGAAGGTTTGGCACGTTGTAAAGATTGGCTGGACTAAGCCAAAGGAAGCGCCAGCCGATTGGGATGATGCTAAGATCAAGGCGGCAAACTTCAATAGTAGGGCATTGAATGCTTTATTCTGTGCTGTCACTAATGAGGAGTTCAAGAAGATATCCTCCACTAAAACTGCTAAGGAAGCATGAACCATCCTTCAGACAACCTATGAGGGAACCAAGGCTGTCAAGGATTTGAAGGTTCAGAGGCTCACTACAAGCTTCAAAGAGATTAAGATGGAGGAGGATGAGTCGTTCGATGAGTTCTATGTCAAAGCTCAAGGACATAGTGAACTCAGCTTTTAATCTTGGGGAAACCATTCCTGAACCCAAGATTGTGAGAAAGGTGCTCAAATCTCTACTTGAGAGATTCTATACCAAGATCATTACCATTGAGGAATTAAAGGACATTGACAAAATTCCTTTGACAGAGTTGGTTGGCAATCTGCAGACCTATGAGTTGGGTTTGACAAGGATCGGGAAATCAAGAAAGAGCAAGAGTATGGCATTGAAGGCCAAGAGCAGTGATATTGATGAGTCTTCCGATGATGAAGATTCAAAAATGAAGTCCTACATCACTCGACAATTTAAGAAGTTCATGAAGAATGCCAATACAAAGGGCCTTAACACGAACCGTAGGCAATCCAGCTCTTCTCAATTCAAGAGCCAAGACAAAGAGAAGAAGAGTGCAAGGGATGGCGGTGGGATTGTAAAAGATGTGGAAGAAGAAGAAAACTTGGTGGAGTCAAAATTTGAGAAGATGGATGAGCAAAATGACATTTACACTGCCTATGCAAAGTTATACAAGGTCTCGGAGAAACATGAGAAGCTGTATAGGTTGGCCACCAAGAAGCTCAGTGATGTGGAGCTTGAACGTGAAGAACTCTCCACAAAGTTTGATGAAGCCAATCAAACTATAGGAGCGCTGAGGTTTGAGAATAACTTCCTAGCTGAAAAGACCAAGAAGCTTGAGGCAGAACTGTTCCAAGTTAGAGCTCAGTTGGAAAGGACTTCAAGCGCTAAGCTCGATGAGATGCTCAGTTTTCAGAAATCTGCTTCCGATCGAACTGGTTTAGGGTATGATTTCTCTTCTTCTAATATTGCTTCTCTTAATACTACTGTTTTTGTTCCTCCTAATAATAATGTTGAAATTGAGAATCTATCTTAGGAGCACCCCCTAAGCAGGATAAGAAAGGAGCTAAAACCTTAGGGCTAAGAAGGCTAACTCTCAAAAACCTAAACAGAAGAGGCAGCATCTCTGTCATCACTGTGGAGCAGCAGGTCATACTCGACCAAATTGCTATAAGTGGCTAGCCACTCAACTGAGCAAAAACATGATGCCGTCGGGAAGCCAGAATCAGCTTTTATCCTCTCTTACACCTCTTGGAGATCTTCTCAAAGCCCTCATGCTCCTTTAAAACTTGAACGGTTTCAATTCTTCCCCCTTAACGCTGGTTCAAAGGTTTGCTCAAAGGAAAGGTTCTTCTAAGGTGTGGAAGGAAAATGGCTCCAAGTGACTTTGTCACTTTTTCTCTCTCTCCCTTTCTTGTTTTTGCATTACTTGAGTGTTTTAAGTCAGTCTAGTTTTATGCTTTGCTTTGATTTGTTTAACATATTTTTGTTTGATCTTGTTTTCAGCTTTGCTTTGTTTTTTTTTCATATAAAAAAAATTGAAAAAAAAAAAACAGTGTGTTTGTGTACATTGGTGCTTGTACACCTTGGATGGCCATTGAAATAAGGTTTTCTAAACTTTGTATCTCTTGTAGCTTAGATGAGCATCTCTATGCACAACTAAGCAAGTGAGCTTTGTGGCTCATGTTTGTGATAAGTAAGGTTAAGTAATCTATTGTACTTAACACTCGTATCACTGTTTTTGACAGGAAGGACTAGAAAATCCTAAGAGAAAGATATAAATAACTATCTCACTACTGTTGCCCGCCAATCATGAAATGACATCTGCATGCTTTGGCATAGTAAAAGTGTAATGTCAAAAAGTTTAACATAATTGGGTATTTCTATTCTATCTCTTATATGCCCATGCATGGTTTGCTTAAAATAAAAATATGCAAAGAAAAATAAAAGCAAAAAATCAAAATGCTTTATAAATGATTGCAAGTGTGTATTCTCGATATGTGGGAGTTATAGGATGTACCTCGAAGGTGATACTCCCCATCAAGCAGTTATGATCGTGTATGAGTTAAATTGATTTACTCATATCTCAAATCACCATAACATAGAGACACTTATGCAATCTTGTGATGTCTTCACACACAACACGCAATATTCTTTGCTATTTTTGATATATGTATAGGTACAATGTGATTTGGCCATCACAAGATTTACATGTGTTAATGTGTGCTCACTAAACTGCCTTGACTTGTTTTTGAAATATAAAATTGGTTAGACCTGTTTAGTGTGTGTGTGTGTGTGTATTTTGGGATCTATGTGCTTAACAATTTTTGTTGAGAGATGTTTTTGAGAGATTAAAATGTTGTTGGATCCTTAGTTGAGTTGCATGCTTGATTACATTCATAATTGTGTTTTTCTCCTCTTTGAAAAACTATTTTTAAGAAATCTCGACAGCTCCTCGATACCTTTCAACACCTAGCTTATCTATCGAGCTCCTTAGCTTTTTCTTATCGCAATCTCGATAGCTCCTCGATCCATCGAGAAAGTTCCTGTCTCCTCGATAGCTACTTAATAGCTCCTCCATCCATCAAGCTTATTTTATTGTGGACACCTGCTCGATAGCTGCATCTGTCAACGCTTTTAAAGCTCGACACCTCTTGATCTATCGAGAATAACTGAGCTTCTATATATAGGGTCAGCACGATTCAGATCTCATTTCTCTCGAACTTTCTCGATTCCTTTCACCTCTTCACCTCCCAAAACCTCACTTTCTCACCCCAAACTTCTTCCTCAAGGATTCTTCGACCTTAATCAAGTTTCCTTCACTTGGTAAGTGTCTAAATCCCTCATATTCATGCATCTCATGATTTTTAACCTAAATTTTTGGAATTGTTGAAAATTTTGGGGTTTTTCAAAATCAAAGAGGTTTTTGCAAAATTTTTGGGATAGGTTTGGAAGAATTGATCTTAAAAACTTCATGCATTGCGTCTCATGTGCATTATAACTATATTTTCATGCATTTAGATGTGTGTTATATATATTATCTGATTGTGTGTTGGTAGGATTGGATTGGGCTGAGCCCATGATGCTTTCTCTATTGCATGTCACATGTTCATGCATTCCCATGCATACATTCTTTCTTTTCAATATATTTGGATATATTTGATCTGCTTAGGACTTTTCTGATTGTCTCTTTCTCCCTCTCTCTCTTCTGCTTGTGTTAGTCCATTTCTATGGCACTTAAACATAAATTTGTTCTGTCCCGGAACCCTCTACATTCCGGGGCATCCACTTCTTCTGACCTTACTCCCTCTCATATTTGGTTCCATGATGATAAAGCCTGCAAGGACTTTTCGAAGAACTTTTCTAGAAGAGGCATTCATTCAGAACGCCAAGTCATTTGGTTGGACTTCTCTGACACTGACCTACCCACTGTCATTCACAGTAAGGGTTGGGAGTCACTATGTAACGTCCTGGTCACATGTCCATCCGTGCTGATCCAAGAGTTCTACTCCAACATGCATGGATTCGATTATTCAGTACCTCAGTTTTCCACTCGCGTTCGAGGTACACACATCGTGGTCACTCCAGATATTGTATTTGACGTGCTCCATGTCCCTAAGGTAGCGCATCCTAACTACCCTAGTTATGAGCGTCTTAAGACTGTGTCTAAAGACGAGCTTATATCAGCTTTTTGTGAGCGTCCTTCTAACTGGGGTGAACATCAGTTCACTTACTATTTAGGCTTTGCTAAAGGCACTCGGTATTTGAACATGGTTATGACTTTTGTTCTTCATCCCTTATCTCACTATAACTCTATTACAAAGCCC
This sequence comes from Castanea sativa, assembly GCF_040712315.1. Taxonomy (NCBI): domain Eukaryota; kingdom Viridiplantae; phylum Streptophyta; class Magnoliopsida; order Fagales; family Fagaceae; genus Castanea; species Castanea sativa. The sequence goes on along the minus strand of NC_134024.1, from coordinate 30,772,772 downwards.
CGTGCTTGGTTTTTGCTTTCCCTTCTTGAGCATCTTAATATAGATTTTCCTTCTCACTTCATTCTTTCTATTATAGATGTGTATAGTAATACGGTGACCTGTGATAAGCTCATCTTCCCTTTGGCTATCACGAGAATTTTACGCCATTTCTCTGTTCCCTTTCCCATGTCTGACCACTTCCATGTTATATGTGCCATAGATGCTGCTACCATTAAACAAAGCGAGGCATAGCTACATTCGAGGTGGTCCGAATCGACGATTCCTCCAGCTTCTTTAGCTTCATCCACATCCGCTCCCTCTTCTTCTACAAGTGGTGTGACTATCGAGAACATCATGGGGCAGCTTCAGCGCATGGATGCTCGCCTCAACACTCTTAGTGATGAGTTGTGTCAGGTGAACACTTGTGTTGGTTGTCTTGCACGACGGCAGGCAGTCATAGGTGGCTTCGTTGCTTCTCCTCCTCTTACTTTAGAGGTTTCTGAGGATGAGGATGATGTTGATGATGCTACTGCTTCTGATGATGAGGATGATGGCGATGCTAGCTCTTCCAGTATTGACGAGATGTCTACTTGATACTCTTACCCTTTGTCATTCGTGACAAAAAGGGGGAGAAGTTTTGGATATGAGAGTAGTCATACTCATAGGAGGAGGGTTAGTATAGGAGATTTTTGTTAGGGGGAGTGTTGATTTTGAGGGATGTAGTGAGGATTTCATGTATCTTTTTCTTTCTCTCTATTTTTAGATACATTATTCATGTACCTGATCTTGTGATCATATTGTGATAGCAAACGTTGTACTTGTTGATATATATATATATACATTGTGAGGTTGTTATTACAGTTCTTTCAACTATCTCTCCATGTGTTGTTTCTTTTCTCTCTTTATACACATGTTTCTTATTTTATTGTATGCAATCTTTTATTTCTGTTTCACACAATGATGCATTGATGAGTTCTGTTTAAGTGTTTCAGAAATACAGGTTGTCAAAGTCTTCCTTGCCATGAACTCTCTTCTTGCAAAATTTTTCAAGGGTTTATGTTAGGATAGATTTTATTGTACTTAACAAGTGAGTATGAGTTGAGTGATTTATGACTTCTCTCATATGTTCATTTGTTTGTTGTGATTTTGTCACGGATTGCCAAAGGGGGAGATTGTTAGAACATATGTGTTTCAATGTTAGGAACATATGTCACTATTTTATGTAATTGGCTAATCTTTGACAAAACGCACTTTACTTGTATTTGGGTAAATCTAGGATGTGTTTTATACTTCAAGAAACCTTGTTTCAAGTCCAAGTATTAAAGCCATGTAAGTCCGTCCAAGATTCAAGTGTGGAAAGTGATGTTCATTAAAGCTCGACAGCTAGTATCTATCGAGATTTAAAAGAGTTGTTTAAGCTCGAGGCTCGACAGCTAGGGTATCTGTTGAGGTTTATGAAACTCAGAATTTCTAGTCCGTTTTTCATCCAATCCATGATTGTATGTTTGGGCTTTCTTTTCTCACAACCCTAGACATATAAAAGAATTATTTTAAGGGCCATCAAAGGTGACACAAGTTGCACAAGTTTTGAGCAAAGTTTGTTCATGCAAATTGTGACCAGAGACAGAATTTACCCTAGTTCATCTTTCTTGTGAAGAAGCTGTTGTGTTTGTGCACCGTAGGGTTTTGTGACCAAGGAGCTTCTTGATCTTCATCGTGTGATGAACTGAAAAACTTTGTAGCCAACAAACTTCTCTAGTTGGTGATTGAAGTCGGGTACTGGGATCCGCGCAATTGGTTAGTCACGTACTAGGAGTCGTGTCTTGAAATGAGAGATTGTCACTACAGAACAAGAACAATTAGGTATTGGAGTAAGGATTCAACTGTAGGTTGGTATAAGGTACTGGAATTCCTTTACTTGTAACTGCTTGTTTTGATAATAGTGAATTCTCGGGAGTGGTGACTTTAAATTCACCAGATGAGGTTTTGCCTCGGAGGTTTTCCCCATTCGTTAACAATCACCATGTCAAATTTAATTTTCGGTGCATTTAGTCATTTGGTGATTTGTTTGTGCTACCACGCATTTTCATGTTAATTTGATTAATTAATAAACTTGGCTAATTAATCAATAAATTCATCACAAGGGGTCAATACATTCTTGGCTTATCATAAGGCAAGCATCCATGCACACAAGCTGTGCCATGATGGCCTCAAGTGTCACTCCACCTGCTGAAGACGAAAGAGCGGAGGTGGATGGAGCGGTAGAAGCTGAAGAAGCAGCCGTCTCCTGTATGATCACGGAAAGGCACGTGACCAGGATGCCACATAGTGACTCCCAACCCCTACTATGGATGATAGTGGGTAGATCAGTGTTAGAGAAATAGGACAGAATGACTTGGCGTTCCGAATGAATGCCTCGTCGTGAAAAGTTCTCAAAGAAGAGAACACTTAACCTTACTCATCACAAACAAGAGCCACAAAACTCACTTGCTTAGTTGTGCATAGAGATGCTCATCTAAGCTACAAAAGATACAAAGTTTAGAAAACTTTATTTCATTGGCCATTCAAGGTACAGAAGTACCAATGTGCACAAACACACATTGTTTTTGTATTTTTCTTATTTTTCAATTTTTTATTATTTTTATGAAAGAAAAGAAATAAAAACAAAACTGAAAAAAAAAAAAAACCAAAAAAAAAAAAACATGTGAAATAAAGTAATGCATAAAAACTAGATGCAAATGCATGAAGAAAAAGAAGGAGAAGAGAGGACCATTCCATGGAGATTACATCGATGTTTTGACGAAGGAATTCAAACCGTTTGCTATCAAAAGGTTTGGTGAACAAATCAGCCTTCTAATCATCAGTGTGAATAAACTCAAGAGTAAGGGTACCATCTTCAACAAGCTCACGAATGAAGTGATGTCGAATCTCTATGTGTTTGGTTCGAGAATGTTGAACCGGATTCTTAGAGATATTGATGGCATTGGTATAGTCACAATAGATAGTGAGGTGTTCTTGACAAATACCATAGTCATGGAGGAGTTTTTGCATCCATAGAAATTGGGTGCAACAGCTACCGACAACGATGTATTTAGCCTCTGCAGCGGATAAAGAGATGGAATTCTACTTTTTGCTCATCCTGGAGACAAGATTATTACCCACATAAAAACAACCCTCGAAAGTGCTCTTTCTATCATTAACATTCCCAGCCTAATCAGCATCTGAATACCTGGCCAAGACATCATTTTTGTCTTTTATGAATCACACACCAAAGTTGGCAGTGGTTTTGACATACTTTATGATTCTCTTTAAAGCAATCATATGGGACTCTTTAGGATTAGCCTGATATCTAGCACACACTCCCACATTATAACTAATGTCAGGTTTACTAGCAATAAGGTACAGAAGACTACCTATCATGCTTCTATAGAGAGATGGATCAACACTCTTTCCCAAGACATCAACAGTGAGTTTTACATTAGGACTCATAGGGGTTCTAATAGAACTAGAAAATTCCAAACAAAACTTTTTCACAAGATTTCTAGCATATTTAGATTGATATATGAATATATCTGTCTCTTATTGACGGATTTGCAATCCAAGTAAGCGATTTAATTCTCCAATCATGCTCATCTCGAACTCAGCCTGCATGAGTTTAGAGAAACCATGAGCAAGTTCATCATTTGTTGACCCAAAGATGATATCATCAACATAGACTTGAGCAACTATCAACCCGCCGTCTTCCCTTTTGATAAAGAGAGTTTGATCAGCCTTTCCTCTTGTGAACTCATGTGATACCAAATATTGTGTGAGTCGATCATACCAAGCTCTAAGGGCTTGCTTCTAACCACAAAGTGCCTTTTTAAGGTATAACACATGATCCAAAAAATGGGGATCAATGAAACCTTTTGGTTGAGCCACATAGACATCTTCTTTAAGGAACCCATTTAAGAAGGTAGTCTTGACATCCATTTGGTAGAGCTTGAACTTCAAATGGCATGCTAGGGCTAGAAGAATCCTAATGGACTCCATGCGGGCTACTAGAGTAAATGTCTCATCATAGTCCACTCCTTCCATTTGTGAGTATCCTTGAGCCACAAAACGAGCCTTATTGCGAATCACATTGCCCTCCTCATCATTCTTATTATGGAAAATCCACTTTGTGCCAATGATGTGCTCACCCTCTAGTCTAGGCACTAGTGTTCAGACATCATTCCTTTGAAATTAAAGCAGTTTATCATGCATAGCCTCCACCCAGCTTTCATCCTAAAGTGCATCCTCAACTTTGGTAGGTTCAACCTGTGACAAATAGCAAGAATAAGACACAAAGTTAGCAACACATTTATCAATTGTGCGTTTCCTCAGTGTAAGTTCATTCATATTTCCCACAATAGTTTCAGGAGGATGATTCAACTGAATTCTAGAGAAAGGTCCTTTCGCTTTATGAGACTCAGAGTCAGGTGATGCATATCTATTTGCTGAACCTTCTGCAACACTTGGAGTACTGGGAGTACTTGGAGAGGCAGGCTCTTGATCAAGAAGTTCTTGAATGTCCTTGGGCTTGGGAGGAAGAAATTCTTTGGGGATTTCCTCACTACCATTCTCAAAACAGGACTCCGAAGCTTCATTGATAACAACATTTACAATTTCCATCACTTTCTTGGATCACTTGTTGTATACCCGATAAGCCTTGCTTGTGGAGGAGTATCCCAAAAATATTTCTTCATCGCTTCGAGAGTCAAATTTTTCCACATTCTCTCTATCCTTAAGAAAGAAGCAAGTACTTCCAAAGATTCTGAAATACTTGACATTCGGCTCCCTTCCCTTCCATAGCTTATAGGGAGTCTTTTTGGTACCAGGTCTAAAATATACCAAGTTAACCGTATGACATGCAATGTTGACGGCTTCTCCCCACAAGTTTCTGGCCACACCCTTGTTATGCAACATGGCCCTATCCATCTCCTGAATAACCATGTTCTTCCTTTCTACTACACCATTCTGCTGAGGAGTAATAGAAGTAGAGAATTCTTGAGATATACCCAATCTAGTGCAAAAGGATTCCATATATGAGTTTTCTAATCCTTTGCCATGATCAATTCGAATTTGATCAACCTTTAAACTCTTCTCATTTTGCAATCTTGTGCACAAGGCTTCGATGTGCTTAGGAGCATCTAACTTGGATCTTAGAAGAATAACCCAAAAGTACCTAGTGAAGTCATCTACCATTTCCATGATATATCTCTTTCCCCCAAAAGACTCGATTTGAGTTGGACCCATAAGATCCACATGTAGTAGCTCCAATGGTCTAGATGTAGTAGATGTCTGAGTGCCTGAATGTTTAGCTTTTTTCTGTTTTCCAAGTTGGCACGGTCCACACACAACATTGTCCACTCTACTGAGCTTTGGCATCCCCAACACTGATTCATGCTTAGAAACAATTGAGAGATGTTTGTAACTAGCATGTCCCATCCTTTAATGCCATAGATCTTCATTTGGAAAATGAATACTATTGCACACAATATCGGTATCAGGTACCAGACCATAACAATTGTCTAAAGTGCGAACACCACTTATTAGTTTCTTTCCAGATTCGTCTAGCACAAGGCATTTTCATTTGGAGAACAGCACCATAAATTCTTGATCACATATCTAACTTATGCTCAACAGGTTCACTCTCAAACCTTCTACGTATAACACATTTGCAATATCTAGTAGTCCAAGTAACAAGATGATTCCTTTTCCTTTAATCTATGATTTACTCCCATCACTGAAAGTGACACTACCACCTTTCTTAGACTTGAAGACCTTAAAGAGAAAGCAATCTCCAGTCATGTCTCGTGAGCATCCACTATCAAGGTACCACAAGCATGTATCCATTACCTTGAATGCAAACTTCATCATAAAGCACACTTCATGCTTTAATGACAGGTCTATAAGAATGGTGTTCTCTTTCATCTGCCATTTACAACCAAGACCTTTAACCTTCACCCTTCTCAGATGAACTCCTCTACACATTCTTAGTCTGAGGCAGTCTAGTTTCTTCTTTATCATGTTAAGATCTTTTCCAATCATCATCATAATGGCCTTCAAATAACTTTTGGACTTGCATTTTCTAAAACACTCAATTAAATAGAGATTAGAAAAACAAGATGTATTTGAAACAAGGGGTCTTTTCTTGCCAATGGCAGTCATAACAACAGGGGTCAATGGATCACACAGAAAATATTAAAACCTAATCAGAGAGTGCCCGCTCTGATACCACTTGATAGGCCAAAAATGTATTGACCCATTTGAATAAATTAACCAATTAATTAGCCAAGTGAATTAATTAGGTTCAATTACATGCAATGAGCGTGGTAGCACAAAAAAATCACCAAATAACTAAATATGCAACGAAAATTAAATGACATTGATTTGTTTACGAATGAGAAAAAACCTATACGACAAAAACTCTACCGGGTGATTTTAAAATCACCACTCCCAAGAATCCACTATTATGAAAATAAGCAATTACAAGTAAAGGAATCTCAGTACCTTATACCAACCTACAGTTGAACCCTTACCCCAATATCCAATTGGACTTGTTCTGTAATGACAATCTCTCCTTATATTGCACGGCTCCTAGTACGTGACTAACCAAAAGATGCGCAGATCCTAGTACGCGACTTGATCACCAACTTGAGAAGGATGTTGGCTACAAAGTTCTTCTGTTCATCACACGATGAAGATCATGAAGTTGCTCGATCACAAAACCCTATGGTGTACAAACACAGCAGCTTCTTCAAGAACTAGGGCAAACTAGATTTCCAGTCACACTTGTGAAATTATGCTCTTGTGCAATTATGCTCTTAACTGTATAACCTCACACGGCCCTTAAAATAATCCTTATATATGTTTAGGGTTGTGAGAAAAGAAAGCTCAAACACATACTCACGGATTGGATGAAAAATAGCTCTGAAAAACTGAGTTTCATAAACCTCAATAGATAGCCATCTATCGAGCTCGCTGTCAAGCCACGAGCTTCAACAGCTTTTAAACCTCGATAGATACTAGCTGTTGAGCTAGCTGTCGAGATTTAAAATCCAGCACTTCTTCACTTGTTTCTTGGATAGACTTGCATGGCTTTAACACTTGAACTTGAAACCTTGTTTTTTGAAGCATTAAACACATCCTAGATCTATCCAAATACAAGTAAAGTGTGTTTTGTCAAAGGATTAGCCAATACATAAAATGTTGGCATATGTTCTTAACATCAAATCACATATGTCCTAACAATATTCCTCCTCCAGCAAATGAAATTTAAGGATTACAAGGATTTTTTCATTAGCAAAATCTATATTATATTTTAGTTACTTAGTAAAAAAATATATATATATATTTTTAGTAGCTTTCTTGGTAGATTTCTATTGAATATTGATGATTTTTTGTTCTAAGCTTACTTTATGTATTTACTATTAGATTGTATCTAAAACACCAACGACTTAAATCATAGTGTTAATATCCTATAAACCATTAAATCTTTGTTTGTAGGGTTGCATTTTCAGCCGAACCAACTTATCGAGAAATATGGACAAATGGCAGGTGGTAGTTATACAGTTGTTACAAATCACGAGAAATTTTGGTTGGGGTTAAAAATATGAGTCTTTGTTTCAACCTATATGCACTAATTCGAAGGATAACACACTCTTTCAATTCTATGAAATTCTATATGTATTATTTTTGTGATTGATTACCTTTATGAAATTCTATGTTTTTTGGTACTTTATCTTTTTGTTAGTGCCATGGGTTAAAAATGTGACAAAATGACTAGTCTACCCCATGTACTTAAGCTCTCCAAGCTTCTGCTACCAACTGACTTCTCGGAGTCTTGTCTTCTATAGCTTTCAGGATCTTGCAATTCAGCCCGATTGCATCCACCAATGAATGACTCCTTCCAATGCTTCCTAGTAGTACCAAAATCTCACTTTACACTCAAAATGGGTGTGGTAAGTGTTTGGGTTAGCAACCTCTCAAAGATATAGAGATGGAGAAATAGGAGTTGAGGAAAACTACAAGGAAATATGTAAATGATTGTTGGTATAACCATCTCTAACTCTCAAGTGTATTTTATAGGGTTTTCTCTCTGAAAAAACACTCCTTACAATTTGTGGGTAATGAGGGTATATATAATGTGGGTAAAGACTTGGTAAAGTAAAACAAAACTTTGTAAAGTAAAACAAAACTTTTTGCCAAACAAAAAGTTTTGCGAATCCTTTGCAAGTTGGTCTTACCCACGAGACAGTCGCGAAAATCTAGCCTGCCACGACTTTTCATCTTTTAGTAACGTGCTCTACACGTGGCTCTTTTCCCGGATAAGCTTCTCGCGAGACAATCACGAAATCCACTTGTTCAACTTTTGAAACTTGATTCTCTACCGATCTCTCACACTCATCCCTTACAATTAATCCCATATACATACAGGGAAAATGATTGAAGAAATTACAATCAAATTTGACACAGAATTGAAGCCAACATAATATAGTTGGAAATCACAACTTTACATATTTTGTTCACAGTCGGTCCCAATTTTAGAAAAGGAGGAGGGATGTGATAGGGTGATGGCCAGCATGAAATTTAGTCACTATTATTATGAATGGACTTTTTAAGGCTTTGTTGTTACTGTATAGGACTAATTTAATTGGAAGATAAAAATGCATAAGGTTAGAAAGAAAGCATAAGAAGCATGTGAAAAACACAATGAAAGGCATTGAATCTCAAACTCACATCATCACAAGACAACCTCTCCAGGTGGGTCCTCACTGCAAGAGAATTTCTAGGGCTCAAGTTCAGCCCTGGAACAATAAGACCATATTGGAAAGCCTAGCTCTAGAAAGAAAAAAGAAAGGGGAGGCATGAATGCAATTTGCAAGAATTACAGTGTACAAGTGAATATAATTTGCAAGAATACAGTATACAAGTGAATACAGTTTGCAAGATGATAGTTTTCAAGGCACAAAGAAAGTATGAAGACAGTTTGCAAGAAAATTGGTTACAGTTTTCTTTAGCATGTATAAGGACTACAAAAGAAAAGAGAAAGAAACTAACCTCCAGAAGTTTCCAAGACTCCACTAGCTGGCGCAAGGTCCCTCGGCTGAGTGTGTCCAAGCACAAGTATAGATAGGCAAGACAAGCCTGCCCTCAGTTAGCTCCCCCAGCATCCCCGAAGTCACAGAAGAGGGCTAACCATCTCAATGATATTGTCTGCCCTCCATTGGCAAAGAGATATGCCCCTAGAATGTACAACAAGAATGCCTTAGCCATCCAGGCACAATCCACAGCCGTCTCTAAGGGAAGGGGCCGATAATCTGCCTTAATATCGAAGTAGCGAATCATGTTTAAAGAGTACCTCCTCCTGAGTAAGTTGATTGCCAATTGAGTGCCCGATTCACCCTCCAAGTTTATGATAGCACCATCACATTTGAGGCGGGTCATGTGGTGAAAATCACAAGAAGTTATAGTCATCTCCCTCTCAGCAATATGGAAGGTGTGAGTAGTGTCCCACCACCTTTCGGAAAGACATTGCACCAAGATGGCACTCGCCGACCTCTACGGTAGAAGACGGATAATGGACTCAAAGCCCACAGCACGAATGTGAGCCTTCGTCGCCTCAACAAGTTCACCATACCACTCAACCACCTTGTTAGTACCACCCCTACTAGAATCATATTTCAGATGCATAAATAATGAAAGGAAGTATTAAATTTGCTATTGGATGAGAAATAGATGAAAAAAGTTCAAAATTGTCAAAACATGGTTTTTGCCTAGCGGTGTACGTAAATGAGCACAAGCCTGCGTACGCAGACACTAAGCACGTGTACACAAGCTGAAGCCCACGTACGCAGACTTTTGAGAACAAGCCTGCATATGTAGGAAGAGAGGTTACGTACGCATGAATCTAAGCCACTATGCAGGCTTGAGTCCTCGTACGCATGAACCAACGAAGAGGTGTTCTTCAACATTTTCAAGCATATCTCAACCGAAATTCATCCTAAACATGTTACTATCTTTCCTAAGTTGTCAAGTTTTCATCTAAACCCATCCCACAACAAAACCCAAGGATTCACAAGTCCAAGAACAGATTAAAACAGAAGATCAAAGGAAAATGAGAAAATGAGAAAAAAAAAATGGAAAACTCACCAATCTATCCTGGGCATTTGCCAAAAGATTATTCTTCTGTCGGTATGTCAATGAAGTAGGTTCCAGCAGCCTCACTGCCCTACTCCAACTAGTGAGATTGAAGGCGTCGCTTGAGTGCACATAGGAGGTTTTCTTGGACTTGGGTGCCATGGGGAAGATGAGGAAGTGTAGGGAGGGGGAGAGTTTTAGAGAGAATGTGAGAGTGAAGGGTCAAATGGTGAAAGAGGAAAAGAGGGAAAAAGGTTTTGTAGAGAAAAAAAGAGAGATGTTAAAGAGTAGAAAGAATATGAAGAGGTGAGGAAGATGAAGAAAAAAAGAAATGGTTGGTAATCGTTGAGGAAATATGAAGAGGTAGGAACACCCTTGGTGAATAAGCTACATGTAGTTTAGTCCACCACTAAACTACGTGTAGTTTAGCAAAAAACAATTTCATATATCCCTATGGAGTATCCAAGAGGCTATAAGTGCAAAGAAAAATTCAAGAATACACTCAAAAGTGACAAGAATGCCCCTAGTTTAGCAAAAAAAAAGTCCTCGAAATCTCCAATGGATTCTCGAAAGATAGGAAGTGCAAAAGAAAAGCCCAAGAACACATTGAAATGACCAAAATACCCTTAGTCGGGTAAGAGACATAAAGACTACACAAGCGTCCATAGCAAATTAAAAGCATCAATAGCATCCTTCAATGGACCATAAATCACCAAGATAACTCCCTCAAAAGTTTAAATTTTCAAAAAAAATCCCAGTAAGCTACAATATCATGAAGGGACTCCCTCATGAGTCCAAGGCAACCCCCTTGTGAGTTGTGAGAAGATAACCCCTATGGAGTTGATGAAACCTCCTCGTGGGTAGAGTCAACACAAGTTACCCAGTGAGCCATGAAGAAAAAGAAAATCTTCCCCAATGGATCACACATCTTCAAAGACTTCCTTGTAGGTCCAAATCACCAAACTTCTCAACAAGTTCTTGTTCCCTAATAAGGAGCCCCCCCCCCCCCCCAAGGGTCACCAAAGTCTCAAGAAGATCATACTCCCCAATGAGTTCCCCTTTATCATCCCTAGTG